>NC_091182.1:21991752-22186752 GCF_040958095.1 Procambarus clarkii
ATCATGACGGCATCAACTCTGACCTCTTTGTGATTCGATGACCGTTGACCTGACTCTCTGGCTAACTTGTACAGAGGTGTAACTTTTACATTGTCTGCCGCCGCCTGTGGTTTGTTCATCCTCCACGTGGCTTGTTCATGCTGTTATGATGTTCATGTTGTACTATGGACTGCTCTCTTGTTACATCATCACTAGGGACTACTGTCATCTCTAGGGGCTCCTGTGATCTCTAGGGACTACTCTAACCACTATGAGCTTCTGTCATCTCTATGGGCTTCTGTCATCACTTGGGGCTCCTGTCAAATCTAGTTGGACTCCTGTGATTTCTAGGGGCTCCTGTAATCTCTAGGGGCTACTGTCATCTCTAGGGGCTACAGTGATCTCTAGGAGCTCCTGTCATCTCTAGGGCCCCCTGTCATCTCTAGGGGCTCCTGTTATCTCCAGGGGCTCCTGTCATCTTTAGGGGCTCCTGTCTTCTCAAGGGGCTCCTGTCATCTCAAGGGGGCTCCTGTGATCTCTAGGGACTCCTGTCATCTCTAGGGGCTCTGGTCATCTCTAGGGGTCTCCTGTCATCTCTAAGGGCTCCTGCCATCTCTAGGGGGGCTCCTGTGACTTCTAGGGGCTCCTGTGATCTCTAGGGGCTCCTGTCATCTTTAGAGGCTCCTGTCATTTCTATGGCTTCCTGTCATATCTAGGGGCTCCTGTGGGGATTTTAGGGGCTCATGTCATCTCTAGGGGCTACTGTCATCTCTAGGCGGCTCCTGCGATCTCTATGGCCTCCTGTCATCTCTAGGGCCTACTGTCATCTCTAGGGGCTACTGTCATCTCTAGCGACTACTGTCATCTCTATGGGCTCCTGTCATCTCTTGGGGCTCCTGTCATCTCTAGGGCTCCTCTCATCACTAGGAGTTCCTGTCAACTCTAGGGTCTCCTGTCATCGCAAAGGGCTCCTGTCATCTCAAGGGGCTCCTGTCATCTCTAGGGGCTACTCTCATTTCTAGGGGCTACCTTCATCTCTAGGGGCTCCTGTGATCTCTAGGGGGCTCCTGTCATCACTAGGGGGTTCCTGTCATCTCTAGGGGCTCCTGCCATCTCTAGGGGGTTCCTGTCATCTCTAGGGGCTCCTGTCATCACTATTGGCTCCTGTCATCTCTATGGGCTCCGGGCTCCTGTCATCTCTAGGGGTTCCTGTCATCTCTATGGGCTCCTGTCATCTCTAGGGGCTCCTTTCATTTCTAGGGGGGTGCTGTCATCACTAATGGCTCCTGTCATCTCTAGAGGCTCCTGTTATCTTTAGGGGCTCCTGTCATCTCTTGGGGCTCCTGTCATCACAAGAGGCTCCTTTCTTCACTAGGGGCTCCTGTCATCTCTAGGATGGCTCCTGTTATCTCTAGGGGCTACTGTCATCACTAGGGGCTACTGTCATCTCTAGGGGCTCCTGTGATCTCTAGAGACTACTCTAACCACTATGGGCTTCTGTCATCACTTGGGGCTCCTGTCAAATCTAGTTGGACTCCTGTGATTTCTAGGGGCTCCTGTCATCTCTTGGGGCTACTGTCTTCTCTAGGGGCTACAGTGTTCTTTAGTGGTTCCTGTCATCTCTAGGGCCTTCTGTCATCTCTAGGAGCTCCTGTCATCTCTAGGGGCTCCTGTCATCTTTAGGGGCTCCTGTCATCTCAAGGGGCTCCTGTCATCTCAAGGGGCTTCTGTCATCACTAAGGGGCTCCTGACATCTCTAGGGGGCTTCTGTGATTTCTAGGGACTCCTGTCATCTCTAGGGGCTCTTGTCATCTCTAGGGGGCTTCAGTCATCTCTAAGGGCTCCTGTCATCTCTAGGGGGGCTCCTGTGACTTCTAGGGTCTCCTGTCATCTCTAGGGGCTCCTGTCATCTCTAGGGGCTCCTGTCATCTCTAGTGGGCTCCTGTCATCTTTAGGGGCTCCTGTCATTTCTACGGTTTCCTGTCATATCTAGGGGCTCCTGTGGGATTTCTAGGGGCTCCAGTCATCTCTAGGGGCTACTGTCATCTCTAGGCGGCTCCTGTGATCTCTATGGCCTCCTGTCATCTCTAGGGCCTACTGTCATCTCTAGGGGCTACTGTCATCTCTAGCGACTACTGTCATCTCTATGGGCTCCTGTCATCTCTAGGGGCTCCTGTCATCTCTAGGGGCTCCTGTCATCACTAGGAGTTCCTGTCAACTCTAGGGTCTCCTGTCAACGCTAAGGGCTCCTGTCATCTCAAGGGGCTCCTGTCATCTCTAGGGGCTACTCTCATTTCTAGGGGCTACCTTCATCTCTAGGGGCTCCTGTGATCTCTTGGGGGCTCCTGTCATCACTAGGGGTTCCTGTCATCTCTAGGGGCTCCTGCCATCTCTAGGGGGCTCCTGTCATCTCTAGGGGCTCTTGTCATCATTAGAGGTTCATGTCATCTCTAGGGGGGCTCCTGTCATCACTAGGGATTCCTGTCATCTCTAGGCGCTCCTGTCATCTCTAGGGGCTTCTGTCATCACTAGCGGTTCATATCATCTCTAGGGGCTTCTGTCATCTCTAGGGGCTCCTGTCATCGCTAGGGGTTACTGTCATCTCTAGGGGATACTGTCATCTCTACGGGCTACTGTCATCTCTAGGGGCTCCTGTCGTCACTAGGGGTTCCTGTCATCTCTAGGGGGGTCCTGTGATCTCTAAGGGCTCTTGTCATCACTAAGGATTCCTGTCATCTCTCGGGGCTCCTGTGATATCTACGGGCTCCTGTCATCTCTAGGGGATCCTGTCATTTCTAGGGGCTCCTGTCATCTCTAGGGGCTCCAATCATCTCTAGGCGCTCCTGTTATCATTAGGGGTTCCAGTCATCTCTAGGGGCTCCTGTCATCTCTACGGGCTCCTGTCATCTCTATTGGCTCCTGTCATCTCTAGGGGCTACAGTCATCTCTAGGGGCTACTGTCATCTCTAGGGGCTACTGTCATCTCTAGGGGCTCCAGTCGTCTCTAGCAACTCGTGTCATCACTAGTGGTTCCTGTCATCTCTACGGGCTCCTGTCATCTCTAGGGGCTCCTGTCATCTCTACGGGCTCCTGTCATCTCTAGGGGCTCCTGTCATCTCTAGGGGCTACAGTCATCTCTAGGGGCTCCTGTCATCTCTAGGGGCTACAGTCATCTCTAGGGGCTCATGTCATCTCTATGGGCTTCTGTCATCTCCAGGGGTTCCAGTTATCTCTAGGGGCTCCTGTCATCTCTAGCGGCTCCTGTCATCTCTAGGGGCTCCTGTCACCACTAGGGGCTCCTGTCATCTCTATGGGCTCCTGTCATCTCTATGGGCTCCTGTGGGATTTCTAGGCGCTCCTGTCATCTCAAGGGGCTTCTGCCATCTCTAGGGGGCTCCTGTGATCTCTAATGTCTCCTGTCATCTCTAGGGGCTACTGTCATCTCTAGGGGCTACTGTCATCTCTAGGGGTTACTGTCATCTCTAGGGGCTACTGTCATCTCTAGGGGCTCCTGTGATCTCAAGGGGTTCCTATCATTACAAGGGGTTCCTGTCATCTCTAGGGGCTTCTGTGAACTCTAGGGTCTCCTGTCATCACTAGCGGTTCCTGTCATCTCTTGGGGCTTCTATGATTTCTAAGGGCTCATCTCATCACTAGGGGTTCCTTGGTTTTTCTAGGGGCTCCAATGATCTCTACAGGCTCCTGTCATCTTTAAGGGTTCCTGTCATCTCTAGGGGCTATTGTCATCTCTAGGGGCTCCTGTCATCTCTAGGGGCTATTGTCATCTCTAGGGGCTCCTGTCATCTCTAGGGGTTCCTGTCATCACTATTGGCTCCCGTCATCTCTAGGGGCTCCTGTCATCTCTAGGGGCTCCTGTCTTCTTTGGGGGCTCTTGTCATCTCTAGGGGCTCCTGTCATCTCTATGTGGCTCCTGTCATCTCTAGAGGCTCCTGTCATGACTAAGGGTTCCTGTCATCTCTAGTGGCTTCTGTCATCTCTAGGGGCTACTGTCATCTCTAGGGGCTACTGTCATCTCTAGGGGATACTGTCATCTCTAGCGGCTACTGTCATCTCTAGGGGCTCCTGTGATCTCTAGGGGCTCCTGTCATCTCTAGGGGCTCCTGTCATCTCTAGAGCCTACTGTCATCTCTAGGGGCTACTGTCATCTCTAGGGGCTTCTGTGATGTCAAGGGGCTCCTGTCATCCCTAGGGGTTCCTGTCATCTCTAGGGGGATCCTGTGATCTCTAAGGGCTCCTGTTATCACTAAGAATTCCTGTCATCTCTAGGGGTTCCTGTGATCTCTCCGGGCTCCTGTCATCTCTAGGGGTTCCTGTCATCTCTAGGGGATCCAGTCATCTCTTGGGCTCCTGTCATCACTACGGGTTCCTGTCATCTTCAAGGGCTCCTGTCATCTCTACGGGCTCCTGTCATCTCTAGGGGTTCCTGTCATCTCAAGGGGTTAATGTGATCTCTAAGGGCTCCTGTTATCACTAAGAATTCCTGTCATCTCTAGGGGTTCCTGTGATCTCTCCGGGCTCCTGTCATTTCTAGGGGTTCCTGTCATCTCTAGGGGATCCAGTCATCTAATGGGCTCCTGTCATCACTACGAGTTCCTGTCATCTTCAAGGGCTCCTGTCATCTCTAGGGGTTCCTGTCATCTCAAGGGGTTCCTTTGATCTCTAGGGGCTCCTGTCATCTCTAGCGGCTCTTTTCATTTCTATGGGGCTCCAGGTGATCTCTAGGGGCTCCTGTCATTTCTACGGGTTACTGTCATCTCTAGGGGGCTTCGGTGGGATTTCCAGGGGCTCTTGTCATCTCTAGGAAGCTCCTGTAATCTCAAATGCCTTCTGTCATCTCTAAGGGATACTGTCATCTCTAGGCGCTCCTGTCATCACCAGGGGTTTATGTCATCTCAAGGGGCGCCTGTCATCACTTGGGTTCCTGTCATCTCTAGAGGTTCCTGTCATCTCTAGGGGCTCCTGTCATCTCTAGAGGCTCCTGTCATTTCTAGGGGCCACTGTCATCTGTAGGGGCTTCTGTGGTGTCCAAAGGGCTCCTGTCATCACTAGGGATTCCTGTCATCTCTAGGGGTTCCTGTGATCTCTACGGGTTCCTGTCATCTCTTGGGGTTCCGTCATTTCTAGGGACTCCTATCATCTCTAGGGGTTCCGTCATTTCTAGGGACTCCTATCATCTCTAGGGGCTTCCGTCATCACTAGGGGCTCCTGTCATTACTAAGGGCTCCAGTCATCTCTAGGGGCTTCTGTCATCTCTACGGGCTTCTGTCATCTCTAGGGGTTCCTGTTATCTCTAAGGGCTCCTGTGATCTCTAGGCGATCCTGTCATCTCTTGCGGCTCCTGTCATCTCTAAGGGGCTAATGTGATCTATAGGGGCTCCAGTAATTTCTAGGGGTTCCTATCATCTCTAGGGGGCTCCTGTGAGATTTCTAGCAGCTCTGTCATCTCCAGGGCTTCTGTCATCTCTACGGGGCTCCTGTAATCTCTAATGCCTTCTGTTATCTCTAGGGGCTACTGTCATCTCTAGGGGCTACTGTTATCTCTAGCGGCAACTGTCATCTAGAGGGGCTCCTGTGACCTCTAGCGGCTCCTGTCATCTCTACGGGCTCCTGTCATCACTAGGAGTTCCTGTCATCTCTAGGGGGCTCCTGTCATCACTTGGGGTTCCTGTCATCTCTAGGGGCTCCAGTGATCTCTTCGAGCTCTTTTCATCTCCAGTGGTTCCTGTCATCTCTAGATGCTCCTGTCATCACAAGGGGTTCATGTCATCTATAGGGGCACCTGTCATCTCTATGGGCTCCTCTCGTCTCTAGGGGCTCGTGTCATCTCTAGGGGTTCAGTCATCTCTAGGGATTCCTCTCATCTCTAGAGGCTCCTGTCATCTCTTGGGGCTACTGTCATCTCTAGGGGCTACTGTCATCTCTAGGGGCTACTGTCATCTCTAGGGGCTTCTGTGATGTCAAAGGGCTCCTGTCATCGCTAGGGGTTCCTGTCATCTCTAGGGGATCCTGTGATCTCTAGGTTCTCCTGTCATCTCTAGAGGCTACTGTTATCTCTAGGGGCTCCTGTCATCTCTGTGGGTTCCTGTCATCTTTAGGGGCTCCTGTTATCTCTAGGGGTTCCTGTCATCTCTAGAGGCTACTGTCATCTCTACGGTCTCCTGTGATCTCTAGGAGCTCCTGTGATCTCTAGGGGCTCCTGTCATCTCTAGGGGCTCTTGTCTTCTCTAGGGGCTCCTGTCATCTCTAGGGGCTCCTCTTATCTCTAGGGAGGGCTACTGCCATCTCTCGGGGCTCCTGTCATCTCTAGGGGGTCCTGTCATCTCTAGTGGCTCCTGTCATCTCTAGGGGCTCCTGTCATCACTAGATTCTCCTGTCACTTCTATTGGCTCCTGTCATCTCTAGTGGCTCCTGTCATCTTTAGGCGCTCCTGCTATCTTTAGGGGCTCCTACCATTTTTAGGGGCTCCTGTCATCTCTAGGGGGGCTCCTGTCATTTTTAGGGGCTCCTGGCGTCTCTAGGGGCTAATGTCATCTCATGAGGCTCCTGTCATCTTTAGGGGCTCTTCTTATCTCTAGGGGCTACTGTCATCTTTAGGGGCTCTGTCATCACTGGGGACTACTCTCATCTCTAGGGGCTCCTGTCATCTCTAGGGGCTCCTTTCATCTCTAGGCGCTCCTCTCATCTCTAGAGGCTACTGTCATCTCTAGCGGCTCCTGTGATCTCTAAGGGCTCCTGTCATCTCTAGAGGTTCCTGTCATCTCTAGGGGTTCGTGTGATCTCTATGGGCCCCTGTCATCTTTAGGGGCTCCTGTCATCTCTGAGGGCTCCTGTCATCTCTAGGGGCTCCTGTCATTTCTAAGGGCTACTGTTATCACTGGGGACTGCTGTCATCTCTAGGGGCTCCTGTTATCACGGGGGGCTCATGTCATCTCTAGGGGCTCTGTCATGTCAAGGGGCTCCTGTTATCACTGGGGGTTCCTCTCATCTCTAGGGGCTCTGTCATCTCTAGACGCTACTGGTATCACTGGGGGCTCCTGTCATCTTTAGGGGCTCCTGTCATCTCTAGGGGCTCCTGTTTTCACTGGGGGCTCCTGTCATCTCTAGGGGCTCCTGTCATCTCCAGGGGCTGCTCTAATCTCTAAGGGCTCCTGTCATCTCTAGGGGCTTCTGTCATCTCTAGGGGCTGCTGTAATCTCTAGGGGCTCCTGTCATCTCTAGGGGCTGCTGAAATCTCTTGGGGGCTCCTGTAATCTCTAGGGGCTGCTGTAATCTTTAGGGGGCTCCTGTCATCTCTAGGGGCTCTTGTAATCTCTAGGGACTGCTGTAATCTCTAGGGGCTCCTGCTATCACCGGGGGGCTCATCTCTAGGGGCTCTTTCATCTCTAGAGGCTCCTGTCATCTTTAGGGGCTCCTGTCATCTCTATGGTCTCCTGTTATCACTGGGGGGCTCCAGTCATCTCTTGGGGCTGTTATAATCTCTAGGAGCTCCTGTCATCTCTAGGGACTCTGTCATCTCTAGATGCTCCTCTCGTCTCTAGGAGCTCTTTCATCTCTTGGGCTACTGTCATCTCTAGGGGCTCCTGTCATCTCATGGGGCTCCTGTCATCTCTCGGGACTACTTTCATCTCTAGGGAGTCCTGTGATCTCTAGGGGCTCTTGTAATCTCTATGGGCTCCCTTCATCATTAAGGGCTCCTGTCATATCTAGGGTTTCTGTCATCTCTAGAGGCTCCTCTCGCCTCTAGGGGCTACTGTCATCTCTAGGGGCTACTGTCATCTCTAGGGGCTGCATCATTGTGCTATAATATCCTGCTGCTTTGAGAACATGGTACTATAATATACTGCTTCTTTGATATCATGGTACTATAATATACTGCTTCATTAATATCATTGTGCTATAATATCGTGTTGCTTTGATATCATTGTGCTATAATATCCTGTTATTTTGATATCGTGGTGCTATAATAGCCTGTTGCTTTGATATCATGGTGCTATCATATCCTGCTGCTTTGAGAACATGGTGATATAGTATCCTGTTGCTTCGATATCATTGTGTTATAATATCCAGTTGCTTTGATAACATGGTTGTATAATATTCTGTTGCTTTGATAACATGGTGCTATAATATCCTGTTGCTTTGATAACATTGTGCTATAATATCCTGTTGCTTTGATAACATTGTGATATAATATCTTGTTGCTTTGATATCATAATGCTATAATATTCTCCTATATTGATATCTGGTGTGCTTGTAGCAATCTAATGCCTAGATGAACTGCCACGTATTTCTATGTATACTATTAATATGTCTATTCTTGTGTTCTGATATGTTAATATTATTAAAACCTGGTATTCTCGTACGATGTTAATGTGATTCTATGATATTATGATAATCCTGGTATTAATTATGAACTGATATTCTGATACATCCTGATTTTCCTGATATTCTCGTATTATAATATTCTATGTCTGATAGCCAGATATTATGATATACTTATCTTCGGATATCCTAGTAATCTGATATCTTGGTACTCTGATATACTGGTATTCAAATACCCTGATATTATAATATCCTGTTATTCTGATTTCCGGGTATTCTGATACCCTGTTATTAACATATTCTGGTATTATGATATCCTAATATTTTAATATCCTGATATTTTGATATTCTAATATTCTGATATCCTTGACCAAAATCCTTAATATTTTGAAATCAGGCAGTTCTAGCAACTTGCTTAATGGATGATATAAAGGATGGGGGATGATGCCGGAAGATGAGGATACAGACGATGAAGGGAGATGAGAAGATGAGATGAGATGAGAAGATGCGTGCAGATTAAGGAGATGGGGGATGGGAAAGCAATGGAAGATGAAAAAGATGGGAAAAGCGCTGGGAGATAAGATAGGAAGGATAATAGGGGATGAGATAGGGAATGGGGTTGATGCTGGGAGGTGAGAAGGTGAGGCTGGGGAGGGCGGCGGGAGATGAAGGAAGGAGGGATCAAGGATGCCCAAGCATCCGGGACTCCTACACCCTGACCTGGGTGTCGGGCGCCTGGTCGCTCCTCCTGCCATAACAGGCGGGTCGGTCACTACCTGACTGGGCACTGACCGGACCCCTGACTCACTGATGTCGATGGTGGTGGTGGTGGTGGTGGTAGAAGATTGTGGTGGTAGGTGGTCCTAGTAAATGTTGGTGATAGGTGGTAGCAGTAGAAGGTGGTGCAAGTTGATGTTGGTATTGGGTGGTAAGAGTAAGTGGTGATGGTGGTGGAAGTTGGTGGTGGCTGCAGATGGTTATAATAGATGATGGTGGTGGTAGGCTTTGGTGGTGGTAGACTTTGGTGGTGATAGGCTATAGTAGCAATCGACAATGGTGGTGGTGTTCGATGATGGGGGTAAAGTGGATGCTGGGGGGGGGGTTGTTGCGGTGGATTAGGTGGTGGTAGTTAGTAATGATAGTGATGGTGGTAGGTGGCGATGGTGATGGTAGAGGTAGTGGTGGCCAACGAATAGTGTTGTTGCTGTTGACAGAAGATGATGGTGTTAAGTGGCGGTGTTAGAGCGTTGTGGTGGTGATATAGAATGGTCGTGGTGATGACGGTATAGGATGGTGGTGATATAGGATGGTGGTGGTATAGAATGGTCGTGGTGATGATGGTATAGGATGGTGGTGGTATAGGATGGTGGTAGTGGTATAGGATGGTGATGGTAGTGGTATAGGATGGTGGTGGTAAAGGATGGTGGTGGTAAAGGATGGTGGTGGTATAGGATGGTGGTAGTGGTATAGGATGGTGGTGGTGGTGGTATAGGATGGTGGTGGTGGTGGTATAGGATGGTGGTGGTATAGGATGGTGGTGGTATAGGATGGTGGTGGTATAGGGTGGTGGTGGTATAGGATGGTGGTGGTATAGGGTGGTGGTGGTGGTATAGGATGGTGGTGGTATAGGGTGGGGTTGGTATAGGATGGTGGTAGTGGTATAGGATGGTGATGGTAGTGGTATAGGATGGTGGTGGTAAAGGATGGTGGTGGTAAAGGATGGTGGTGGTATAGGATGGTGGTAGTGGTATAGGATGGTGGTGGTGGTGGTATAGGATGGTGGTGGTATAGGATGGTGGTGGTATAGGATGGTGGTGGTATAGGGTGGTGGTGGTATAGGATGGTGGTGGTATAGGATGGTGGTGGTGGTATAGGATGGTGGTGGTATAGGATGATGGTGGTGGTACAGGGTGGTGGTGGTATAGGATGGTGGTGGTATAGGATGGTGGTGGTGGTATAGGATGGTGGTGGTATAGGATGATGGTGGTGGTACAGGGTGGTGGTGGTGGTGGTATAGGGTGGTGGTGGTGGTATAGGATGGTGGTGGTATAGGGTGGGGTTGGTATAGGATGGTGGTAGTGGTATAGGATGGTGGTGGTAGGATGGTAGTGGTGGTATAGGGTGGTGGTGGTATAGGATGGTGGTGGTAGGATGGTGGTGGTGGTATAGGGTGGTGGTGGTATAGGATGGTGGTGGTAGGATGGTGGTGGTGGTATAGGGTGGTGGTGGTATAGGATGGTGGTGGTATAGGATGGTGGTGGTGGTATAGGATGGTGGTGGTATAGGATGATGGTGGTGGTACAGGGTGGTGGTGGTATAGGATGGTGGTGGTATAGGATGGTGGTGGTGGTATAGGATGGTGGTGGTATAGGATGATGGTGGTGGTACAGGGTGGTGGTGGTGGTGGTATAAGATGGTGGTGGTGGTAAAGGATTGTGGTGGTGGTATAGGAAGTTGGTGGTATAGGATGGTGGTGGAATGTGATAGTGGTGAAGAAAGATGAGTGTAGTGGAGGTGGTGTTGTGACCGCGGAGGGAGAGGTGGTAGTGGTAGTAGTGGTTGATGCCACAACTAATGTGATGAAGATGACTGCCGTTGTGTTGTTTACAACTGTCGGAATTTTAGGCATTGGGCCAAGTGCGGTGACCCCTTAGCTCGTGGCCCAGCTGCTGTTGATGTTGGAATGTTATCCAAGCGGCTGTTGTTGTTGGCACTGTGTTCCTGGACAACTGTTGGTTGCTGGTGCTGCACGGCAGCTGCTATTTTTGAAGTTATTACTATTGTTGCTGTTGCATCAACTGGCAGCGTTACTGTAGTGTTCCATCTTCTGGTGTTCCTTGTACTTGTTCCATGCCCCCCCCCCGCGCCTGGCATTGCTGCTGTGTGATGACTGCCGCAGTTATCGTACCGGCAGCAGTCACTTGTGCCATGGCCATCTTTATCTATAAGACAAAGAGTCTGTTTGTTTGTTTGTCCCAGGCTGAATGCCAGAAGCTTATAGCTAGCCTCACCCAACTTTCCAGACGGCATGACCTGGAGTACGGGACGAACATAGGCTGGTCAGAATAGATCGCCAGACTTGAAGAGGGAACAGCGGTTTACATTCTAACCTCCCCCCCCCCCTGTGGCTAATTGTGACGCTACCATGTTTGTTGTTGTTGTTGTTAAAGATTCGCTACCTGGAACAAAGTTCCAAGTAGCACGGGCTATGGTGAGCCCGTTGTGCCTTTTTGGACGCTACCAGCCGGCCAAGCCTGGCTATATTAAAACAATATATTTTTTGTCTTATCCATGTAAAATTATGCACTGATCTCGAGTGAATTATCATCTATTTTCTAATCCTAATTCTCTGCATGTAATAACATAATTATAAATAAATTATAAATTAAAATGATAAATTATAACAATGGTGATCGTCCCACAGCTTCAAATGCTTTCTCAGACAAACGTTAAACTGTATTTTCTTATATTACTGAGCGGGGAGAGGAGGTGGGTGAGTGGGAAGAGACCTGTTTCGTATTAGGATATTTCAACATATTATGCACTGATATTAGGAAAATTATCAGAAATATTTTACTTGTCATACTATGGCCATAAAGAGCCAAAACACATGAATTATGGGAATTATAAGCAAGTATTCGCCATCTTGAAAGCCTCGCCCCTTTCTCAAAGTCAACTGGAAATTATTATATATGTATTATTTCACACTGCTAGCCTTCTCCTCTCGGCCAGTGGGAAGCTAATATATTTTTTTAAAAGCGAGAGAGGCAGAGAGACACAGACAGGCAAAAGAGACAGACGGAAATGGAATGAGAAAGAGAGAGTACAGACAGACACAGACATGTATTGAGGCTGCGTCGACCAGGCCAAAGTGAGAGACGGAAAAACTGAGAGAAACACTGAGACAGACAAAGACAGACAGAAAAAGGGAGAGAAGAGGTGAGAGGAGGGATGTTTGGAGAGAGGAAAAGAGAAAGGTGAGAGAAGGGAAAGACTGGGAGAGAGGGACTTGAAAGGTGCTAAGGGGAGAGTGGTGGTAGAAGGAGAAGGAAGGAGAGTGAGTGGGAGAGAGGGAAGAAAGGAGATAACAAGGATGAGAGACAGATATAGAGACTCTCTCTCTCTCTCTCTCTCTCTCTCTCTCTCTCTCTCTCTCTCTCTCTCTCTCTCTCTCTCTCTCTCTCTCTCTCTCTCTCTCTCTCTCTCTCTCTCTCTCTCTCTCTCTCTCTCTCTCTCTCTCTCTCTCTCTCTCTCTCTCTCTCTCTCTCTCTCTCTCTCTCTCTCTCTCTCTCTCTCTCTCTCACTCCCTCTCTCTCATCCCCATGTATTCATTCTCTGGCAGTAATTAAGGAACCTACACACCTGCCCACCAGCCTACCCACACACGGGTTAACGACCTGGGTATAATAGACCATCCCACTGCCCTCAACCTACCAACAAAGCAAGCGTTATATCCGCTTCACAATGTGTCAAGTAACTCACACATAAGAGCATAACATAAGTTCACACATAAGAACGTAACTCACACAAGAGAACGGCCAAACATTGTCCGTGAATTTGCTATCATTATACGCCAGCATAGTTGAGGCAGTTGAGAGTGGTAAGGTTTGTGATGTTGTGTACCTTGACTTTATCAAAGCTTTTGAAACAGTACCACATGACAGTCTGATTAAAATTATAGAGGCTCGTGGTATTGGGGGTGCTATATCAAGTTGGATTAGTGCATGGCTGTACCAAAAGAAACACATTTAGTATAAATAGGGTTAAGTCAGGATAGGAAAATGTTGTAAGCGGAGTGCCTCAAGGCTCTGTCCTGGGACCTCTGTTAATCATAATATATATAAAATGATTTAGATTCAGGTTTGAGCAGCAATATTTGCAAATTTGCGGATGATACAAAAGTCGGGAGGGGTAATAAACACGTAAAAAGACTCACTATAACTTCAAGACGATCTAAATAGGGTTTTGAAGTAGCCAAAAGATTAGCAGATGGAGTTTAATGTTGATAAATGTAAGGTTTTGAGGTTAGGTAATGATAGAGTTACAAGATACTAGCTAGATTGATATTGCGAAGTCAGAGTTGAACAAGAACTTAAGAATAAATGTAACTACAGAAAGCCTATTGGCCCATACCTGGCAGCTCCTATTTGTAACCACCCAATCCCACTCATATACATGTCCAATCCACGTTTGAAACAATCGAGGGACCCCACGTCCAGCAAGTTACGTGGTAATTGGTTCTACAAATCAACATCCCTGTTACCGAAAAAGTATTTTTTATTATGAAAGGGATCTGGGAGTTATGAACAATAAGAATTTAAAACCAAAAAATCAATGCATAAATGTTCGTAATAAGACAAATAGGACACTGGGATTTATTAAATCGTAGCGATAGTAATAGGAAACCTGGTGTTGTTGTTCAGCTTTATCTTGCTCTGGTTAGGCCGCATTTAGATTATGCAGTTCAGTTTTGGTCGCCGTACTGTCTCTCTAAAGGATATAAATTCACTTGAACGTGTCCGGCGTAGGATGACAAATTTAATTCCCCAAAAGAGAAACATGTCATATTAAGAAAGATTAACAGAGCTTAAATTGTATTCACTGGAAAGGCGAAGAGTTAGGTCTGACATGATAGAGGTGTACAAATGGATGAATGGACATAACAAAGGGGATAATAATAGTGTATTAAAAGTATCAAAACCAAACAGAACACGAAACAATGTGTATAAATTGGATAAGTATAGATTTATCATGTCAGTCAGGCGCAGACAGTCACAGTGAGAGAGTGTGTTAGCTGGAGCTCCGATTGTAGTAATATTACTACAGCAATGGTGGAAGGATTAGTGAAGGAACTGATGAATCTAGTTGGAGCTTTGAGGACAGAGTTAGATTCGCTACGGGAGGAGAAACGACAGCTGAAACAACATCAGGAAGAAACAAAGAAGGAGACCAGTATTAAAAAGACCTCGTCTTGGCAAGTTATAAAGGACAGGGGTCTTAAGAAGACCTTGGCAAAACCGCCAACTAATATCCTAAGGACTTCTAACGCATTTGCGTGTTAGAGGACGAGTGCTGTGGCGAACCTGTAGTTCAACGAGGAGGCAAAGGCAAAGCAACGAGGAGCATTGAAGCGCAGGTCCCTCAAAGTGCTCAAAAGGAAAAGGGAAGAACGAAGCGAATTTTGGTTGTGGGAGATTCCCAGGTGAGGTATTTAGACAGCACGTTTTGCGCCAGAGATAAGGGGAACAGGTTAAGGGTCTGCTATACGAGAGCTGGAATTGGTGATATTGTTGGCAACATGAAGCCGGTCGGCCGAGCGGACAGCACACTAGACTTGTGATCCTGTGGTCCCGGGTTCGATCCCGGGCGCCGGCGAGAAACAATGGGCAGAGTTTCTTTCACCCTATGCCCCTGTTACCTAGCAGTAAAATAGGTACCTGGGTGTTAGTCAGCTGTCACGGGCTGCTTCCTGGGGGTGGAGGCCTGGTCGAGGAGCGGGCCGCGGGGACACTAAAGCCCCGAAATCATCTCAAGATAATCTCAAGATGAATGATATTATGACGGGAAATGGGAACGAACCCATTATTTGTATTAGTGCAGGGGGAAAAGATATTGGACGAGTTAGGAGTGAGGAACTAATAGAGAGATTTAAGACAGCAATAGAATTAGTTAAGAGCAGGGGTGGAATCCCGATCATATGTGGCATTCTTCCAAAAAAGGGAGTTGGAAGTAAAAGGATGTCGAGGGCACTTGGTGTCAATTGAAGGCTGGAAAGATATTATAAATCAAATGCAATATCTTTCATAGACAACTGGGAACACTTCTATGGAAGAAATGAAATGTATGCTCGGGATGGGGTGCATCTATCGAGGGCTGGGGTTGTTGTTGCGAACTCGTTGGAACCAGTGGTTAGAAGCGTGTGTTTAAACGGTTAGTAGATAGTGGTATGGGAATTGATTTGGAGGAAGGAGATAATAAAAGTAAGTGTTTGTGGGAGAAAGGAATTGGCAAAATGATCAGGGAAAGAGAAGGGCCTCAAAATAACAATTCACTTAGGGTATATTACACTAACGGTAGATGTCTAAGAAATAAAATATACGATTTAAATGCTCTTGTCTGCACAGAAAAAATAGATATTATTGCACTTACCAAAACGTGGTTGAATGTAGAAAATAGAGAACTATTAGCTGAATATCAAATATATGAATTTAAACTATTTCACACAGATAGATATATTAGACGAGGAGAGGAAGTAGCCATATATATGTTAGGGACAATTTGAAATGTAGTCTCAAAGAGGGAATCAAAACTGAGCCACACACAAAAACTATTTGGATAGAATTAAACGAAAAAGCAAATAATATTATAATAGGCGTTATATATAGGCCACCAAATTTAGACAGAATGGAAGCAAAGCATCTATGGGATGAAATATCTAGAGCATCTAGATCTAACAGTATTTATGTCATGGGTGACTTTAATTTTAGTGGAATAAACTGGTTGAACAAAACAGGGAAAAATGAAGCAGAAGATTTTTCTAGAATTAATTGGCAATTGCTTTCTTACACAACACATTAAGGAACCAACGCGGGAAAATGATATTTTAGATTTAGTGTTAACTAACAGGGAAACAAATTAAGGACATCGAAATAGAGAGTGAGCTAGGGAACAGTGATCATAAAGAAATCAGATTTAGCATAGAATGGAATAGATCTATAGGAGAAAATTCTGTGAAAGTGCCAGATTTTCGAAAAGCTGATTTCAATAGCCTAAGAAATTTTTTGGGTCAAATAGATTGGAAAGTCTTGAGTATAGGGTGTGGGCCGGTCTTGGAGCTAGACGTGAACCCAGCGACAAGTGACGTAAAAGGGGTTTTCGATGTGGATTCAAAATATAACCTATTTAAAAATATTCTAAGCAAAGCCCAGGAACGTAGTATACCATATAAATTGAGTAGATCGAATGCTAATGATCCAAAGTGGATAACAAAGGATCTGAAGAACCTTATAGGTAAAAAGAGAGCGTGGAATAAATGGATTAAGAATGGGAAAAGTTAGTTTAGAACAGGAATTCGTAGAACTGGTTAGAAATACTAAAAAAGAGATAAGTAGTGTAAAAAAAAGAGATAGAAGTGTTGTGTAGTGTAAGAGATAAGGAAAGCCAAAAGAAACTATGAAGTTTGCATAGCAGATCAAGCAAAGATAAATCCTAAAGGGTTTTTCCAGTAATACCGGAAAAAGATTAGGGAGAGGATAGGTCCATTAAAAACTGAGACAGGTCAAATAACAGATAATGATGAAGAGATGAGTAGTATTTATAATAAATATTTTATATCTGTATTTACTAAAGAGGTACTTAACAATTTGCCGTCAGCCGAACAAGTCTTTGTGGGGTGGGGACGAGGACATGTTGAATAGTTTAACAATTAACAGGGAGGATGTAATTAAACAAATAGTAAAACTCAAACCAAACAAATTCCCAGGGCCGGATGAAGTGTTTGCCAGGGTGCTTAAAGAATGCAACCTATAAAATAGACCTATCCTATGCAAAGAGGAGCTTTGGGAGCCACTGTCTACCTTATTTAATAAATCAATAGTCAGGTACAGTGCCAGAGTCATGGAAGGTTGCTAATGTGATACCAATTTTTAAGAAAGGACTTGCATCAAACTATTGGCCAATTATCCTAACGTCTATTGTGGGAAAGTTACTTGAATCCATAATTACAAATAAAATTCGTCTTCATCTTGAAAAACATTAATTAATAAAAGAGTCGCAACATGGTTTTACAAATGGCCGTTCATGTTTAACAAATTTGTTATCTTTTTATTCCAGCATAGTTGAGGCAGTTGATAGTGGTAAGGATTGTGATGTTGTGTACCTTGACTTTAGCAAAGCTTTTGATACAGTGCCACATGAAAGACCGATTAAAAAGATAGAGGCTCATGGTATTGGCGGTGATATATTAAGCTGGACTCGGGCATGGCTATACCAAAGGAAACAGAGAGTTAGTATAAATGAAGTCTAGTCAGAGTGGGAAAATGTTGTAAGTGGAGTGCCTGAAGGTTCTGTCCTGAGAACCTCTGTTGTTTATAATATATATAAATGATTTAGATTCAGGTTTGAGTAGCAACATTTGCAAATTTGCCGATGACCCGAAAATCGGTAGGGGAATTAACACGGAAGCAGACTCATTATCACTTCAAGTGGATCTAAATAGGGTTTTGAAATGGTCAAAGGATTGGCAGATGCAGTTTAATGCTGATAAATGAAAAGTTTTGAGGCTAGGTAATGATGATAGAGTTACAAGATACGAGCTAGATGGTGTTGAGATTGCGAAAGGGATCTGGGAGTTATAATTAGTAAGAATTTAAAACCAAAAGATCAATGCACGAATGTTCGCAATAAGGCAAATAGGACACTGGGATTTATTAATCGAAGCGTTAGTAACAAGACACATGATGTTGTTCTTTAGCTATATCTTGCTCTGGTTAGGCCCCATTTGGTTTATTCAGTTCAGTTTTCGTCACCGTCCTATAGAACGAATTAAAATTCACTTGAACGTGTCCAGCGTAGGATGTCAAAGTTAATTCCCCAAATTAGAAATTTTTCATGTGAAGATAGATTAACAAAGCTTAAATTGCATTCACATGAAAGGCGAAGAGTTAGGGGTGACATGATAGAGGTTTACAAGTGGATTATTTGACATAACAAAGGGGATATTAATAGGGTATTAAAAGTATCAACACAAGACAGAACACGAAAAATGGATATAAATTGGATAAGTTTAGATTTAGGAAAACTTGGATAAATGTTGGTTCGGTAACAGGGTTGTTGATTTGTGGATCAAATTACCGCGTAACGTGGTGGAAGTGAGGTCCCTCGATTGTATTTGAAGAACCTTATAGGTAAAAAGAGAGCTTGGTATAAAAGGATTAAAAATGGGGAGGCCACTTTAGAACAGGAATTCGTACAACTTGTTAGAAATGCTAAAAAAGAGATAAGGAAAGCAAAAAGAAACTATGAAGTTCGCATAGCAGGGCAAGCAAAGACAAATCCTAAAAAGTTTTTTCAGTTATATCGTACTAAGACTAGGAAAAGGATAGGTCCATTAAAAACTGAGACAGGTCAATTAACAGATAGTGATGAAGAGATGAGTAGTATTTTTAATAAATATTTTGTATCTGTATTTACTAAAGAGGAACTTAACAATATGCCTTCAGCCGAACAAGTCTATGTGGGTGGGGACGAGGACAGGTTGACGAGTTTTGCAGTTACCAGGGAGGATGTTCTTAAACAAATAGTAAAACTCAAACCAAACAAATCCCCAGGGCCGGATGAAGTGTTTGCCAGGGTGCTTAAAGAATGCAAAGAGGAGCTTTGTGGCCCACTGTCAACCATATTTAATAAATCAATAGAGTCAGGCAGAGTGCCAGAGTTTTGGAAAGTTGCTAATGTGACTCTAGTGGGAGCCCTGAGGACAGAGTTGGACTCTCTGCGGGAGGAGGTGCGTCAGCTTAAAAAACAACGAGAAGTAACGAAGGAGGAGACCAGCAGTAAAGGGACCTCGTCTTGGAGAGTTGCGAAAGACAGGGGCCTTAAGAAGACTTTGATAAAGCCGCCTTCAAACGCCATAGCAACTTCAAATCCATTTGACGTTTTGGAGGACGAGTGCTGTGGAGAGACTGTGGATCGCGCAAAAGGGAAAGCAACGAAGAGAAAGGAAGCGCAGGCCCCTCAGAAAGTAAAGGAAGTACCTAAGCAAACATTAGTTGTGGGAGATTCCCAGATAAGGTATTTGGATAGAACGTTTTGTGCTAGAGATAGGGGGAACAGGTTAAGGGTTTGCTATCCCGGAGCTGGCATTGGTGATATTATAAACAACATGAATGATATTATGGCTGGTAATGGGAACAATCCCATTATTTGCATTACATAAGAACATAAGAACAAAGGTAACTGCAGAAGGCCTATTGGCCCATACGAGGCAGCTCCTATTCTATAACCACCCAATCCCACTCATATACTTGTCCAACCCGTGCTTGAAACAATCGAGGGACCCCACCTCCACAATGTTACGCGGCAATTGGTTCCACAAATCAACAACCCTGTTACTGAACCAGTATTTACCCAAGTCTTTCCTAAATCTAAACTTATCCAATTTATATCCATTGTTTCGTGTTCTGTCCTGTGTTGATACTTTTAATACCCTATTAATATCCCCCCGGTTATGTCCATTCATCCACTTGTAAACCTCTATCATGTCACCCCTAACTCTTCGCCTTTCCAGTGAATGCAACTTAAGCTTTGTTAATCTTTCTTCATATGAAAGATTTCTAATTTGAGGAATTAACTTAGTCATCCTACGCTGGACACGTTCAAGTGAATTTATATCCATTCTATAATATGGCGACCAAAACTGAACTGCATAATCTAAATGGGGCCTAACTAGAGCAAGATATAGCTTGAGAACCACACCAGGTGTCTTGTTACTAACGCTGCGATTAATAAATCCAAGTGTCCGATTTGCCTTATTACGAACATTTATGCATTGATCCTTTTGTTTTAAATTCTTACTAATCATAACTCCCAGATCCCTTTCGCAATCCGACTTCGCAATCACAACACCATCTAGCTCGTATCTTGTAACTCTATCATCATTACCTAACCTCAGAACTTTACATTTATCAGCATTAAACTGCATCTGCCAATCCTTTGACCATTTCAAAACCCTATCTAGATCAACTTGAAGTGATAGTGAGTCCTCCTCCGAATTAATTTCCCTACCGATTTTCGTATCATCGGCAAATTTGCAAATGTTGCTACTCAAACCTGAATCTAAATCATTTATATATATTATAAACAACAGAGGTCCCAGGACAGAGCCTTGAGGCACTCCACTTACAACATTTTCCCACTCTGACTTGATTCCATTTATACTAACTCTCTGTTTCCTTTGGTATAGCCATGCCCTAATCCAGCTTAATATAGCACCCCCAATACCATGAGACTCTATTTTTTTAATCAGTCTTTCATGTGGCACTGTATCAAAAGCTTTGCTAAAGTCAAGGTATACAACATCGCAATCCTTACCACTATCAACTGCCTCAACAATGCTAGAATAAAAAGATAACAAATTTGTTAAACATGAACGGCCATTTATAAAACCATGTTGCGACTCAATTATTAATTTATGTTTTTCAAGATGAAGACGAATTTTATTTGCTATTATAGATTCGAGTAACTTTCCCACAATAGACGTTAGGCTAATTGGTCGATAGTTAGACGCAAGTGATCTATCTCCTTTCTTAAAAACTGGTAACACATTAGCAACTTTCCAAAACTCTGGCACTCTGCCTGACTCTATTGATTTATTAAATATGGTTGACAGTGGGTCACAAAGCTCCTCTTTGCATTCTTTAAGCACCCTAGCAAACACTTCATCCGGCCCTGGGGATTTGTTTGGTTTGAGTTTTACTATTTGTTTAAGAACATCCTCCCTGGTAACTGCTAAACTCGTCAACCTGTCCTCGTCCCCACCCACATAGACTTGTTCGGCTGAAGGCATATTGTTAAGTTCCTCTTTAGTAAATACAGATACAAAATATTTATTAAAAATACTACTCATCTCTTCATCACTATCTGTTATTTGACCTGTCTCAGTTTTTAATGGACCTATCCTTTCCCTAGTCTTAGTACGATATAACTGAAAAAACCCTTTAGGATTTGTCTTTGCTTGCCCTGCTATGCGAACTTCATAGTTTCTTTTTGCTTTCCTTATCTCTTTTTTAACATTTCTAACCAGTTGTACGAATTCCTGTTCTAAAGTGACCTCCCCATTTTTAATCCTTTTGTACCAAGCTCTCTTTTTACCTATAAGGTTCTTCAAATTCTTTGTTATCCACTTTGGGTCATTAGTATACGATCTATTCAATTTGTATGGTATACTACGTTCCTGTGCTTTGTTTAGAATATTCTTAAATAAGTTATATATTGAATCCACATCGAAATCCCCATTTAAGTCACCTATCGCTGGGTTCATGTCTCGCTCCAAGACCGGCCCACACCCCATACCCAAGCCTTTCCAATCAATTTGACCCAAAAAATTTCTTAGGCTATTAAAATCAGCTTTTCGAAAATCTGGCACTTTAACAGAATTTTCTCCTACTGGTCTATTCCATTCTATGCTAAATCTGATTTCTTTGTGATCACTGCTCCCTAGCTCACTCCCTATTTCGATGTCATTAATTTGCGTTTCCCTGTTAGTTAACACTAAATCTAAAATATTATTTTCCCGTGTTGGTTCCTTAATGTGTTGCGTAAGAAAGCAATCGTCAATTAATTCTAGAAAATCTTCTGCTTCACTATTCCCTGTTTTGTTCAACCAGTTTATTCCGCTAAAATTAAAGTCACCCATGACATAAATACTGTTAGATCTAGATGCTCTAGATATTTCATCCCATAGATGCTTTGCTTCCATTCTGTCTAAATTTGGTGGCCTATATATTACTCCTATTATAATATTATTAGCTTTTTCGTTTAAAAAAAAATTAGCGTGGGAGGAAATGATGTTGGTCGAGTCAGGAGTGAGGAACTGATTCAGAGGTATAAAACAGCCATAGAGTTAGTTAGGAGCAAGGGAGGAATCCCGATCATATGTGGCATTCTTCCAAGAAAGGGAGTGGGAAATGAATGGATATCGAGGGCACTTGGTGTCAATTGCCGGCTGGAAAGATATTGCAAATCAAATGCAATATCTTTCATAGACAACTGGGAACACTTCTATGGAAGAAATGAAATGTATGCTCGTGATGGGGTGCATCTATCGAGAGCTGGGGTTGTTGCTGTTGCGAACTCGCTAGAAGAAGTGGTTAGAGGTGTTTGTTTGGGTTTAAACTGTTAGTAGATAGAGGTATGGGAATTGATTTGGAGGAAGGAGGTAATAAAAGTATGTGTTTGTGGGAGAAAGGAATTGGCAAAACGATCAGGGAAAGAGAAGGTCCGCAAAATAACAATTCACTTAGGGTATATTACACAAACAGTAGAAGTCTAAGTAACAAAATTAACGAATTAAATGCTCTTGTCTGCACAGAAAAAATAGATATTATTGCACTTACCGAAACGTGGATGAATGTAGAAAATAGAGAACTATTAGCTGAATATCAAATATATGGATTTAAACTATTTCACACAGATAGATATATTAGACGAGGAGGTGGAGTAGCCATATATGTTAGGGACAATTTGAAATGTAGTCTCAAAGAGGGAATCAAAACAGAGCCACACACAGAAACTATTTGGATTGAATTAAACGAAAAAGCTAATAATATTATAATAGGAGTAATATATAGGCCACCAAATTTAGACAGAATGGAAGCAAAGCATCTATGGGATGAAATATCTAGAGCATCTAGATCTAACAGTATTTATGTCATGGGTGACTTTAATTTTAGCGGAATAAACTGGTTGAACAAAACAGGGAATAGTGAAGCAGAAGATTTTCTAGAATTAATTGACGATTGCTTTCTTACGCAACACATTAAGGAACCAACACGGGAAAATAATATTTTAGATTTAGTGTTAACTAACAGGGAAACGCAAATTAATGACATCGAAATAGGGAGTGAGCTAGGGAGCAGTGATCACAAAGAAATCAGATTTAGCATAGAATGGAATAGACCAGTAGGAGAAAATTCTGTTAAAGTGCCAGATTTTCGAAAAGCTGATTTTAATAGCCTAAGAAATTTTTTGGGTCAAATTGATTGGAAAGGCTTGGGTATGGGGTGTGGGCCGGTCTTGGAGCGAGACATGAACCCAGCGATAGGTGACTTAAATGGGGATTTCGATGTGGATTCAATATATAACTCATTTAAGAATATTCTAAACAAAGCACAGGAACGTAGTATACCATACAAATTGAATAGATCGTATACTAATGACCCAAAGTGGATAACAAAGAATTTGAAGAACCTTATAGGTAAAAAGAGAGCTTGGTACAAAAGGATTAAAAATGGGGAGGTCACTTTAGAACAGGAATTCGTACAACTTGTTAGAAATGTTAAAAAAGAGATAAGGAAAGCAAAAAGAAACTATGAAGTTCGCATAGCAGGGCAAGCAAAGACAAATCCTAAAGGGTTTTTTCAGTTATATCGTACTAAGACTAGGGAAAGGATAGGTCCATTAAAAACTGAGACAGGTCAAATAACAGATAGTGATGAAGAGATGAGTAGTATTTTTAATAAATATTTTGTATCTGTATTTACTAAAGAGGAACTTAACAATATGCCTTCAGCCGAACAAGTCTATGTGGGTGGGGACGAGGACAGGTTGACGAGTTTAGCAGTTACCAGGGAGGATGTTCTTAAACAAATAGTAAAACTCAAACCAAACAAATCCCCAGGGCCGGATGAAGTGTTTGCTAGGGTGCTTAAAGAATGCAAAGAGGAGCTTTGTGACCCACTGTCAACCATATTTAATAAATCAATAGAGTCAGGCAGAGTGCCAGAGTTTTGGAAAGTTGCTAATGTGATACCAGTTTTTAAGAAAGGAGATAGATCACTTGCGTCTAACTATCGACCAATTAGCCTAACGTCTATTGTGGGAAAGTTACTCGAATCTATAATAGCAAATAAAATTCGTCTTCATCTTGAAAAACATAAATTAATAATTGAGTCGCAACATGGTTTTATAAATGGCCGTTCATGTTTAACAAATTTATTATCTTTTTATTCTAGCATTGTTGAGGCAGTTGATAGTGGTAAGGATTGCGATGTTGTATACCTTGACTTTAGCAAAGCTTTTGATACAGTGCCACATGAAAGACTGATTAAAAAAATAGAGTCTCATGGTATTGGGGGTGCTGTATTAAGCTGGATTAGGGCATGGCTATACCAAAGGAAACAGAGAGTTAGTATAAATGGAATCAAGTCAGAGTGGGAAAATGTTGTAAGTGGAGTGCCTCAAGGCTCTGTCCTGGGACCTCTGTTGTTTATAATATATATAAATGATTTAGATTCAGGTTTGAGTAGCAACATTTGCAAATTTGCCGATGATACGAAAATCGGTAGGGAAATTAATTCGGAGGAGGACTCACTATCACTTCAAGTTGATCTAGATAGGGTTTTGAAATGGTCAAAGGATTGGCAGATGCAGTTTAATGCTGATAAATGTAAAGTTCTGAGGTTAGGTAATGATGATAGAGTTACAAGATACGAGCTAGATGGTGTTGTGATTGCGAAGTCGGATTGCGAAAGGGATCTGGGAGTTATGATTAGTAAGAATTTAAAACAAAAGGATCAATGCATAAATGTTCGTAATAAGGCAAATCGGACACTTGGATTTATTAATCGCAGCGTTAGTAACAAGACACCTGGTGTGGTTCTCAAGCTATATCTTGCTCTAGTTAGGCCCCATTTAGATTATGCAGTTCAGTTTTGGTCGCCATATTATAGAATGGATATAAATTCACTTGAACGTGTCCAGCGTAGGATGACTAAGTTAATTCCCCAAATTAGAAATCTTTCATATGAAGAAAGATTAACAAAGCTTAAGTTGCATTCACTGGAAAGGCGAAGAGTTAGGGGTGACATGATAGAGGTTTACAAGTGGATGAATGGACATAACCAGGGGGATATTAATAGGGTATTAAAAGTATCAACACAGGACAGAACACGAAACAATGGATATAAATTGGATAAGTTTAGATTTAGGAAAGACTTGGGTAAATACTGGTTCAGTAACAGGGTTGTTGATTTGTGGAACCAATTGCCGCGTAACATTGTGGAGGTGGGGTCCCTCGATTGTTTCAAGCACGGGTTGGACAAGTATATGAGTGGGATTGGGTGGTTATAGAATAGGAGCTGCCTCGTATGGGCCAATAGGCCTTCTGCAGTTACCTTTGTTCTTATGTTCTTATGTTCTTATGTGATACCAGTTTTTAAGAAAGGAGATAGATCACTTGCATCTAACTATCGACCAATTAGCCTAACGTCTATTGTGGGAAAGTTACTCGAATCTATAATAGCAAATAAAATTCGTCTTCATCTTGAAAAACATAAATTAATAATTGAGTCGCAACATGGTTTTATAAATGGCCGTTCATGTTTAACAAATTTCTTATCTTTTTATTCTAGCATAGTTGAGGCAGTTGATAGTGGTAAGGATTGTGATGTTGTGTACCTTGACTTTAGCAAAGCTTTTGATACAGTGCCACATGAAAGACTGAATAAAAAAATGTGTGATTAACTTGGATTAGGGCATGGCTATTCCAAAGGAAACAGAGAGTTAGTATAAATGGGGTTAAGTCAGAGTGGGATAATGTTGTTAGTGGAGTACCTCAGGGCTCTGTCCTGGGACCTCTGTTGTTTATAATATATATAAATGATTTAGATTCAGGTTTGAGTAGCAACATTTGCAAATTTGCCGATGATACGAAAATCGGTAGGGAAATTAATTCGGAGGAGGACTCACTATCACTTCAAGTTGATCTAGATAGGGTTTTGAAATGGTCAAAGGATTGGCAAATGCGGTTTAATGCTGATAAATGTAAAGTTCTGAGGCTAGGTAATGATGATAGAGTTACAAGATACGAGCTAGATGGTGTTGAGATTGCGAAGTCGGATTGCGAAAGGGATCTGGGAGTTATGATTAGTAAAAATTTAAAACAAAAGGATCAATGCATAAATGTTCGTAATAAGGCAAATCGGACACTTGGATTTATTAATCGCAGCGTTAGTAACAAGACACCTGGTGTGGTTCTCAAGCTATATCTTGCTCTAGTTAGGCCCCATTTAGATTATGCAGTTCAGTTTTGGTCGCCATATTATAGAATGGATATAAATTCACTTGAACGTGTCCAGCGTAGGATGACTAAGTTAATTCCCCAAATTAGAAATCTTTCATATGAAGAAAGATTAACAAAGCTTAAGTTGCATTCACTGGAAAGGCGAAGAGTTAGGGGTGACATGATAGAGGTTTACTAGTGGGTGAATGGACATAACAAAGGGGATATTAATAGGGTATTAAAAGTATCAACACAAGACAGAACACGAAACAATGGGTATAAATTGGATAAGTTTAGATTTAGGAAAGACTTGGGTAAATACTGGTTCAGTAACAGGGTTGTTGATTTGTGGAACCAATTGCCGCGTAACATTGTGTAGGTGGGGTCCCTCGATTGTTTCACGCGCGGGTTGGACATGTATATGAGTGGGATTGGGTGGTTATAAATAGGAGCTGCCTCATATGGGCCAACAGGCCTTCTGCAGTTAACATAAGAGGAAGAACATAAGAACAAAGGCAACTGCAGAAGGTCTATTGGCCCATACGAGGCAGCTCTTATCTATAACCACCCAATCCCACTCATATACATGTCCAACCCGCGCTTGAAACAATCGAGGGATCCCACCTCCACCACGTTACGCGGTAATTGGTTCCACAAATCAACAACCCTGTTACCGAAGCAGTATTTACCCAAGTCTTTCTTAAATCTAAATTTATCCCATTTATACCTATTGTTTCGTGTTCTGTATTGTGTTGATACTTTTAATACCCTATTAATATCCCCTTTGTTGTGTCCATTCATCCACTTGTAAACCTCTATCATGTCACCCCTAACTCTTCGCCTTTCCAGTGAATGCAACTTAAGCTTTGTTAATCTTTCTTCATATGGCATGTTTCTCTTTTGGGGAATTAAATTTGTCATCCTACGTCGGACACGTTCAAGTGAATTTATATCCTTTCGGGAGATAGTACGGCGACCAAAACTGAACTGCATAATCTAAATGCGGCCTAACCAGAGCTAGATATAGCTGAAGAACCACACCAGGTGTCTTGTTACTAATGCTTCGATTAATAAATCCCAGTGTACTATTTGCCTTATTACGAACATTCATGCATTTATCCTTTTGTTTTAAATTCTTACTAATCATAACTCCCAGATCCCTTTCGCCATCCGACTTCGCAATTTCAACACATAAGAACATAAGAACATAAGAACAAAGGTAACTGCAGAAGGCCTATTGGCCCATACGAGGCAGCTCCTATTCTATAACCACCCAATCCCACTCATATACTTGTCCAACCCGTGCTTGAAACAATCGAGGGACCCCACCTCCACAATGTTACGCGGCAATTGGTTCCACAAATCAACAACCCTGTTACTGAACCAGTATTTACCCAAGTCTTTCCTAAATCTAAACTTATCCAATTTATATCCATTGTTTCGTGTTCTGTCCTGTGTTGATACTTTTAATACCCTATTAATATCCCCCCGGTTATGTCCATTCATCCACTTGTAAACCTCTATCATGTCACCCCTAACTCTTCGCCTTTCCAGTGAATGCAACTTAAGCTTTGTTAATCTTTCTTCATATGAAAGATTTCTAATTTGGGGAATTAACTTAGTCATCCTACGCTGGACACGTTCAAGTGAATTTATATCCATTCTATAATATGGCGACCAAAACTGAACTGCATAATCTAAATGGGGCCTAACTAGAGCAAGATATAGCTTGAGAACCACACCAGGTGTCTTGTTACTAACGCTGCGATTAATAAATCCAAGTGTCCGATTTGCCTTATTACGAACATTTATGCATTGATCCTTTTGTTTTAAATTCTTACTAATCATAACTCCCAGATCCCTTTCGCAATCCGACTTCGCAATCACAACACCATCTAGCTCGTATCTTGTAACTCTATCATCATTACCTAACCTCAGAACTTTACATTTATCAGCATTAAACTGCATCTGCCAATCCTTTGACCATTTCAAAACCCTATCTAGATCAACTTGAAGTGATAGTGAGTCCTCCTCCGAATTAATTTCCCTACCGATTTTCGTATCATCGGCAAATTTGCAAATGTTGCTACTCAAACCTGAATCTAAATCATTTATATATATTATAAACAACAGAGGTCCCAGGACAGAGCCTTGAGGCACTCCACTTACAACATTTTCCCACTCTGACTTGATTCCATTTATACTAACTCTCTGTTTCCTTTGGTATAGCCATGCCCTAATCCAGCTTAATATAGCACCCCCAATACCATGAGACTCTATTTTTTTAATCAGTCTTTCATGTGGCACTGTATCAAAAGCTTTGCTAAAGTCAAGGTATACAACATCGCAATCCTTACCACTATCAACTGCCTCAACAATGCTAGAATAAAAAGATAACAAATTTGTTAAACATGAACGGCCATTTATAAAACCATGTTGCGACTCAATTATTAATTTATGTTTTTCAAGATGAAGACGAATTTTATTTGCTATTATAGATTCGAGTAACTTTCCCACAATAGACGTTAGGCTAATTGGTCGATAGTTAGACGCAAGTGATCTATCTCCTTTCTTAAAAACTGGTATCACATTAGCAACTTTCCAAAACTCTGGCACTCTGCCTGACTCTATTGATTTATTAAATATGGTTGACAGTGGGTCACAAAGCTCCTCTTTGCATTCTTTAAGCACCCTAGCAAACACTTCATCCGGCCCTGGGCATTTGTTTGGTTTGAGTTTTACTATTTGTTTAAGAACATCCTCCCTGGTAACTGCTAAACTCGTCAACCTGTCCTCGTCCCCACCCACATAGACTTGTTCGGCTGAAGGCATATTGTTAAGTTCCTCTTTAGTAAATACAGATACAAAATATTTATTAAAAATACTACTCATCTCTTCATCACTATCTGTTATTTGACCTGTCTCAGTTTTTAATGGACCTATCCTTTCCCTAGTCTTAGTACGATATAACTGAAAAAACCCTTTAGGATTTGTCTTTGCTTGCCCTGCTATGCGAACTTCATAGTTTCTTTTTGCTTTCCTTATCTCTTTTTTAACATTTCTAACCAGTTGTACGAATTCCTGTTCTAAAGTGACCTCCCCATTTTTAATCCTTTTGTACCAAGCTCTCTTTTTACCTATAAGGTTCTTCAAATTCTTTGTTATCCACTTTGGGTCATTAGTATACGATCTATTCAATTTGTATGGTATACTACGTTCCTGTGCTTTGTTTAGAATATTCTTAAATAAGTTATATATTGAATCCACATCGAAATCCCCATTTAAGTCTCCTATCGCTGGGTTCATGTCTCGCTCCAAGACCGGCCCACACCCCATACCCAAGCCTTTCCAATCAATTTGACCCAAAAAATTTCTTAGGCTATTAAAATCAGCTTTTCGAAAATCTGGCACTTTAACAGAATTTTCTCCTACTGGTCTATTCCATTCTATGCTAAATCTGATTTCTTTGTGATCACTGCTCCCTAGCTCACTCCCTATTTCGATGTCATTAATTTGCGTTTCCCTGTTAGTTAACACTAAATCTAAAATATTATTTTCCCGTGTTGGTTCCTTAATGTGTTGCGTAAGAAAGCAATCGTCAATTAATTCTAGAAAATCTTCTGCTTCACTATTCCCTGTTTTGTTCAACCAGTTTATTCCGCTAAAATTAAAGTCACCCATGACATAAATACTGTTAGATCTAGATGCTCTAGATATTTCATCCCATAGATGCTTTGCTTCCATTCTGTCTAAATTTGGTGGCCTATATATTACTCCTATTATAATATTATTAGCTTTTTCGTTTAATTCAATCCAAATAGTTTCTGTGTGTGGCTCTGTTTTGATTCCCTCTTTGAGACTACATTTCAAATTGTCCCTAACATATATGGCTACTCCACCTCCTCGTCTAATATATCTATCTGTGTGAAATAGTTTAAATCCATATATTTGATATTCAGCTAATAGTTCTCTATTTTCTACATTCATCCACGTTTCGGTAAGTGCAATAATATCTATTTTTTCTGTGCAGACAAGAGCATTTAATTCGTTAATTTTATTTCTTAGACTTCTACTGTTAGTGTAATATACCCTAAGTGAATTGTTATTTTGCGGACCTTCTCTTTCCCTGATCGTTTTGACAATTCCTTTCTCCCACACACACATACTTTTATTACCTCCTTCCTCCAAATCAATTCCCATACCTCTATCTACTAACAGTTTAAACCCAAACAAACACCTCTAACCACTTCTTCTAGCGAGTTCGCAACAGCAACAACCCCAGCTCTCGATAGATGCACCCCATCACGAGCATACATTTCATTTCTTCCATAGAAATGTTCCCAGTTGTCTATGAAAGATATTGCATTTGATTTGCAATATCTTTCCAGCCGGCAATTGACACCAAGTGCCCTCGATATCCATTCATTTCCCACTCCCTTTCTTGGAAGAATGCCACATATGATCGGGATTCCTCCCTTGCTCCTAACTAACTCTATGGCTGTTTTATACCTCTGAATCAGTTCCTCACTCCTGACTCGACCAACATCATTTCCTCCCACGCTAATGCAAATAATGGGATTGTTCCCATTACCAGCCATAATATCATTCATGTTGTTTATAATATCACCAATGCCAGCTCCGGGATAGCAAACCCTTAACCTGTACCCCCTATCTCTAGCACAAAACGTTCTATCCAAATACCTTATCTGGGAATCTCCCACAACTAATGTTTGCTTAGGTACTTCCTTTACTTTCTGAGGGGCCTGCGCTTCCTTTCTCTTCGTTGCTTTCCCTTTTGCGCGATCCACAGTCTCTCCACAGCACTCGTCCTCCAAAACGTCAAATGAATTTGAAGTTGCTATGGCGTTTGAAGGTGGCTTTATCAAAGTCTTCTTAAGGCCCCTGTCTTTCGCAACTCTCCAAGACGAGGTCCCTTTACTGCTGGTCTCCTCCTTCGTTACTTCTCGTTGTTTTTTAAGCTGACGCACCTCCTCCCGCAGAGAGTCCAACTCTGTCCTCAGGGCTCCCACTAGAGTCACCAGGTCCTTCACTACAACTTCCATATTGCTATCTAGCTTGTATCTTGTAACTCTATCATCATTACCTAGCCTCAGAACTTTACATTTATTAGGATTAAACTGCATCTGTCAATCCTTTGACCATTTCAAAACCCTATTTAGATCAACTTGAAGAGATAGTGAGTCTTCTTCCGTATTAATTTCCCTACCCATTTTTGTATCATCGGCAAATTTGCAAATGTTGCTACTCAAACCTGAATCTAAATCATTTTATATATTATAAACAACAGAGGGCCCAGGACAGAGCCTTGAGGCACTCCACTTACAACATTTTCCCACTCAGACTTGACTCCATTTATACTCTCTGTTTCCTTTGGTATAGCCATGCCCTAATCCAGCTTAATATAGCACCCCCAATACCATGAGCCTCTATCTTTTTAATCAGTCTTTCATGTGGCACTGTATCAAAAGCTTTGCTAAAGTCAAGGTACACAACATCCCAATCCTTACTACTATCAATTGTTACCTTGTTTTTATGTTCTTAACGCCATCCAGCTCATATCTTGTAACTCTATCATCATTGCCTAGCCTCAAAACTTTACATTTATCAGCATTAAACTGCATCTACCAATCTTTTGCCAATTTCAAAACCCTATTTATCACTTGAAGCGATAGTGAGTCTTCTTCCGTGTTAATTTTCCTACCGATTTTTGTATCATCGGCAAATTTGCAAATGTTGCTACTCAAGCCTGAATCTAAATCATTTATATATATTATAAACAACAGAGGTCCCAGGACAGAGCCATGAGGCACTCCACTTACAACATTATCCCACTCTGACTTAACCCCATTTATAATAACTCTCTGTTTCCTTTGGAATAGCCATGGGAACCATGGCTTCTTCAACACAACAACATATAAATAGGAGCTGCCTCATATGGGCCAATAGGCCTTCTGCAGTCACGTTTATTCCCATGTTCTTATGTTCTTATATGATCACTGTGGCACTTACTATCACATGATCACTGGCACTTGCTTAGACATGATAACTGTTGCACTTCCTCTCACATTATCACTGTGGCACTTTCTCACCCATGAATACTTTGGTACGTCATCCCACATGATCACTGTTGCACTTTTGTCACATGATCACTGTGGAACTTCCTCACCCTCCTCACACATGATGACTGTGTGAGGAGGTGCCAGTGCCTTCCTTACACATGATCTCAGTAGCACTTCCTCCCTCATGATGAGTGAGGCATTACCTCAGACATAAACATTGTGGCACTTTCTTACACATGATCACTGCGGCACTTCCTCTCCATGAACAATGTGGCACTACCTCACACACACAAATATTGTGACAATTTTTCACATATGAACATTGTGGCACTTCCTCACACATAAACATTGTGACACTTCCTCACACATGATCACTGTACCATTTACTCACATACAATCACCGTGTTACTTCGTCCCACATGATCACTGGTGCACTTCCTTACCCATGAACATTGTCATTTCCTTACCCATGAATATTTTTGCACTTCTTCACACATGATCACTGTGGCACTTCCTCACACATGGTCACTGTGGCACTTCCTCACGCATGAACATTCTAGTACTTCTTAACCTATGAACACTGTGACACACATGAACATCCATGTAAAAGCAATGTAAAGGATTTGGGTGTGCTCATGTCGGGAGATCTTACCTTTAAAGAACACAATAAAGTAGCCGTCACAAGTACAAGAATAAGGACAAGTTGGATAACAAGAACCTTTCTCACTAGAGATGCTATGCCGATGATGATATTTTTCAAGACGTTAGTGCTCTCTAGAGTGAAATACTGCTACACAATGACAGCCTCTTTCAAAGCTGGAAAAATTGCTGACCTGGAGAGTGTGGAGAGATCTTTTGCTGCTAGAATCCACCCAGTAAAACATCTAAACTATTGGGACCGACTAAGAAGACAAAATCTCTATTCTCTTGTGCGCAGGCGGGAGAGATACGTAATAATTTACACATGGAAGATATTAGAAAGGGCTGGTCCCAAACCTGCACACAGAAATAACACCACATGAAACTAGGAGGCATAGCAGGATGTGCAGAATACCCCCGTTGAAAAGCAGAGGTGCAACAGGTACTCTGAGAGAGAACTCTATCAACATCAGAGGCCCGAGACTGTTCAACACGCTTCCAGTACACATAAGGGACATAACTGGCCGACCCCTCACAGTGTTCAAGAGAGAACTATCAACATCAGAGGCCCGAGACTGTTCAACACGCTTCCACTACACATAAAGGGCATAACTGTCCGACCCCTCATAGTGTTCAAGAGAGAGAACTTGATAAACACCTCCAAAGGATACGTGATTAACCATGCTGTGACTCATACGTCAGGCTGCGAGCAGCCGCGTCCAACAGCCTGGTTAACCAGTCCAGCAACCAGAAGGCCTGGTCAACGACCGGGCCGTGGGGTCGCTAACCCCAAAATCATCTCAAGGTAACCTCCATGAACATTGATGCACTTCCTCGTGCATGAACATTATGGTACATTCTCGCTCATGACCACTGTGGCACTTCCTTCCCATGAACATTAAGGCACTTCCTCACATGTTATCCTTGTGGCACTCCTCACACATGATCAACGTGGCACTTATTCACACAAAATCACTTTAGCACTTCCTAATCCACGTGTATTGTGGCACACCCTCACACGTAATCACTGTGGCACTGTCTCACACATGACCATTGAGGCACTTCCTCCAACATGATCACTGAGATACTTCCTTACACATGATAACTGTGACACTTCCATGCACATCATCATTGTGGCACTTCCTCATTCAAGATCATCGTAGCACTTCCTTACTCATGATCACTGTGGCACTTCCTCACACGTGATCACGGTTGAACAGTCTTATAGACACTTGAACTTTCTCATCACTGCGGCACTTCCTGACACATGTTCACTCTGGCACTTCCTGACACATGATCATTCTGGCACTTCCTGACACATGATCCCTGCGGCACTTCCTGACACATGATCACTCTGGCACTTCTTGACACATGATCATTGTGGTACTATCTCAAACATGAACACTGCAGCACTTCCGCAGACCTAAACATTGTTGCACTTCCTAACACATGAACATTATGTCACTTCCTAATGCAGTATCATTGTAGCACTTCCTCACCTATGACCATTGTGGCACTTCCTCACACGTGAGCATTGTGTCATTACCTCACATCTAAACATTGTAGCATATTCTCACTCATGATAAATCTGTCACTTCCTCACGCATGAGAACTGTGGCACTTCCTCAGACATAAACACTGGCACTTTCCTACACATGATTGCTGTGGTACTTCCTCTGTCATGATCATTGAGGCAATTGCTCACACATGAACATTGTGGTACTTCCTCACACGTAACCACTGTGACACTTCCTTACACATGAGAATTGTGCCACTTTCTCACCCATGTTGCATTTCCTCACGCATAAACATTGTTTGCAATTCTTCACCTATGAACATTATGGTACTTCCTCGCACATGACCACTGTGGCACTTCCTTCTCATGACCATTGTGGTACTTCCTCACACATTATCACTGGGGCACTCCTCACTCATGATCAACGAGGCACTTATTCACACAAAATCACTATAGCACTTCCTCAACCATATGCATTTTGGTACACCCTCACACGTGATCACTGTGGCACTTCCTCACACATGATCACTCGGGTACTATTTAACAGATGAACACTGCGACACTTCCTCAGACATAAACATTGTTTCTCTTCCTCACACATGAACATTTTGTCACTTTTTCACTCATGATCACTGTAGCACTTCCTAACGCATGATCACTGTGGCAATTTCTCACGCATATGCATTTGTGGTACTTCATCACACATGATCACTGTGTCACTTCCTCGCTTATAATCACTGTAGCACTTACTTCCTCATGATCACTATGGAACTTCCTCATACCTGATCAATATTGAACTTTCTTACACACTTTTGAACTTTCTTGTCACTGTGGCACTTCCTCACACATGATCATTGTGGCACTTCTTCTCCCATTATCTATGTAGCACTTCCTTACACATTCTGAATGTGGCTCTTCCTCACGCATAAACATTAGGACACTTCCTCACACATAATCATTTACTTACTAATTATAACTCCCAGATCCCTTTCGCCATCCGACTTCGCAATTTCAACACCATCTAGCTCGTATCTTGTAACTCTATCATCATTACCTAGCCTCAGAACTTTACATTTATTAGGATTAAACTGCATCTGTCAATCCTTTGACCATTTCAAAACCCTATTTAGATCAACTTGAAGAGATAGTGAGTCTTCTTCCGTATTAATTTCCCTACCCATTTTTGTATCATCGGCAAATTTGCAAATGTTGCTACTCAAACCTGAATCTAAATCATTTTATATATTATAAACAACAGAGGGCCCAGGACAGAGCCTTGAGGCACTCCACTTACAACATTTTCCCACTCAGACTTGACTCCATTTATACTCTCTGTTTCCTTTGGTATAGCCATGCCCTAATCCAGCTTAATATAGCACCCCCAATACCATGAGCCTCTATCTTTTTAATCAGTCTTTCATGTGGCACTGTATCAAAAGCTTTGCTAAAGTCAAGGTACACAACATCCCAATCCTTACTACTATCAATTGTTACCTTGTTTTTATGTTCTTAACGCCATCCAGCTCATATCTTGTAACTCTATCATCATTGCCTAGCCTCAAAACTTTACATTTATCAGCATTAAACTGCATCTACCAATCTTTTGCCAATTTCAAAACCCTATTTATCACTTGAAGCGATAGTGAGTCTTCTTCCGTGTTAATTTTCCTACCGATTTTTGTATCATCGGCAAATTTGCAAATGTTGCTACTCAAGCCTGAATCTAAATCATTTATATATATTATAAACAACAGAGGTCCCAAGACAGAGCCATGAGGCACTCCACTTACAACATTATCCCACTCTGACTTAACCCCATTTATAATAACTCTCTGTTTCCTTTGGAATAGCCATGGGAACCATGGCTTCTTCAACACAACAACATATAAATAGGAGCTGCCTCATATGGGCCAATAGGCCTTCTGCAGTCACGTTTATTCCCATGTTCTTATGTTCTTATATGATCACTGTGGCACTTACTATCACATGATCACTGGCACTTGCTTAGACATGATAACTGTTGCACTTCCTCTCACATTATCACTGTGGCACTTTCTCACCCATGAATACTTTGGTACGTCATCCCACATGATCACTGTTGCACTTTTGTCACATGATCACTGTGGAACTTCCTCACCCTCCTCACACATGATGACTGTGTGAGGAGGTGCCAGTGCCTTCCTTACACATGATCTCAGTAGCACTTCCTCCCTCATGATGAGTGAGGCATTACCTCAGACATAAACATTGTGGCACTTTCTTACACATGATCACTGCGGCACTTCCTCTCCATGAACAATGTGGCACTACCTCACACACACAAATATTGTGGCAATTTTTCACATATGAACATTGTGGCACTTCCTCACACATAAACATTGTGACACTTCCTCACACATGATCACTGTACCATTTACTCACATACAATCACCGTGTTACTTCGTCCCACATGATCACTGGTGCACTTCCTTACCCATGAACATTGTCATTTCCTTACCCATGAATATTTTTGCACTTCTTCACACATGATTACTGTGGCACTTCCTCACACATGGTCACTGTGGCACTTCCTCACGCATGAACATTCTAGTACTTCTTAACCTATGAACACTGTGACACACATGAACATCCATGTAAAAGCAATGTAAAGGATTTGGGTGTGCTCATGTCGGGAGATCTTACCTTTAAAGAACACAATAAAGTAGCCGTCACAAGTACAAGAATAAGGACAAGTTGGATAACAAGAACCTTTCTCACTAGAGATGCTATGCCGATGATGATATTTTTCAAGACGTTAGTGCTCTCTAGAGTGAAATACTGCTACACAATGACAGCCTCTTTCAAAGCTGGAAAAATTGCTGACCTGGAGAGTGTGGAGAGATCTTTTGCTGCTAGAATCCACCCAGTAAAACATCTAAACTATTGGGACCGACTAAGAAGACAAAATCTCTATTCTCTTGTGCGCAGGCGGGAGAGATACGTAATAATTTACACATGGAAGATATTAGAAAGGGCTGGTCCCAAACCTGCACACAGAAATAACACCACATGAAACTAGGAGGCATAGCAGGATGTGCAGAATACCCCCGTTGAAAAGCAGAGGTGCAACAGGTACTCTGAGAGAGAACTCTATCAACATCAGAGGCCCGAGACTGTTCAACACGCTTCCAGTACACATAAGGGACATAACTGGCCGACCCCTCACAGTGTTCAAGAGAGAACTATCAACATCAGAGGCCCGAGACTGTTCAACACGCTTCCACTACACATAAAGGGCATAACTGTCCGACCCCTCATAGTGTTCAAGAGAGAGAACTTGATAAACACCTCCAAAGGATACGTGATTAACCATGCTGTGACTCATACGTCAGGCTGCGAGCAGCCGCGTCCAACAGCCTGGTTAACCAGTCCAGCAACCAGAAGGCCTGGTCAACGACCGGGCCGTGGGGTCGCTAACCCCGAAATCATCTCAAGGTAACCTCCATGAACATTGATGCACTTCCTCGTGCATGAACATTATGGTACATTCTCGCTCATGACCACTGTGGCACTTCCTTCCCATGAACATTAAGGCACTTCCTCACATGTTATCCTTGTGGCACTCCTCACACATGATCAACGTGGCACTTATTCACACAAAATCACTTTAGCACTTCCTAATCCACGTGTATTGTGGCACACCCTCACACGTAATCACTGTGGCACTGTCTCACACATGACCATTGAGGCACTTCCTCCAACATGATCACTGAGATACTTCCTTACACATGATAACTGTGACACTTCCATGCACATCATCATTGTGGCACTTCCTCATTCAAGATCATCGTAGCACTTCCTTACTCATGATCACTGTGGCACTTCCTCACACGTGATCACGGTTGAACAGTCTTATAGACACTTGAACTTTCTCATCACTGCGGCACTTCCTGACACATGTTCACTCTGGCACTTCCTGACACATGATCATTCTGGCACTTCCTGACACATGATCCCTGCGGCACTTCCTGACACATGATCACTCTGGCACTTCTTGACACATGATCATTGTGGTACTATCTCAAACATGAACACTGCAGCACTTCCGCAGACCTAAACATTGTTGCACTTCCTAACACATGAACATTATGTCACTTCCTAATGCAGTATCATTGTAGCACTTCCTCACCTATGACCATTGTGGCACTTCCTCACACGTGAGCATTGTGTCATTACCTCACATCTAAACATTGTAGCATATTCTCACTCATGATAAATCTGTCACTTCCTCACGCATGAGAACTGTGGCACTTCCTCAGACATAAACACTGGCACTTTCCTACACATGATTGCTGTGGTACTTCCTCTGTCATGATCATTGAGGCAATTGCTCACACATGAACATTGTGGTACTTCCTCACACGTAACCACTGTGACACTTCCTTACACATGAGAATTGTGCCACTTTCTCACCCATGTTGCATTTCCTCACGCATAAACATTGTTTGCAATTCTTCACCTATGAACATTATGGTACTTCCTCGCACATGACCACTGTGGCACTTCCTTCTCATGACCATTGTGGTACTTCCTCACACATTATCACTGGGGCACTCCTCACTCATGATCAACGAGGCACTTATTCACACAAAATCACTATAGCACTTCCTCAACCATATGCATTTTGGTACACCCTCACACGTGATCACTGTGGCACTTCCTCACACATGATCACTCGGGTACTATTTAACAGATGAACACTGCGACACTTCCTCAGACATAAACATTGTTTCTCTTCCTCACACATGAACATTTTGTCACTTTTTCACTCATGATCACTGTAGCACTTCCTAACGCATGATCACTGTGGCAATTTCTCACGCATATGCATTTGTGGTACTTCATCACACATGATCACTGTGTCACTTCCTCGCTTATAATCACTGTAGCACTTACTTCCTCATGATCACTATGGAACTTCCTCATACCTGATCAATATTGAACTTTCTTACACACTTTTGAACTTTCTTGTCACTGTGGCACTTCCTCACACATGATCATTGTGGCACTTCTTCTCCCATTATCTATGTAGCACTTCCTTACACATTCTGAATGTGGCTCTTCCTCACGCATAAACATTAGGACACTTCCTCACACATAATCATTTTTGGCTCTTCCTCACATATACTCACTGTGGTACTTCCTAACACACGAACATTGTGGCACTTTATTACACATGAACATTATGGCACTTACTCATCCATGAATCTTTTGGCACTTCTTCACACTGTTACTACACCTTCTTTGTAAAAAGCTCGAGTTCCTGGAAGGAACGTCTATCCCTCATTATTGGCTTGCTATGACAATTGGTAACTACAGGATTCATTAATTATAACCACTGTTCATAAAAAGAATAAAACACCAGTTTAATCTGTGCAGAGCACAAATAAAAACATAAACATTGTACAATCAAGATTAACAATTAAATGATTATGGGCTTATGACCACTGACACACGTCAATATATTCAACTTAGTAATAAATCACATGAATACCAGAGTCATTGCAAACACATAACCTTAAGCAAATAACAAACACTCCTTAACTTCAGCTGATACAGCCACAATCACAATCACAACCCTTCTACAACTGACGCAACATTCGCTCCGACTGACCGTGTGAGCTCCCAGGACACACTGTAGCCACAACGCCACGTAATTATAACACAGACGTCACACTTTCCTCACTATGATAACATTACCATACACTTATTAACATAAGTATTAAATACATTAGATATACTTGACACAATATACGCATATTACACACAGAAGTCACAATAGCGTGATGCATCAAATGAACAAATGCACAAGGGCCGTGATGAGGGTTCCAGCCTACGTCCGAGAAGATCGTAGGTTCTTAATCGACTGTCGTAGCTCAGTCGATTAAGGGACGTCTGGGATCCTCTCGGACGAAGGTTCGAACCCTCATCACGGCCCTTGTGGATTTGTTCGTTTAATACACTCATATAATTATACTTCCTGCTACAAAAGCATAGTCATCCAGTGACCCACATAGGTGGTACTACTGACGCTCACACAAACCGATCATGTCACATTCCCGTCCAACACAAGTGACCACACTCGTACACAGCTCCACTAGCCAACTCTCACACAGTGAGAATACAACAATATAATACAATGGAATAACTGCAATACCATCACATAAAATATATATCATAACATAGCACTATGAAATGAAGCCAGAAATATGGGCAACTGTAATACATCATTAATTTGAGGTGTGATGGAGAGTAAAATATTGAATTTGAATAGTTAGGAACCTGGCAAATACCTGAGGTTAAAAACACACATGAACATTGTGACACTTCCTCATGCATGAACATTGTGACACTTCCTCACACATGTCCATTGTGGCACTTCCTCGGACGCGACCACTGTGGCACTTCCTCAGACGTGACTACTTTGGCACTTCCTCACACATGATCACCGTGGCACTCCTACACACATGACCACCGTGGCACTTCCACACACACATGACCACCGTTGCACTTATCCACACATGACCACCGTGGCACTTATTCACTCATGACATCCGTGGCACTTCCACACACATGACCACCGTGGCATTTCCACACACATGACCACTGTGGCACTTATTCACTCATGACCACCGCGACACTTCCACACACATGACCACCGTGGCACTTCTACACATGATTTAGAAAGCATGGCACACATGCTTTCATACACATGGCACTTCTACACATGGATGAGAAACCGATGGTTTAATCAGAGTTGTAAGCTAACAAAACAGTTAAGTAAAAGGACGTGGAGAAACTATAGGAACAACAGAACACTAGAGAGCTGAGAACGGTACCAGAGCGTCATGAATGAATATGTAAGGGTGAGAAGAGAGGTAGAGAGGTAATATGAAAAAAGACATAGCGAGAAAGGCAAAGATTCAACCCAAACTGCTGCATACCCACATCAGGAGGAAAACAACAGTGAAGGAACAGGTAATGAAACTGTGGATAGGGGTAGAAAGATTCACTAAAAACGACAAGGAAGTGTGCGAACAACTCAATAAGAAATTCCAGGTCTTCACCTCAGAGCAAGGAGAAGTCCCAGAGATAAGAGAGGGAGCATCAAACCAGACACCACTAGAGGAGTTTATGATTATCAGTGAGAAAGTGAGGAAGCTTCTGCTAGATTTGGATGTGACAAAGGCTATAGGCCCGGATGGAATCTCACCATGGATTCTAAAGGAAGGAGCAGAAACTCTGTGCCTGCCACACTCCATGGTGTATAACAAATCACTGGTAACAAGTGAACTGCCAAAAATTTGGAAGACGGCCAATGTAGTACCAATATACAAGAAGGGTGACAGGCAGGAGGCACTGAACTACAGGCCAGTGTTCCTAACTTGCATTCCATGCAAGATGATGGAGAAGATTGTGCGAAAAAAGCTAGTGGAATATCTGGAGGGAAAGAACTTTGTAACACAACACCAGCATTGGTTCACAGAGGGTAAATCATGCCTAACAGGTTTAATTGAGTTCTATAACCAGGCAACAAAAATCAGGTAAGAGAGAGAAGGCTGGGCAGATTGCATATTCCTGAATTGCCAGAAAGCTTTTGACACAGTACCACATAAGAGACTAGTGCACAAACTAGAGATGCAGGCACGATTAAAAGGGAAGGTATTCAACTGGATAAGGGAGTACCTAAGCAACAGGTTACAGCGAGTCACCGTGAGGGGTGAGGTCTCGGAGTGGCGAGGAGTCATCGGTGGAGTCCCACAGGGATCAGTTCTTGGATCTATACTGTTTCTGATATACGTAAATGATCTCCCAGAAGGAATTGACTAGTTCCTTTCGATGTTTTCTGATGATGCAAAAATTATGAGGAGGATCAAGACAGAGGAAGATAGTAAGAGGCTACAAGATGACCTAGACAAACTGAAGGAATGGTCCGACAAATGGCTATTAAAGTTCAACCTAAGTAAATGTAAGGTAATGAAACTAGGAGGAGGAACTAGGAGGCCAGTCACTGGATACAGAATCGGAGATGAAGTCCTTCACGAAACAGAGAGAGAGAAATATCTAGGAGTTGATATCACGCCAAGCCTGTCTCCTGAAGCCCACATCAAAAGAATAACATCAGATGCCCATGCGAGGCTGGCTAACATCAGAACTGCTTTCAGAAACCTGTGTAAAGAATCCTTTAGAACCTTGTATACCACATATGTAAGGCCAATACTGGAATATGCAGCCCCCAGCATGGAGCCCGTACCTAGTCAAGCACAAGACGAAGCTGGAAAACGTTCAGAGGTATGCCACTAGTCCCAGCCACTAGTATGTTCTGTCCCAGAGCTAAGAGGCATGAGTTATGAGGACAGACTGCGTGAACTGCATCTCACGTCGCTGGAAGACAAAAGAGCTGGGGGAGACATGATCACCACATACAAAATTCTCAGGGGAATTGACAGGGTAGACAAGGATGGATTATTTAACACGGACGGTACACGCACATGGGGACACAGGTGGAAGCTGAGTACCCAAATGAGCCACAGAGACATTAGAAAGAACTTTTTCAGTTTAAGAGTAGTTAATAAATGGAATGCACTAGGAAGTGATGTGGTGGAGGCTAACTCCGTACACAGTTTCAGATGTAGATATGATAGAGCCCAGTAGGCTCAGAAATCTGTACATCAGTTGATTGACGGTTGAGAGGCGGGACCAAAGAGCCAAAGCTCAACCCCCGCAAGCACAACTAGGTGAGTACACACATGACCACCGTGGCACTTCCACACACTTGACCACCGTGGCACTTACACACACATGACCACCGTGGCACTTCCACACACATGACCACCGTGGCACTTACACACACATGACTACCGTGGCACTTCCACACACATTACCACCGTGGCACTTCCCCACACACATGACCACCGTGGCCCTTCCACACACACATGACCACCGTGGCCCTTCCCCACACACATGACCACCGTGGCCCTTCCACACACACATGACCACCGTGGCCCTTCCCCACACACATGACCACCGTGGCCCTTCCACACACACATGACCACCGTGGCACTTGCACACACACATGACCACCGTGGCCCTTCCCCACACACATGACCACCGTGGCCCTTCCCCACACACATGACCACCGTGGCCCTTCCACACACACATGACCACCGTGGCACTTGCACACACACATGACCACCGTGGCCCTTCCCCACACACATGACCACCGTGGCACTTCCACACACACATGACCACCGTGGCCCTTCCCCGCACACATGACCACCGTGGCACTTCCACACACACATGACCACCGTGGCACTTCCACACACACATGACCACCGTGGCACTTCCCCACACACATGACCACCGTGGCCCTTCCACACACACATGACCACCGTGGCCCTTCCACACACACATGACCACCGTGGCCCTTCCACACACACATGACCACCGTGGCCCTTCCACACACACATGACCAACGTGGTACTGCTAAACTTGAGTAAACTCGGTATATATTTTCTTTACTCCTGGACTGTCTACAGGTAAAGTAGCCCGCCTCTCGGGGTATACACACTGAGTTTTCTTTAGCACTGGATTACTCAGGACTTTGAAACACAAGTGTGGACTTACTAACCCTCCAGCTGTTGATATTCCTTTGGGAAAAACTCTAAACTAAATCCCAGAACTAACAAGGCTGAAGTACACTTGCTGGTAAGTGATTCAGGTAAATTCAGGTATTTGCAGGTAATAGTTTGTTTGTTCATGGCAGATAAATTTGAAAGGCATTAACATAGTGTTACATTATAGAGGAAGGTTCGAGAGAATTGAAATGAGCTTCTGTTTATTACTAACAGATGATATATAATTATATTAAGAATTAACGAACATGAGTCGTATAGCGCAATGCTCGGCGTCGTGGACTCATAAATAAGGATCCCAGGTTCGATCCCCCGGACAGGACAAACACGGTTGGGCACAGGAGGGTTATCATAGCCGTCACACTAGATTACTGACCGACCAACAAGCATGCTTCAGCCCTGAACATATTCCTGGACTGATGAAAACTCTCTCGGTGTATTATTGTCCCTTCACAAATATTAAACAAAAATCAATCATAAAACTTGTAGGTATATACGTGCTTATAAATAAGGATGATTGTTACAGTAATATATAGTATTTTGAAGCCAAAATATTGTTATTATATGAGTAACAAGTGACTCTAAATTTCTGCTGATGTTTCCCCCACCTAGACCAGCATCAGGTTTTCTAGCCAGCGGGTTCAACTTTTAAAGAAAACGTGTAAAATAGGGTAAACGCATGTACCAGCTGGCCTTTGCTCGGTAGAACTGCCGGTGCTTAACTAGTGTATACGGGGAGTGAGGTCTAGCACGTAACGTGATGCCTTCTATGTTTTCGTAACAAGTACGTTTTCAACTACTTTGATATTCAAGTTCGTGTCACAGACATATCTGTCTTTGAGACTGTACATGGAGAGCCTCTCCAACTTGTTCAGGTGTTCCGTGTTCCCTCTCCTATTTTCTCTCAATTTGATAATCGTTTTCAGCCGTATCGTTTTCATCCCCCCCTCTTTATTTGTTTTCTGCCTTTATGTACTCTCTGTTCCTACTATCATTAAAGGTAGTTAGATTCACTGGGTGAATCTAATTAGATTAGAATTAGATTCATAGGTGTGGTAGAATATGCAAGACTACTACCCATCCTGATCGTGAGAGAAAGATGCTCTCTCAACTAGGCTTGTGCCCCACGTCTGCTGTCCAGTTCTGTACAATGCTGTACACTGAGCATTGGGTACTGTATCACCTTTATCTAAGAGCACAAGTACCTTTTTTCAGATGACAGGGATTAGGCATCGCATCAGCAGTTGAGAAATTTTATGTGGTGACATACGCTGCCTGGTTCAACAAGCAGACGGCAGTTTATGCAACTCACCTGTATAATCATTAACAGCTAACCTCAAGTTAGCTGTTAAGTGTAGCAGGTAGCAGCAAGAGTCACGTGTGACTTAACCTGCCCCAATGGTCTTGATATTCCTTCCTCCCTCTTCAGGCCACTTACGGGCTATTCATGCTTAGAGACACTTGGCCTGTTTTTACTGTTATTCTGGTAATATAGTCCCCGTGGCTAGTATAATTGTCAATCTCCGTGACGAAGTGATAAACACTCGCCCGGCGCTTCGCGAGCGCTTTGGCCTGGGTTCGTATCCTGGCCGGGAAGATTGACTGGGAGTCAATCTTAACTATAGCCTCTGTTCACCCAGTAGTGAATGGGTACCTGTTTGTTAAACAATTTGGTGGGTCGTATTCAGGGAAAAATAGGATTAAGGACCAGCCCGAAACGCTACGCGTGCTTGTGGCTTTACAAGAATATAAGAACTCTTGAATATAAATAAAAAAAAAATAGTCTAAGACTTATTACATACTCTCGCCCGCTCATAGTGATGAGCAGTTCAGAAATTGTATGTTTGGTAACATACGCTGCCTGGTTATACAAGCAGACGGCAGTTTATGCAACTCATCTGTATAATCATGGGGAAAGGGGTGGGGGGGGGGGGGGGAACGACCACAAGTTGGCTGTTGAGTGTAGCAGGTAGCAGCAAGGGTCATGTGTGACTTGACCTACCCCAATGATCTTGATCTCTCATCCCTCTCCAGGACACTTACGGGCTATTCATGCCCGTGCCACCTCTTGGGTGGCTTAATCTTCATCAATTAATCAATCCAGGACACGTCAGTGAATTTTAACCAATTAGATGCACGTGTTAGGTTGAAACTATATTCTGATTGGTGCTCTATTGGAATGCTTTTAACCTAAGTGATATGAGGCTTGAGTTCAGCATCTTGCTTTGAGCTCCGTCTGGTCATTCTCGGTAAAGCTGTGAGTTGCTTAGAACGAGTGCTCTCTTGAGCTCCTAAGTACCATAACCCATGATAGTTACAAGAGCTCACTCCACCACACATCCCAGTGGAAACGAGTCTCTATTCATTGACAGCTAAGAAGAGGCACGAGTATGAATGTGTTTACTGTGTGGTGTGACTGTTGAGTAGGTAAACTCCCCGCAAATACACAACGTAACTTTCGCTGTTTTCCGCTTGTTACAACTTGTAATAATGTTCTTACATCTGGTAATAAAATTGTTATTAAAACGTTGTTACAACGTGCTATATTGGTTGTTACAACGTGCTATATTGGTTGTTACAACTTGTTAGGTGTTAAAACTAGTTGGAAGGTTGAAGCAACGTCGTACGTTCATCGTGTGTTTGGCATTTGCGTTCACGTTACAAACTCACATTTTGTGGTGCTAACTACAGCCAATGAGTTTGGTGAATGCTCTTGACTTTATTTGGTGCGGCCATTCAAAGTGAGACGCCCACGGAGTGCCGTTCATGGACGTGCCCATGTTTATGAATGTATTTACAACCCATGTTAGTTTGTATGTGAATGCAAATAATTACCTGAGCATTGCTTTGAGCTCTAATTGTCCCTTGCATACGGCATTGGTGTTCAGGCTGTTGTTATTGATTAAGGTGGTCATATACCAATAATCACCTAGTTGTACTCACCTAGTTGTGCTTGCGGGGGCTGAGCTCTGGCTCTTTGGTCCTGCCTCTCAATCGTCAATGAATTGGTGGATAGATTCCTGAGCCTACTGGGCTCTATCATATCTACATTTAAACCCGTGTATGGAGTCAGCCTCCACCACATTACTGCCTAATGCATTCCATCTGTTAACTACTCTGACACTGAAAAAGTTCTTTCTAACGTCTCTGTGGCTCATTTGGATGCTCAGTTTCCACCTGTGTCCCCTTGTTCGCGTACCACCAGTGTTAAAGAATTTGTCTTTATCTACCCTGTCGACACCTAACCAGTGTTAAGGTCTGGATGTATTACGTCACCTGGGCCCTGGGTACCGTCGGTAAGAAATGATACGATGCGTATATTTACCTATGACAGCTCTTAAAGTTGAGACAATTATCCACATTTCCATGTGAATAAACATTTTCGTTTTGCGTTCTAATATAGTTAATAGATTCGTATGTTAAACACATGGAGTTTCCGGAAATTCTTTCTCATTCACATTGTAGGCTGTTGCCGTATAGGTCCCACAAACGGATCCTCCGCCTATAATTAGTCATTTCAGAAATATAATGAACTGATTACTCTGATTTCCCTGCACCACCTGGTAGAGATCAGATACGACCTACGCCACCTGGTAGAGATCAGATACGACCTACGCCACCTGGTAGAGATCAGATACGACCTACGCCACCTTGTAGAGATTAGATACGACCTACGCCACCTGGTAGACATCAGGCACGACCTGCGCCACCTGGTAGAGATCAGATACGACCTACGCCACCTGGTAGAGATCAGATACGACCTACGCCACCTTGTAGAGATTAGATACGACCTACGCCACCTGGTAGACATCAGGCACGACCTGCGCCACCTGGTAGACATCAGACACGACCTGCACCACCTGGTAGAGATCAGATACGACCTACGCCACCTGGTAGACATCAGACACGACCTGCACCACCTGGTAGAGGTCAAACACGACCTGCACCACCTGGTAGAGATCAGAAACGACCTGAACCACCTGGTAGAGGTCAGACACGACCTGCACCACCTGGTAGACATCAGACACGACCTGCACCACCTGGTAGACATCAGACACGACCTGCGCCACCTGGTAGACATCAGACACGACCTGCACCACCTGGTAGACATCAGACACGACCTGCGCCACCTGGTAGACATCAGACACGACCTGCGCCACCTGGTAGACATCAGACACGACCTACACCACCTGGTAGACATCAGACACGACCTGCAACACCTGGTAGACATCAGACACGACCTGCGCCACCTGGTAGACATCAGACACGACCTGCACCACCTGGTAGACATCAGACACGACCTGCGCCACCTGGTAGACATCAGACACGACCTGCAACACCTGGTAGACATCAGACACGACCTGCGCCACCTGGTAGACATCAGACACGACCTACACCACCTGGTAGACATCAGACACGACCTGCAACACCTGGTAGACATCAGACACGACCTGCACCACCTGGTAGACATCAGACACAATCTATGTCTAGGAAGATCTGCGTCAGATCTTGTGCTTTTGCTACGGGCCGTCTTACCTTGAGCATAGCTGTTATGAGCAGTTGACATTCCTCCCAAGCCTCCCAACTGCACACCTCAGCGGTATACGTTTAGAGTGATCTCAGACACAGATCATGGTGGGTGTGGTAGCGTATACTAGTACACTACCCTCCCTGACCGTGGTGGGTGTGGTAGAGTATGCTAGTACACTACCCTCCCTGACCATGGTGGGTGTGGTAGAGTATGCTAGTACACTACCCTTCCTGACCATGGTGAGTGTGGTAGAGTATGCTAGTACACTACCCTTCCTGACCATGGTGGGTGTGGCAGAGTATGCTAGTACACTACCCTCCCTGACCATGGTGAGTGTGGTAGAGTATACTAGTACACTACCCTCCATGACCGTGGTGGGTGTGGTAGAGTATGCTAGTACACTACCCTCCCTGACCGTGGTGGGTGTGGCTTCGAGAGGTTCCAAGTAAGACGTTCACCTTGTTCTCCTCCACTAAACACATTGGGGATGCGACTGACGTCTACACCGGCCTTGTGTTCGTGTGTGTGTGTGTGTTCGTGTGTGTTTGTATTCGTGTGTGTGTGTGTGTGTTCGTATGTAAGTGTGTGTTCGTGTGTGTAGTCACCTATTTGAACTCACCTATTTGTGCTTGCGGGGGTTGAGCTCTGGCTCTTTGGTCCCGCCTCTCAACTGTCAATCAGCTGGTGTACATATTCCTGAGCCTACTGGGCTCTATCATATCTACATTTAAAACTGTGTATGGAGTCAGCCTCCACCACATCACTGCCTAATGCATTCCATCAGTTAACTACTCTGACACTGAAAAAGTTCCTTCTAACATCTCTGTGGCTCATGTGGGTACTCCGTTTCCACCTGTGTCCCCTTGTTCGCGTACCACCAGTGTTGAATAGTTTATCCTTGTCTACATGGTCGATTCCCCTGACGATTTTGTAGGTTGTGATCATGTCTCCCCTTACTCTTCTGTCTTCCAGTGTCGTAAGGTGCATTTCCCGCAGCCTTTCCTCGTAACTCATGCCTCTTAGTTCTGGGACTCGTCTAGTGGCATACCTTTGGACTTTTTCCTGCTTCGTCTTGTGCTTGACAAGGTACGGGCTCAATGCTGGGGCCGCATACGCGTGTGTGTTCGTGTGTGTGTGTGTGTGTGTGTGTGTGTGTGTGTGTGTGTGTGTGTGTGTGTGTGTGTGTGTGTGTGTGTGTGTGTGTGTGTGTGTGTGTGTAATTACCTAAGTGTAATTACCTAAGTGTAATTACCTAAGTGTAGTTACAGGATGAGAGCTACGCTCGTGGTGTCCCGTCTTCCCAGCACTCTTTGTCATATAACGCTTTGAAACTACTGACGGTCTTGGCCTCCACCACCTTCTCACTTAACTTGTTCCAACCGTCTACCACTCTATTTGCGAAGGTGAATTTTCTTATATTTCTTCGGCATCTGTGTTTAGTTAGTTTAAATCTATGACCTCTTGTTCTTGAAGTGCCAGGTCTCAGGAAATCTTCCCTGTCGATTTTATCAATTCCTGTTACTATTTTGTATGTAGTGATCATATCACCTCTTTTTCTTCTGTCTTCTAGTTTTGGCATGTTTAATGCTTCCAACCTCTCCTCGTAGCTCTTGCCCTTCAGTTCTGGGAGCCACTTCGTAGCATGTCTTTGCACCTTTTCCAGTTTGTTGATGTGCTTCTTAAGATATGGGCACCACACAACAACTGCATATTCTAGCTTTGGCCTAACAAAAGTCATGAATAATTTCTTTAGTATATCGCCATCCATGTATTTAAATGCAATTCTGAAGTTAGAAAGCATCGCATAGGCTCCTTGCACAATATTCTTTATGTGGTCCTCAGGTGATAGTTTTCTATCTAGAACCACCCCTAGATCTCTTTCTTTATCAGAATTTTTTAAAGATTTCTCACATAATATATAGGTTGTATGGGGTCTATGTTCTCCTATTCCACATTCCATAACATGACATTTATTAACATTAAATTCCATTTGCCAGGTGGTGCTCCATATACTTATTTTGTCCAGGTCTTCTTGAAGGGCATGACAATCATCTAAATTTCTTATCCTTCCTATTATCTTAGCATCATCAGCAAACATGTTCATATAATTCTGTATACCAACTGATAGATCATTTATGTACACAATAAACATCACTGGTGCAAGAACTGAACCCTGTGGTACTCCACTTGTGACATTTCTCCATTCCGATACATTGCCTCTGATTACTGCCCTCATTTTTCTATCAGTCAGAAAATTTTTCATCCATGATAGAAGCTTACCTGTCACCCCTCCAATATTTTCCAGTTTCCAGAACAACCTCTTATGTGGAACTCTGTCGAAAGCCTTTTTTAGGTCCAGATAGATGCAGTCAACCCAACCATCTCTTTCCTGTAATATCTCTGTGGCTCGATCATAGAAACTGAGTAAATTCGATACACAGGATCTTCCAGATCGAAAACCATACTGTCTGTCTGATATTATATCATTTCTCTCCAGGTGTTCTACCCATTTAGTTTTGATTAGCTTTTCCAATACTTTCACTATTACACTTGTCAATGATACAGGTCTATAATTGAGGGGGTCTTCCCTGCTGCCACTTTTGTAGATTGGAACTATGTTAGCCTGTTTCCACACGTCTGCTACGATTCCTGTACACAGGGATGCCTGATAGATCAGGTGAAGTGGAATGCTGAGCTCAGATGCACATTCTCTCAGAACCCATGGTGAAACGCCATCTGGGCCAGCTGCTTTGTTCTTCCCAAGCTCCTTTAGCATATTTTCCACTTCATCTCTAGACACCTCTATCCGCTCTATGCTGTTCTCTGGAATTCTTATTGTGTCTGGTTCTCTGAAGATTTCATTTTGTACAAACACACTTTGGAACTTTTCATTTAATGTTTCACACATTTCCTTTTCATTTTCCATGAATCTGTTTCCCATTTTCAACCTCTGGATATTATCCTTTACCTGCAATTTGTTGTTTATGAATTTGAAGAATAGGCCCGGTTCTGTTTTACATTTATCTGCTATCCCTTTTTCAAAATTTCTTTCTGCCTCTCTCCTTACTGCTGTATAGTTGTTTCTCGCATCTTTGTATCGCTGGTATGTTTGGAGGTTTGGCCTCTTCCTATACTGATTCCATTTTTGTGTCTTTTGGTCTCTTGCTCTCTCACAATTTCTGTCGAACCAATCCTGTTTTCTGGCCCTGCATCTCTGTTTTGGTATGAATGTTTGTGTGCCTTCCTCGTATAGTTTTAAAAATTTGGCATACATTTCATTTACTTCCCTACCTAGCAACAATTCTGTCCAATTACACTCATTAAAAAAATTTCGAAGTTCCCCATAGTTGCCTCTCCTTAAATCGAGTTTATCAACTGTTTCAATGTCCCCATTTTCTTCTAGATGATATCTTAAAGCATATTTAATGTCTAACAGGACGTGATCACTCTTTCCCAAGGGAGGAAGGTACTGGATGTCAAAAATCTCTTCTTCTTTCCTGGTGAATACTAGATCCAGTACTGAAGGTACATCTCCTACCCTCATTCTTGTGGCTTGCTTTGTGTGTGTGTGTGTGTGTGTGTGTGTGTGTGTGTGTGTGTGTGTGTGTGTGTGTGTGTGTGTGTGTGTGTGTGTGTGTGTTCGTATGTATTCACCTAGTTGTGTATTCACCTAGTTGTGTTTGCGTGGGTTGAGCTTTGCTCTTTCGGCCCGCCTCTCAACTGTCAATCAACTGTTTACTTTTTTTTACACCACGCACACACACATACACACACACACACACACACACACACACACACACACACACACACACACACACACACACACACACACACACACACACACACACACACACACACACACACACACACACACACACACACACACACACACACACACACACACACACACACACACACACACACACACACACACACACACACACACACACCAGGAAGCAGCCAGTGACAGCTCACTAACTTCCAGGTACCTATTTACTGCTAGGTAACAGGGGCATTCAGGGTGAAAGAAACTTTGCCCATTTGTTTCTGCCTCGTGCGGGAATCGAACCCGCGCCACAGAATTACGAGTCCTGCGCGCTATCCACCAGGGTACGAGGCCCCTGTAACCAGGATACGAAGCCCCTGTGTGTGTGTGTGTTCGTGTGTGTGTGTGTGTGTGTTTGTGAGTGTGTGTATGTGTGTGAGAGAGTGTGTGTGTGTGTGAGAGAGAGTATGTGTGTGTGTGTGAGTGTGTGTGTGAGTGTGTGTGAGTGTGAGTGTGTTGTGTGTGTCTTTTGCAGTCCCAGGGAGGTAAGAGAGGCGAGGTGGGGGGGTGCTTAAGAACGCCCTGATTCGTTATCGAAGAACTGGAGATGGTAGGTTCTACGAGATGATAGCGAGTGAGTTCAATGCACGACAGTGAACGACCTTAGAGCTTAATGGTTAGAGTAGAAGTTGTGAACGAGAGCACGTAAGAGGAAGCTGGAATCGCAAATGAGTCGATGAAATGTACGGAAATACCCGTACCCTCTACGGGTATTTCTGTACAGTGCTCTCTGTCTATAAGTGGAATGCCCTGAGAGAAGAGGATCTAGAAGCCACCTCCATCCACAACAAATAGGTCAGATTCGACACAGTATAGTGTCGAATCTGGCAACGTGTTATGCACCAGGTACAACAAGGCCATGAGGCCAGGCATTGAGAAATGTATCTAACGACCCGGTAGTTAATGACATGTGAATAATGACAGATGAGGTCTGTGTCCTGTGTGTGTATAGACACGTAACTCAAAGGTGGCACTGTTTGTTGGGGACCATACTTACATCCCTGCCAGCTGTACATCCCAGCCAGCTGGACATCCATGCAAGTTGCACATCCCAGCCAGGTATATATCCCAGCCAGCTGTACACCCATGCAAGCTGCACTGTATAGCAGCCAGCTATAAATCCCAGCCAGCTGGACATCCCAGCCAGCTATAAATCCCAGCCAGCTGAACATCCCTGCAATCTGTACATCCCTGCCTGCTATACATCCCTACCAGCTGTACATCCCTGCAAGCTATATATCCCTGCCACCTGTACATCCCTGAAAGCTATATATCCCTGCCAGCTGTACATCCCTGCCAGCTGTACATCCCTGCAAGCTGTACATCCAAGCAAGTTGCACATCCCAGCCAGCTATAAATCCCAGCCTGCTGTACATTCCTGCCAGCTATACATCCCTGCCAGCTGTACATCCCTACCAGCTGTACATCCCAGCCAGCTGTACATCCCTGCCAGCAGTACATCCCAGCCAGCTGTACATCCCAGTCAGCTGTACATCCCAGCCAGCTATAAATCCCAGCCAGCTTTACATCCCTGCCAGCTGTACATCCCTGCCAGCTGTACATCCCTGCCAGCTGTACATCCCAGCCAGCTGTATATCCCTGCCAGCTGTACATCCCAGCCAGCTATACATCCCTGCCAGCTGTATATCCCAGCCAGCTGTACATCCCAGCCAGCTATACATCCCTGCCAGCTGTACATCCCAGCCAGCTGTATATCCCTGCTAGCTGTACATCCCAGCCAGCTGTACATCCCTGCCAGCTGTACATCCCAGCCAGCAATACATCCCTGCCAGCTGTATATCCCTGCCAGCTGTACATCCCTGCCAGCTGTACATCCCTGCCAGCTGTACATCCCTGCCAGCTGTACATCCCTGCCAGCTGTACATCCCTGCCAGCTGTACATCCCTGCCAGCTGTACATCCCTGCCAGTTATACATCCCTGCCAGCTGTATATCCCTGCCAGCTATACATCCCTGCCAGCTGTACATCCCAGCCAGCTGTACATCCCTGCCAGCTGTACATCCCAGCCAGCTGTACATCCCTGCCAGTTATACATCCCTGCCAGCTGTACATCCCTGCCAGCTGTACATCCCTGCCAGCTGTACATCCCTGCCAGCTGTACATCCCTGCCAGCTGTACATCCCTGCCAGCTGTACATCCCTGCCAGCTGTACATCCCTGCCAGCTGTACATCCCTGCCAGCTGTACATCCCTGCCAGTTATACATCCCTGCCAGCTGTATATCCCTGCCAGCTATACATCCCTGCCAGCTGTACATCCCAGCCAGCTGTACATCCCTGCCAGCTGTACATCCCAGCCAGCTGTACATCCCTGCCAGTTATACATCCCTGCCAGCTGTATATCCCTGCCAGCTATACATCCCTGCCAGCTGTATATCCCTGCCAGCTATACATCCCTGCCAGCTGTACATCCCTGCCAGCTGTATATCCCTGCCAGCTATACATCCCTGCCAGTTATACATCCCTGCCAGCTGTATATCCCTGCCAGCTATACATCCGTGCCAGCTGTATATCCCTGCCAGCTATACATCCCTGCCAGCTATACATCCCTGCCAGCTGTATATCCCTGCCAGCTATACATCCCTGCCAGCTGTACATCCCAGCCAGCTGTACATCCCTGCCAGCTGTACATCCCAGCCAGCTGTACATCCCTGCCAGTTATACATCCCTGCCAGCTGTATATCCCTGCCAGCTGTACATCCCTGCCAGCTATACATCCCTGCCAGCTGTACATCCCTGCCAGCTGTATATCCCTGCCAGCTATACATCCCTGCCAGCTATACATCCCTGCCAGCTGTATATCCCTGCCAGCTATACATCCCTGCCAGCTATACATCCCTGCCAGCTATACATCCCTGCCAGCTGTACATCCCTGCCAGTTATACATCCCAGCCAGCTGTATATCCCTGCCAGCTATACATCCCTGCCAGTTATACATCCCAGCCAGCTGTATATCCCTGCCAGTTATACATCCCTGCCAGCTGTATATCCCTGCCAGCTGTACATCCCTGCCAGCTGTATATCCCTGCCAGCTATACATCCCTGCCAGCTGTATATCCCTGCCAGCTATACATCCCTGCGAGCTGTATATCCCTGCCAGCTGTACATCTCTGCCAGTTATACATCCCAGCCAGCTGCATATCCCTGCCAGTTATACATCCCTGCCAGCTGTATATCCCTGCCAGCTGTACATCCCTGCCAGCTGTATATCCCTGCCAGCTATACATCCCTGCCAGCTATACATCCCTGCCAGCTGTATATCCCTGCCAGCTATACATCCCTGCCAGCTATACATCCCTGCCAGCTATACATCCCTGCCAGCTGTACATCCCTGCCAGTTATACATCCCAGCCAGCTGTATATCCCTGCCAGCTATACATCCCAGCCAGCTGTATATCCCTGCCAGCTATACATCCCTGCCAGCTATACATCCCTGCCAGCTGTACATCCCTGCCAGCTATACATCCCTGCCAGCTGTACATCCCTGCCAGCTGTACATCCCTGCCAGCTATACATCCCTGCCAGCTGTACATCCCTGCCAGCTATACATCCCTGCCAGCTATACATCCCTGCCAGTTGTACATCCGTGCCAGCTATACATCCCTGCCAACTGTATGTCCCAGCCAGCTGCACATCCCAGCCAGCTGTACATCCCTGCCAGCTGTACATCCCAGCCAGCTGTACATCCCAGAAAGCCTTACATCCCAGCCAGCTGTGTATCCCTGCCAGCTTTACTTGCAGGGATAATTATCCACTTCATCTGCTTCCTCAACAGTGTCGACGGACTTGTATGTGAGTGCCTCGCTTTGAATGTTAGACAGAATAATATTGTTAAGTTCGTGTGCCGGATGCTTTGGAAATGTTGCACGTGGGAGTTTCAATGAATTGCATTTTCAATGGCAATTTCAAAGCTGAGTAGCAGTTCTTCCACCTGGTAGCAATGTCGCAGCTATTCCGAACATTGCAAGAGCTAAGGCTATGCCATTTTGGGATCGAAATGCTGCCAGAATCAATCCAATTAGGAAGGTTTTACCAGTTCTTCCTAGTGCATCTAAGAAGATTTCTCCATGCCCGTTATTGACAGTTTGAATTATTTGATTGTAAATGCTTTTTCGCTCAAACGTTAGATTAGGAATATTTGAGTGCACATACGACAACAGATCACCCGTGTTGTAACTTTGTTCACGACGCAATTCTACATCTAAAGAAGTAGCAGATCGATTCGGTGATGCCATTTCCAATTGATTGAGAACTTTGTTCGCGATTTCTAAGCACAAATCTTCAATCATTATCAATGCTTCGTTGTAGATTTCTGCTGTGAAATCCATGTTCATATTTGAATTTTCCTTGCGTATTCGATGGATAATATCTTCAGCCATGTGCAATTAATATTTCTCCTATAACTGCTGGAGATGAAGGAGAGCCGGTGGTCAATATGATTGCAAACAATGCACGAATTTGATTTGGATGTGACGTGATAGACGCTTCACTAATACATACATCCCAGTGTCGGTCTTTGTCCAATTAATTCAGAGCTTGACATACACTACGGATAGTGGCATGTGTAACGCCGTTGACAAATCTCAATTGCTGGAAGACGTTGATCCAGGTACATTTACCAACAGCATGCGAAGAAAGAAGCATTCAACTTGACTGGGATGCACGGTGGATGTCTGCCTGTCATAGTTTATTTGAATGTGCCACGTTGTCCGTCAACTCACTCTCCTATTTTGCGTCATTCAAATGATTTTCTACTGGATTTCCACGTGTAATACTTAGGCACTTCCGAATACAGCAGTGCTTTTACAAACGCGTCATTTAGACATAACGTGAAGAAAGCAGTTAACGTTGTAGCCAGTGGATTCATAGCTGTTTGTTGCACATTTGCATCTGTGAAATAAACGTGTTGTCCATTTTCTTGTTTTCAAAACAAAACCAAAAAATACTAACGAAATATTTAAATTCAAACATAGACCAATCGACAACGGCTCAATTTCACCACAACTGCACTGAAAAGTTAGAAGAACAGTTAAAAAAACGAAATAAAAAAATGAACAATGAAACAAATACACTATACTCACGAAATGAACACTATGGTAAACAATGCAGCTAAATTCCAACGCAATGTCAAACAAAATAATTAAATAAAAATAAAAAAAAATAAAAATCTATGAAAAACCAATTTGTCAATGCACTCGGAAACATTGAAATTAAATTGTAACGTATTTTGAATAGCGTGTGTTGCTCAAATGTGCAACAGTTGGCGTTGTTTAAAAAAAAAAACATGTTTTTACCTGTCACAGGTGTGACATCTAAATAGTAGATACATAAAAACATGCACGTATTCGTATGGAACGTTGTGTCAAAATTTCAAAGCAATCGGAAAAGAACTTTCGGAGATTTCAGCAAGTGTTGCTCTTACGTCCAACAGATGGCGCTGTTTTTCAAAAAAAGCATGTTTTTTCCTGTCACAGGTGAGGCATTTATAAAGTAGGTATATAAAAACACTCGTCTATTAATATGCAACGTTGTGTCAAAATTTCAACGCAATCGGTAAAGAGGTTTCGAAGTTCTCCCTCTCATGAAAAACTCACGAAAAAACACAGTTTTTCAAAAAAGCATGATTTTTTTCGTCACAAACATGAAATCTATATATTATGAATATAAAAACCCGCTCGGATGCGAATGGAACGTTGTGTTAAAATTTCAAAGCAATCAGTGAAGAACTTTCGGTGATTAGCGATTTTGAACAAACGAATATTTCCATTTTTATATATATATATATATATATTTTTTTTTTTTTTTTTTTTTAAATTACCTAGAAGGGGTACCACCTCTAGTGCAAATGTAGGGACCCATAGCCTCAGAGAAGAAAATAAAGAGTACTCAGAGAAGACCTTTTGGATCCTCACTGAACACTTTGATATTTTCTTCTCCTACCACCCCTATTCTTTTGTTGAGTGTGTATATTTATCTAACTTTATTTGAAAATGTCATTACACAAAAAAAGTTACAATATTGATTACATACAGGGTACAAGGCTGCTTGTCATAAGTTGAATAGCTCCTCCAGCTCCTCAGATGGCGGGCACGAACCATGGATGCAGTGAGCATTTCCTCTCTGGATTGCCACACTAAGGCGCTGAAAAAGAAAACTGGCAGCTCTGGGGTCTCTAGTTGTTTCGATTAGCTTAGACCCCAACTCCTTTAAAAAGCTAGCAGCACTTTTACCCCAGGCACCAAGCGTCTCTGAGGCAATGGGGACAAAATTGTAGTGGTGCTCAAGGTCTCTGTATTTACGTGACTTGGCCGCTTCCCGGTGATTGGCAGCTCCTCCTGCTTGTGTAGCACTGAAGTCAACATAGGTATTGGCTAAAGTTGAAACGCAAGTGTAGTCCCACACCAACTGTCTACCATTCTTCCAGGGGTTCACCGTAATTCCGTCTGGGCGACCGACAGGCTCATCAGAGTTGCGGGACATTAGGTAACGGGGCTCTCTCTCTGCTGGACAACCGGCTGTGGTAAGGCTTCTCTTAATAATGTCATTAACCTCGCCGTGTCTTGCATGCCATCCTCCGGTCCTTTGGCAAAGAAGGCCATGCCGTCCATATCTGTCGGCCTCTGCCTCGCCGCAAATACACCTATATTCGGTGTGGATTGGGGCAGCTAGGCGAAGAGCCACGGCAATTCGGAGGGCCTGCGGTGTGAGACGGGTGCCGGTTGCTGACATTGGGGTTGCTAATAGGAAATCACCTGCATGGGGAGCTGCTACAGCTCTAAGTCGGGCAGTGTCATGTGGTGTCGTCGCAGCTTCTAGCAAAGTTGCAGCTTCTTGGTCGGCAATGGGGCGATCCCAGCTGGATTGCTTATGGGCTTCAGAAGGCGGTGGTTGGGGTGCTGGTCCTGCGAGAGAGACCCATTTGGTTGTGCAGTCTGTGAAGCTGGGATCATGCACCCCTGCCTGTTGAACTAGGTGCTCAGGTAGGATTTCCTTCACCAGGTTGTCAGACCCCACTGAAGAGGACAGGAATGCTGGTACAGCAATTTGTGTTGCTGTGCGCACGCCAAGGCCCCCGAGTCTGACAGGAAGGGAGGCCTGTTTCCACTGTGAGTCGCTGAGGGAAAGATTGAGGGCTTTTTCTAGTGTTGATTTCAGCAAGCTGTCATACTCTTCTAATTTAATATTGTTGAAAGATGGCGAACATCTTAGAAAGTAGGTCAGCCTGGGAAGGGACAAGCATCTGGTGATGAGGTAAAGTGCATCATGAGCATCGATGTCTTCAATCCTCTCGTTCATCCTCTTCAGGTCAGTGATCTTCTTACCAAGGACCCCGTCGATGGCATTCCTTCCAAGAGGAGCACCTAGGAGTGTGCTGTCCTCAGGGTTGGTTGTATGAATGTCAGGCAAAACAACCTTTATTTGCTCTATTATGTGCTGGTTGGTGGAGGTTATTTCGCACTTGGAAGGGTTCAGTGTGAGGCCTAGGCTTGCTCCTTGCTCCTGGATTATTCTTATGTCGTCCAAGAGTGAGGCTGGGGAGCCGGCTAGAGTACCATCATCCAAAAACCAAATGTTGAGCTCACTGGACAGGTTATCGGTGACTTCCTTGATAACTAGGCAGAACAGAAAAGGAGCAAGGGGGTCACCTTGTTGGACACCTTCTTGTGATTCAATTTCATGTTCCCCAAAAAGCAGGGTTAGATTCTTGCTGTAGCATGAGTTTACAAACGGGTAGAGGGAAGGAAAAAGGCGATGAACTGCACTGAGTACTGCATCCCTTCTAACCAGATTGAAAGCATTTTTGAAGTCCAGCTTTATCAGGGCTTTTTCATTCGTAATGTTGGCAATGTAGGCTCTAGCTGCATGAGCCGCTGCCTCACACCCTTGGGGAATGCCAAACCCAAGCTGTTTTGGCTTCAGCATGTCGGCTGCTGCCTGACTAACTGCTCTAGCAGCAGCCTTAGCGACGAGACGCCGGAGTGAATTGCCGACAGCTATCGGTCTGATTCCTCCATCTTTTTTCCTCAGGGCACAGAGGGTAGCGCCAAAAAAGAGAGGCCGTATGGTCTCTGGTATGTTGCCAGCTAGACATGTGTTGGCGAATCTAGTTAGTTCCACCAGGAGGCCCTGTGCAATGTCTCCCAGTGCAGGGTTGAGCATTTGTTTGATGTGGTTGGGTCGTAGTCCTGTGAACCCACCTGCTGATCCTGGTGGAAAGGATAAAGCTGCTTTGTGCACCATGGATTCGAGCACACACAGGGGTTCTGCTCTGGTGACACCGACTAGGGAAACACTGTCGTCACGAGGAGCTCTGGGTGGGTGTTTTTCCCTCAGGGCTTGTGCTGTATCGGCATCCCTGGTGGCAACTGTGTCTTCACTGGTGATGACTCTGATCGCCCCTATTGTGTTGCCTTCTTCTATTTTCTTGCTGACTGTTGCTCTGATTTTGGATGCCTCGGTTCTGCTGTTGATACCTTTCCTTCGGTGGGTGTTTTTAGCACGGGTGGGGAGGGGTGCCTGGTTGTCCTCTCTAGGAAAACTATTTATAGCCATAATGACCGAGGAAGCTAGTGATTTGTCTCTCCTTGCAGGGACAGCTAGGCATATGTTTCCAAACAGGAGAAGGTTGTGCCATGCTTGGATAGTTCCGGGGGAGTCATTGACCTTTTTCAAGAGGCTGGATAGTTTGGCTGCTGCCTGGGGCCGGGCAGCTTTGGGGATGTGCTGCAGGGTTCCAACCGATGTTGCTTTGATGGCTTCTAGTAGATTCTCAGTCGAAATGAAGCTGTTAGAGGTGTTTTCCCTGACTGCTGGAGTGGGGCCTTGATTGATACCCTCTTTGGGAGGGCGCCACATACCCGGACAATCGGTTCCGTTGTGAGCATGCTTGCGCACATCTCCGTTACGCTTGAGTCTCCACACCTTGTCACACACTTGGCATGTGCCATACCTGTCGTCGATTGATGGCTCCTCCTGGCTGAGAGAAGCCTGGCTGTCAGTCGTGACCTGCGACATCAGCGGGCGCTGGGTGGGCGCTGGGTGGGCGCTGGGCGGGCGCTGGGCGGGCGCTGGGCGGGCTCTGAGCGGGCGCTGGGTGGGCGCTGGGCGGAAGTAGCGTGAGGGGGTGGACACAGGGAGGTAGCGGTCGCGGTTGGGGGTGGGGCAGGGGGAAGAGGGTGACTCTTGGGTTGGGTGACGGTACACACTGGCGGGTATGGGGAGGGGGGGGGGGTCAGAGGGGTGACACTAACACGTTTGTATAATCTCGTGATATATCACTGCACAATATAAACTGGTTCACTGTGGACTCGATGCACTTAAAACACGATACCAGTTTCCCGGGAGCCGAGGTATCTATTTTTCATTGATATTTTCATAAACACTTACACACTGGTCACCCCCCTCGACTGACCGCACAACAACACCCCATCCCCACCACCCCCCACCCCCCACCCCAACCACCATAACCGAGGGAGCCCCTCAGGGCGCCCTTGTTGGCCCTCACTGCAGTTCAAACGATTCCACACTGCCAATCCACTTGTTTGATTGTTTTTGCTTGCGATAGTTCACCCTGGACACTTCCCGCCACTCTCACACCTTCCCAGGATATATATATATATATATATATATATATATATATATATATATATATATATATATATATATATATATATATATATATATATATATATATATATATATATATATATATATATATATATATATATATATATATATATATATATATATATATATATATATATATATATATATATATATATATATATATATATATATATATATATATATATATATATATATATATATATATATATATATATATATATATATATATATATATATATATATATATATATATATATATATATATATATATATATATATATATATATATATATATATATATATATATATATATATATATATATATATATATATATATTATTAAATATGACCGAAAAAGTAAGATTAATAATTCTAACACGAATTTTCTCTATCTTTCTTACGTTTCTTTTCACTGTTGATGGTAATTCAAAGATTAATTCTCCAAAATTCATTTTTATTTCTAGTCTGACGCGACACTTGAGCGCGTTTCGTAAAACTTATTACATTTTCAAAGACTTTAGTTTACAAACACACAACTGAAACTTAATAGAGCTTACACATCTTCGAGGTTTAAGTCTACATTTGGGTGAGGTGGATGAGGTGAAAAGCGAACTTTCAACAATGGGTATTGAATGGGTATTAAATTCCAACACAAGACAAAACACGAAACAATGGGTATTGAATGGGTATTAAATTCAAACACAAGACAGAACACGAAACAATGGGTATTGAATGGAAGTAATTGTAGAAAGCCTATTGGTCCATATTTCTTAATGCTTCTATATTGGAGCGGAGTCTTGAAGTGGGTAAAATATAGTTGTGCATTAATTGGCTGTTGATTGCTGGTGTTGACTTCTTGATGTGTAATGCCTCGCAGACGTCAAGCCGCCTGCTATCGCTGTATCTATTGATGATTTCTGTGTTGTTTGCTAAGATTTCTCTGGTGATGGTTTGTTTGTGGGAAGAGATTATATGTTCCTTAATGGAGCCCTGTTGCTTATGCATCGTTAAACGCCTGGAAAGAGATGTTGTTGTCTTGCCTATATACTGTTTTTTTTTTAGGCTTACAGTCCCCAAGAGGGCATTTGAAGGCATAGACGACGTTGGTCTCTTTTAAAGCGTTCTGCTTTGTGTCTGGAGAGTTTCTCATGAGTAGGCTAGCCGTTTTTCTGGTTTTATAGTAAATCGTCAGTTGTATCTTCTGATTTTTGTCTGTAGGGATAACGTTTCTACTGACAATATCTTTCAGGACCCTTTCCTCCGTTTTATGGGCTGTGGAAAAGAAGTTCCTGTAAAATAGTCTAATAGGGGGTATAGGTGTTGTGTTAGTTGTCTCTTCAGAGGTTGCATGACGTTTCACTTTCCTTCTTATGATGTCTTCCACGAAACCATTGGAGAAACCGTTGTTGACTAGGACCTGCCTTACCCTACAGAGTTCTTCGTCGACTTGCTTCCATTCTGAGCTGTGGCTGAGGGCACGGTCGACAAAAGCGTTAACAACACTCCTCTTGTACCTGTCCGGGCAGTCACTTTTGGCATTCAGACACATTCCTATGTTTGTTTCCTTAGTGTAGACTGCAGTGTGGAAAACTCCGCTCCTTTCCATGACTGTTACATCTAGAAAGGGCAGCTTCCCATCCTTCTCCATCTCGTAAGTGAAACGCAACACATAATTCTGCTCAAATGCCTCCTTCAGCTCCTGCAGATGTCTGACATCAGGTACCTGTGTAAAAATGTCGTCAACATACCTGCAGTATATGGCCGGTTTCAAGTTCATGTCGACTAAGACTTTTTGCTCGATGGTACCCATGTAGAAGTTTGCAAACAGGACACCTAGGGAAGAACCCATGGCGACCCCATCTACTTGCTTATACATGTGTCCATCCGGGCTCAAGAAGGGTGCCTCTTTAGTACAAGCTTGGAGTAGTTTCCTTAGACTGTTTTCTGGTATGTCAAGAGGAGTAAAGGCCGGATCACGGTACACTCTGTCGGCTATCATCCCGATCGTTTCATCCACAGGTACGTTGGTAAACAGAGATTCTACGTCCAACGAGGCTCTTATCCCTGTGGCCCGTGTTCCCCGCAGCAAGTCAACAAATTCCTTTGGAGACTTCAGGCTGAAGGCGCAAGGGACATAAGGAGTCAGCAAGCCGTTGAGTCGTTTCGCCAGTCTGTACGTGGGTGTGGGTATCTGGCTGATGATTGGCCGAAGTGGGTTTCCAGGCTTGTGTGTCTTGACATTTCCATACGCATATCCAGGTTTATATTCCCCAATAATTTTTGGCAGGTGGAGTCCAGATTTCTTGGCGTTCACAGTTTCGATCAATTTGTTGACCTTTGCTTACAGTTCGGCTGTAGTGTCCTTTGTTACCCTTTGGAATTTAGTTTGGTCAGAGAGTATGAGGTTCATTTTCGCCAGATATTCGTCTTTTTTAAGAATGACGTATATTGGCGACTTGTCGCCTCTCCTGACAACTATCTCCTTGTTCTCACGAAGGCTCTTAGCTGCCGCTTTGAGCTCGGAGGACAGTATGGTGCTTTTGTAGTTGCCTCGATTCTTTCCTCCTTCCGCAATAAGTTCTGCTTGTAAGGTATCTTTGGTGGTGACCTTCTTTTGTGCTTCGAGGTCGAATATGTCGTCCAACAGAATCTCCAACTCCACTTTCCGGGCCATCTCACTCGGTCTGGACATAACGTGACAGTTTATACCCGGATTTAGGAGAGTGACTTGGTCCTCAGTGAGGTTGATTCCTGCAAGGTTCAGGAAGCCATCTCTTGGTCGTGGAATTGCCATAGGTCCTCCATACAACGTTGTTAGTTTCTTGATTATCCTTGTTTCAGTGCTGAGGTGATGTCGGTCAGTGAGGATGTCGAGGTGTTGTTCAATGCGAGTACGGAGACTTTCGTCGATGTTGCTGTTTCTCCATTCGTTTGTGGCCTGAAGTAGTTGCGCTTTGTTGTCTTTGATTTCATTTTCTGCCTTGTATATCTGATCACGAATCAGATCTTGGCGATATTTTATCGTGAAGGCTTGATTCCTTGCTGCTGGGTCGTGCGTTTTAATATTAGTATATTTTGGTAGCAGTCTTTCCTGAAGACATATATTATTAATTAAATATGACCGAAAAAGTAAGATTAATAATTCTAACACGAATTTTCTCTATCTTTCTTACGTTTCTTTTCACTGTTGATGGTAATTCAAAGATCAATTCTCCAAAATTCATTTTTATTTCTAGTCTGACGCGACACTTGAGCGCGTTTCGTAAAACTTATTACATTTTCAAAGACTTTAGTTTACAAACACACGACTGAAACTTAATAGAGCTTACACATCTTCGAGGTTTATATCTACATTTGGGTAAGGTGGATGAGGTGAAAAACGAACTTTCAACAATGGGTATTCAATGGGTATTAAATTCCAACACAAGACAGAACAGGAAACAATGGGTATTGAATGGGTATTAAATTCAAACACAAGACAGAACATGAAACAATGGGTATTGAATGGAAGTAATTGTAGAAAGCCTATTGGTCCATATTTCTTGATGCTTCTATATTGGAGACCGACTTCACCTCAGCACTGAAACAAGGATAATCAAGAAACTAACAACGTTATATGGAGGACCTATGGCAATTCCACGACCAAGAGATGGCTTCCTGAACCTTGCAGGAATCAACCTCACTGAGGACCAAGTCACTCTCCTAAATCCGGGTATAAACTGTCACGTTATGTCCAGACCGAGTGAGATGGCCCGGAAAGTGGAGTTGGAGATTCTGTTGGACGACATATTCGACCTCGAAGCACAAAAGAAGGTCACCACCTTGACCATCACGACCGGACAAAAGGAAGTGATAGCCGAGGCTATATGAACCACTTCCCCGCCGGCACTCGGATGGTAATCTTGGGCATAGCATTTTATCAAATCACCTCATTCTTTGGGGCACACGTGAGGAACACAAATGCAAACAAGCCTGAATGGTCCCCAGGACTATATACAACTGAAAACTCACACCCCAGAAGTGACTCGAACCCATACTCCCACAACTGGTATGTACAGGGACGCCTTAATCCGCTTGACCATCACGACCGGACAAAAGGAAGTGATAGCCGAGGCTATATGAACCACTTCCCCGCCGGCACTCGGATGGTAATCTTGGGCATAGCATTTTATCAAATCACCTCATTCTTTGGGGCACACGTGAGGAACACAAATGCAAACAAGCCTGAATGGTCCCCAGGACTATATACAACTGAAAACTCACACCCCAGAAGTGACTCGAACCCATACTCCCACAACTGGTATGTACAGGGACGCCTTAAACGCCTTAATCGCCTTTTTCAGTTGTATATAGTCCTGGGGACCATTCAGGCTTGTTTGCATTTGTGTTCCTCACGTGTGCCCCAAAGAATGAGGTGATTTGATAAAATGCTATGCCCAAGATTACCATCCGAGTGCCGGCGGGGAAGTGGTTCATATAGCCTCGGCTATCACTTCCTTTTGTCCGGTCGTGATGGTCAAGCGGATTAAGGCGTCCCTGTACATACCAGTTGTGGGAGTATGGGTTCGAGTCACTTCTGGGGTGTGAGTTTTCAGTTGTATATAGTCCTGGGGACCATTCAGGCTTGTTTGCATTTGTGTTCCTCACGTGTGCCCCAAAGAATGAGGTGATTTGATAAAATGCTATGCCCAAGATTACCATCCGAGTGCCGGCGGGGAAGTGGTTCATATAGCCTCGGCTATCACTTCCTTTTGTCCGGTCGTGATGGTCAAGCGGATTAAGGCGTCCCTGTACATACCAGTTGTGGGAGTATGGGTTCGAGTCACTTCTGGGGTGTGAGTTTTCAGTTGTATATAGTCCTGGGGACCATTCAGGCTTGTTTGCATTTGTGTTCCTCACGTGTGCCCCAAAGAATGAGGTGATTTGATAAAATGCTATGCCCAAGATTACCATCCGAGTGCCGGCGGGGAAGTGGTTCATATAGCCTCGGCTATCACTTCCTTTTGTCCGGTCGTGATGGTCAAGCGGATTAAGGCGTCCCTGTACATACCAGTTGTGGGAGTATGGGTTCGAGTCACTTCTGGGGTGTGAGTTTTCAGTTGTATATAGTCCTGGGGACCATTCAGGCTTGTTTGCATTTGTGTTCCTCACGTGTGCCCCAAAGAATGAGGTGATTTGATAAAATGCTATGCCCAAGACTACCATCCGAGTGCCGGCGGGGAAGTGGTTCATATAGCCTCGGCTATCACTTCCTTTTGTCCGGTCGTGATGGTCAAGCGGATTAAGGCGTCCCTGTACATACCAGTTGTGGGAGTATGGGTTCGAGTCACTTCTGGGGTGTGAGTTTTCAGTTGTATATAGTCCTGGGGACCATTCAGGCTTGTTTGCATTTGTGTTCCTCACGTGTGCCCCAAAGAATGAGGTGATTTGATAAAATGCTATGCCCAAGATTACCATCCGAGTGCCGGCGGGGAAGTGGTTCATATAGCCTCGGCTATCACTTCCTTTTGTCCGGTCGTGATGGTCAAGCGGATTAAGGCGTCCCTGTACATACCAGTTGTGGGAGTATGGGTTCGAGTCACTTCTGGGGTGTGAGTTTTCAGTTGTATATAGTCCTGGGGACCATTCAGGCTTGTTTGCATATATATATATATATATATATATATATATATATATATATATATATATATATATATATATATATGTTGTACCTAGAACGCACTTCTCGGCCTAGTATGCAAGGCCTGATATGCCTAATAAGCCAAGTTTTCCTGAATTTACATTTTTTTCAAAATATTTTTCTTATGAAAAGAACTATCGTTTTCATTATGTATGAGTTAAGTTCTTTTCATTTGAGTTAAAACTAACGAAGATATATAACCCAACCTAACCTACCGTACCTAACCTAACCTCTCTTAACCTAACCTAAACTAATATAACTTAGTAATTTGTGCTCTTAACATAATATAATAATAGTAGGCCGTGAAGTCCGTTCTGGCTCCTAGGTACGACATATATATATATATATATATATATATATATATATATATATATATATATATATATATATATATATATATATATATATATATATATATGTCGTGCCTAGTAGCCAGAACGCACTTTTCAGCCTACTATGCAAGGCCTGATTTGCCTAATAAGCCAAGTTTTCATTAATTAATTGTTTTTCGACTACCTAACTTACCTAACCTAACCTAACTTTTTCTGCTACCTAACCTAACCTAACCTATAAAGATAGGTTAGGTTAGGTTAGGTAGGGTTGGTTAGGTTCGGTCATATATCTACGTTAATTTAAACTCCAATAAAAAAAATTTGACCTCATATATAATGAAATGGGTAGCTGTATTATTTCATAAGAAAAAAATTAGAGAAAATATATTAATTCAGGAAAACTTGGCTTATTAGGCAAATAGGGCCTTGCATAGTAGGCTGAGAAGTGCGTTCTGGCTACTAGGTACGACATATATATATTTATATATATGTATATATAATAATAATTAAATAAACAGTCCTCTTACTGAATTGAAACAAAAATAATCCACATAACTTATCAGCAGTGGTGGTGGTGGTGGTGTTGGCGATGGTAGTGGTGGTGGTGGAGGTAGTTGGGGTGGTAGTGGTGACGGTGGTGTAGTGGCGTTGGTAGTGATGGTGGTAATGCTAGTATCGGTGGTAGTAGTTGTTGTGGTGGTGGAAACGGTGGTTGTGGCCTTGGTTGTTGTGATGGTGGAAGTGGTGATGGTGGAAGTTGTGGTAGTGGCGGTGGTGGTGGTAGTGGTTCTGGTAATAACAGTGGTGGTGGTGATAACAGTGGTGGTAGTGGTAGCGGTGGTTGTGGTGGTAGTGGGGGGTGGTAATAGTGGTGGTGGTGGTAATAGTGATGGTGATGATAGTGGTGGTGGTAATAGTGATGGTGATGATAGTGGTGGTGGTAATAGTGGTGGTGGTGGTTGCAGTGGTGGTGATAGTGGTGGTATTGGTAGTGGTGATGGTTGTGGTATTAATTGTGGGTGTGATGGTAGTGGTTATAAGGGTTGTGGTAGTGGTGGTGGTGGTAGTTGTGGTGGTGAAAGTGGTGGTTATGGTAGTAGTGGTATTAGTGGTGGTGATGGTAGTGGTGGTGATAGTGATGGTGATGGTAGTGGTGACGGTAGTCGTGTTGATGGTAGTGGCGGTGGTAGTGGTGGTAATAGTAGTGGGGGATGGAAGTGGTGGTGGTGGCGGAGGTTCACGGCCACTGCTCTGATGTAAAACTTTGCAGGCAAAAACTGGACTTTTAAAAATATGTTGTGTCTGGTTTGGTAACAAAAGGGAAGATTCCCTTCGACTGGGTGCCTTGTTTATGCAAGTGTGGTGGCAGTGGTGTGGTCGAGGTGGGGTGGAGGTGTGGTGGTGGTGTGGTAGTGTAGTGGTGGTGTGGTGTAGCTGTCGTGGTGGTGTGGTAGTGGTAGTGTAGTGGTGGTGTGGTGTAGCTGTCGTGGTGGTGTGGTAGTGGTGTGGTGGTGGTGAGTAGTGGGATGTAAGGCTTAGCCACCATTTTCGGTTTTCGAGACCAGTGGTCACTAAGCTGTGAGGGGTTCCAGGGAGAAATTGCTGAAACCAAAAAGTTTTGGATCCGGAAAATAGACAGCTTTGCTCAAACTTTTTTTCCGGGGAGGGGGGGGGGGAAGTTCCAGCTAAGCTGTCCAGGTCTCCAGGTAAAAGTTTGTCAGTTTTTATTCCTTGCTCTGTCACACTCATTTAAGACCAAAATATCTTCAGAGTTAAAGACCGAAATTGACAAAAATACAAATTCTGAGAATATACACATAGAAGTTTTTTTACGGAAAATAGACATCTTTGCAGTAACGTTTCAGAGATCAGTATAAGACCAAAATTTCTTCAGTATTTAGTTTAAGTCCGAAATTAGTCAGAGACCACATAACATGTCACCCATATATATTTCGGTAAACCATCCAACAGACTTATTGGTTCAAGCCTTAGTTATGTTAGGGTAGATGGAGTTAGGGGAAGTCAGTAATTTCTATGATAATTTAAGCAAATTTACTACATTGCATCAAAAATACACCCAATTACAACCTAAATTCATCTAAATCTATCAAAAATTATACTAATACGAAACAAATTTAACCAAATTCAATCTAGTAAAAGCCAAACTAACTAAATAAGAGCAACCCATATCCTCAAATACAAGCCTCTGTCACCTCTGTCCATACATTACATAAGTTACCTATAGCTCGAACCCCCCCCCAAATATGTAAACATAAACTACTTTATGAACAAGCTAATTCATTACCCCTAAGATATTATATATCCCACCCTATAAAACCTCACCTAACATATGCAAAGCTAGATTTGATTAAAGTTGGCAAAATTTATGCTATCCCAACCGAAATTAAACCTAATTTAAGAGAATTCCCTCCAAATATACCCTAATGTTTTGTATCATAGTACAGCCAAATGTCCATTTTTATCCACATTTTCACCTATTCCATCATACCCTACACCACCTTACCTAACCTCACCTAAGATTTCCAAAGCTAGATTTGATTAAAGTTGTCAAAATTTATGCTGTCCCGCCTAAATTCAACGTAATCTGTTAAAGTTGGCAAAATTTATGCTATCCCACCTAAATTCAACGTAATCTAACCCAGTTTCTACCAAATATACCCAAATATTTTGTAACATAGCACAGCCTAAAACCCATTTTTACCCCACATTTTCACCTATTCCAACCAACCCTACACAACCTTGCCTAGCCAGACCTAGCATATCCAAAGCTAGATTTGATTAAAGTTGGCAAAATTTATGCTGTCCCACCTGAATTAAATCGAATTTAAGAGAATTCCTACCAAACATACTCAATGTTTTGTATCATAGCACCGCCAAAGCCCATTTTTACCCACATTTTCACCTATTCCAACCTACCCTACACAACCTCGCCTAACCTGACCTAGCATATCCCAAGCTAGATTTGAATAAAAGCTGGTGAAATTTATGCTGTCCCACCTAAATTCAACATAATTTAAGACAATTTCTACCAAATATACCCAAAATGTTTTGTATCACAGCACAGCCAAAGCCAATTTTAGACAAGCTTTACCTATTCCATCTAAACTTCCAATATCCAACATCCCGTCTTGGCACAACATCCCCCATTCCCAAGACCATTTCATAGAGCTAGTGCTCTGGTCGTCTAGCTATTTCCAATTTGTAGGTGTGTTTTCTATTATCAATTGTACCAAACCAGACCTAACCTAACCTATCCTAACACAACATCAGCTAAATTCATCCAAATTATCTCAATTTGTTACAATGCAGTAAATTTATCCTAATTATATCAAACCAAACCCCCCCCCCCTCCCAATTCTACTAAATGTACCTATGCACATCACATCCAGAACAAGATTTAACTGTCAGAGCTGATAATGTCTACTTCTAACATCCATTCCACCCTGGAATACAGCTAATTTTGCTAATATATTATTATTAGAAGTGTGTTGTTACTAGGTATTTTCATCATATTACCACATCTCAATCACCTTGGACCTAACCTCTGATACGACATATACTCAGAAAAGTGTTGATTTCGTATATAAACCTAAATGCCCGTGCCTAACCTGCAGGATTCTTGAAGCTTTGTTGAATATTGAATCTATAGTCTTAGAAATGCAGTCTCCATGGTGTAGTGGTAAGACACTCGCCTGGCGTTCCGCGAGCGCTATGTCATGGGTTCGTATCCTGGCCGGGGAGGATTTACTGGGCGCAATTCCTTAACTGTAGCCTCTGTTTAACGCAACAGTAAAATGTGTACTTGGATGAAAAAACGATTCTTCGCGGCAGGGGATCGTATTCCAGGGACCATAGGATTAAGGACTTGCCCGAAACGCTACGCGTACTAGTGGCTGTACAAGAATGTAACAACTCTTGTATATATCTCAAAAACAAAAAAGAAAAAAAAAAAAAAGAAAAAAAAAAAGGGAAGTTTTGGATATGAACCTAACTGCACTGTGTCTAACCTACTAGGTTCTTTGTTGAACATTGTATCAATGTTCATTGAATGTGATGTTTTTGAATATAAACCTAACTACCCCCTCGCCCATTAAAATTGGATTTATGTTCAATATTGTTGGGTAAGTGTTTTGTTTTTACACATCAACTCAGCCACCCTGCACTTAACCTCCCTTACCTAACTTCAAATGTATCATATTTATGGGAGGAAAGTATTGTTTGTGCATCATCCCAACCGCCCTGGACCTAACCTCTGATACATGGATCATGGTTCAAATATTGCATCATATTCTAGCCATGTTTTTTTTCACATGAATACAACCATCCCTATCCTAACCTCTGTTATCTGGGGATTAATGGAAAATGTGTTAATAATGGATATTTTTTCTAGATCAGTTCAACTTAACCATCCTTAACCTAACCTTTTACACCTGGATCTGAACTCCATTTTACAACATATTTTTCAGAAAGGGATATGACGCACTGAAACTATACATTTACCATAACCAAATTTTCCTTATCCTAACCAATAACTAGGGGGTTTAGACCCCCTTTACCTCAAAATTATACTATATATTTAAAGTAGGAATATATTTTCACATATTAACCTAACATATCCCTAATTCACCCTTATAATTTTTAATTACCCCTATCCTATAATTTCGATGTAAGGGGGGTCTAATCCCCCTAGTTATGGGTTAGGATAATGAAGTGATCCTAAGTGTGGTAATATGAGGAAAATACCTAATAACAACACACTTCTAATAAAAATATATTAGCAAAATTAGCTGTAATCCAGTGTGGAATGGATGATAAAAGTAGACATTATTAGCTCTGACAGTTAAATCGTGCTTTGGATGTGATGTGCATAGGTACATTAAGTAGAATTGGGAGGAGGGGGGGGGGGTCGGTTTGATATAATTAGGATAAATTTACTGGAATTGTTACAAATTGAGATAATTTGGATGAATTTAGCTGATGTCGTGTTAGGATAGATTAGGTTAGGTCTGGTTTGGTACAATTGATGATAGAAAACACACCTACAAATTGGAAATAGCTAGACGACCAGAGCACTAGCTCTATGAAATGGTCTTGGGAATGGGGTATGTTGTGCCAAGACTGGATGATGGATATTGGAAGTTTAGATGGAATAGGTGAAACTTGGCTAAAATTGGCTTTGCCTGTTCTGTGATACAAAACATTTTGGGTAAAGTTAGTAGAAATTGTCTTAAATTATGTTGAATTTAGGTGGGACAGCATAAATTTCACCAGTTTTCATTCAAATCCAGCTTGGGATATGCTAGGTCAGGTTAGGTGAAGTTGTGTAGGGTAGGTTGGAATAGGTGAAAATGTGGGTAAAAATGGGCTTTGGCTGTGTATGATACAAAATATTGGGTATGTTTGGTAGGAATTCTCCTAAATTCGGTTTAATTTAGGTGGGACAGAATAAATTTTGCCAACTTTAATCATATCTAGCTTTGGATATGCTTGGTCTAATTAGTTGGAAAAGGTGAAAATGTGGGGGGAAAATGGGCATTAGACTGTGCTATGTAACAAAACAATTGGGTATATTTGGTAGAAACTGGGTTAGATTACGTTGAATTTAGGTGGGAAAGCATAAATTTTGCCAACTTTAACAGATTACGTTGAATTTAGGCGGGACAGCATAAATTTTGACAACTTTAATCAAATCTAGTTATGGAAATCGTACGTGAGGTTAGGTAAGGTGGTGTGTGTAGAGTGTGATGGAATAGGTGAAAATGTGGGTAAAAATGGACATTGGTTGTGCTATGATACAAAACATTTGGGTATATTTGGAGGGAATTCTCTTAAATTAGGTTAAATTTTGGTTGGGACCGCATAAATTTTGCCAACTTTAATCTAATTTAGCTTTGGATATACTAGGTCTGGCTAGGTAAGGTCGTGTAGGGAAGGTTGAAATAGGTGAAAATGTTGGTAAAAATGGGCATTGGCTGTGCTATATTACAAATTATTTGGGAATTTGGTGGAAATTTAATTAAATTAGGTTGAATTTAGGTGGGAATAGCTTAAATTTTGCCAACTTTAATCAAATCTAGCTTTGGATATGTTAGGTGAGGTTGTGTAGGGTAGGATATACATCTTAAGGGTAATGAGCTAGCATGTTAATAAAATAGTGTTAATTTACCTATTTGGGGGGGTTCGAGCTAAAGCTAACTTATGTAATGTACGGACAGAGGTGACATAGGCATGTATGTGAGGATATGGGTTGCTGATATTTAGTTAGTTTAGCTTTTGATAGATTGAATTTGGTTAAATTTTTGTAGTATAAGTATAATTTTTATAGATTTAGATGAATTTAGGTTCTAATTGGGTGAATTTTTGATAGGATATGGTAAATTTGCTTAAATTATCATAGAAAATACCGACTTCACCTACCTCCACCAGCCCAAACATAACTAAGGCTAGAACCAAGAAGTCTGTTGGATGGTTTACCTAAATATATATGGGTGACATGACTGAATAGGATCTAACAAGGGGGGTATTAATTAGGCATTAAAAACAATGGACATATGTTAGATGAATAGTCTAGCACTATTAATGTTGAAACATTAATGGAAAATGTATGTGTTTTTATATTGAGCTCTTAGGATGTCAGACGTATCATTAATTCATGTGAAATTCTGACTTTTGGGGAGTTGGTCAAACTCAGCATATTATAAATAATGCCCTAAACATACCTAAAAAATATCATGTAAATTGTGTATTGTTTGACCTAGTTGTCTGTGATTGTATATGTACAAACAGCACAATTATTATACTTGTGCAAGTTGTATATTACTTTGTGCAGGTTATGTATTTTGCATACATTGTATGATGACTCCATTATGTATTCATTATATTCCACAAATTGTGCATTGTATGTGCAAGTTGTGTATTAATTATACATGTTTTATTTGTGTATTTGTGGAATTGAGTAGTGTTCATATTTGGGCAAGTTGAGTATTGATTATATTTTTGCGCACGTTGTTTATTAATTGTGTATATGTCGTAATTGTATTTGTGTGAATTGTGTATTGTGCCAGTTGTGTATTTTTATATTTGAACAAGTTATGTATTGTGTGTATTTATGCTGGATATGTATTTGCGCCAGTTGTGTAATAATTATGAAAGATGTGTAATAATTGTGCAAGTTGTGTATTAACTGTGCATATTGTGTAATTGTATATGGATGAATTGTATATTTATACCTTTAATCGTGTATAGATTGTCATATTGAAAGTTGTGTAATTATATAGCAAGTTTGCTTGTATTAATTGTGCAGAGATGTGTATTAATTACACAATTTGTGCAATAATTGCCCGTGTTTTACAATTGTTTTGTGCGAATAGTGTATTTATGTAAGTTGTGTTTTTAATATGATGAAGTGGAACTGGGCCAACTGTATTTTTTTGTGCGAATTGTGTATTTGTGTAAGTTCTCTATATATTATCTGAAAAATAGATCTTCATGTGAAAGTCTCTTTAGTTTATAGGACAATGTGTGGGTATTTTCGTGAAAAAATTAAGTTTATGGAATTGTGTAATTTAGTGAAAGCGCTTTTTGATTGTATGAGCATATATGCAATTTGTTATATTCATGCAAATATCATACTTTGTGTAAATATTGTATACTTGTGTAAATGGTATATTTTGTGCGCAACTTATTTTGTATGTAAATGTCATATATATGTATAAATGTTATATTCATTAATAAAAATATTATAAATGTTAATAAATGACACATTTTGTATGTCATATATATATATAAATGTTATATTCATTAATGCAAATATTATAAATGTTAATAAATGACATTTTGTGTGCGAATGGCATATTTCGTGTGTAAATGAATTATTTTGAGTGTAAATAATATATTTTGTGCAAAAATGTCATATCTTGGGTGTAAATGTTGTATTTTGTGTGTAAATGGAATATTGTGTGGAATTGCTTTGTGTTTAAATGGTATATTGAGTGTAAATGAGTGTGTGTGTTTTATACTGTGTGTTTTTTATTTTGTATATTTTTAGTGTAGTGTATTTCAAGTGTTGCATGTTGTGTGTATGATGTTAAATTAATATATTTTTGAGCGCCTTAACACAACCTTAGCTTTTTATGAAGAATTATTAATGTATTTATTTCAATGGGACACATACACCCTGGTTTATTCATTTGAATAGTATGTAGGTGGATATTTAATAATATTTTTAACTTGCTGGCTTAATATGAATACCATGCTGAATGGTATGTATTAATATGAATTAACAGTACAAATAATTAAGATTACTTGATATGAATGAACTGTGAGATTACTGAAATCTTATTCTTAATACATTTTAGGGATTCATACAGCATAAAATACATCTGATTAATGGTGCAATGGTGGCAAAAACAGGCTATTCTCTATGCATGATTGGGTTGTGGAGTATATGTATGTATGTATGTATGTATGTATGTATGTATGTATGTATGTATGTATGTATGTATGTATTTGTGACTGTTGGTTTAGAAACAAGATAGCTGATTTGTGTAACAAGATTGGGATTTTTGAGGTCTAGGAATGATTAACCTATGATTATTGGCTAGGATCCAGATGAGTTGCTAGATGGATGAATTGCAGTGAGGCATATGGGCAGCTATTTGATGGTTGTGAGGACAGCTGACTAACCTCTGAGCACAGGTATTAGGATAGCTGACTTGCTATTCTGCCAGACGTACGGTTCATATGAATTGCGGGTCGTTATTTTAGTTTTGAACTTATCACTGCATAATGAATGATCAAAGTTGTGGATGACTAAATCTATATTATCACACCTCTGATGAAGTTAGGTTAGGTGGGAGATGGAGAGTTTAGCCATTTTTTTTAATAATATCATTAAATACATACTACATAGATAAGTAGCATGCCAAGGCATAATTGCGCATCTCATGATGTCACTCCTAGTTGAAAAGTGGGGTTGGTGTTGGCTTTGACAAGTATCTGTTAATGGGTGCCAATATTTAATCCCTATACTGGGATAGCTTTTCGTAACCTCATGCGTCGCTAAAACAACGTAATTATCGTATATAATTTTTATAATAGTATATAATATTTATAATAGTATAAATATACTATATAATAGTATATAATAGTATATTATATTATAATAGTAATATATAGTATATAATATATATATACTATATAATAGTACATAGTATTATATACGTATATAATAGTATAATAATAATATAATATTATAATAGTAATATATAGTATATAATATATATATACTATATAATAGTATATAGTATTATATACGTATATAATAGTATATTACGTATATAAAACGTAAGTAATTATCAAAAGAAGGCACCAAACCGGGAAGGCTATGTAGCACCATCAAATGCGCAAAATAATCAGAGGGCGCTAAATATCACCAAGGATGCCAATACGAGAACAAAAACGCATAAGGCGAACGATATCAAAAGTATCCGAGTCACCAAGAATTCTATTGAGGGACAGGTGACCGCGAGGGGCGGTCGGAAAGCAAGACACACGCTCGTCCTGGAAGTCAGGACATTCAAGAAGGACATGCACGACCGTAAGAGGGACAATGCAACTAGGACAATAAGGAGCAGGGCGGCGCCCCATCAAGTGACTATGGGTTAAGCGAGTATGGCCAATGCGCAACCTCGCCAGAGCTGTTTCCCACCGCCGGTTACGGTGGAAGGAGGACGGCCACGAGGAAACACAACATTTAAGAGTACGGAGCTTGTTACCAGTAACAGACAACCAAGAAGCCTGCCAACGGGTAAGGACTGAGGAATGGTTAACCGGGTAAAAGTCGGAATACGGAATGCCTTTACGAGAGATGGGACAAGAGCGGACAGCTTCCTTGGCGGCAGCATCCGCACGCTCATTTAAAGACACACCAATATGGCTGGGAACCCAACAAAATTCAACCGGCTTAAATTTACTGTGAACAAGAAACAGCCAATGCTGGATCTCGACAACTACTGGATGAACCGGATTAAAGGACCCGAGAGCCATGAGGGCACTACGAGAGTCAACAACAACTACAAAGGAAGACTGACAACGAGAAAGCAGGAGACGAAGAGCATAGAGAATAGCATAAAGCTCCGCTGTAAAGATGCTAGTCTCCGGAGGTAAGCGACACATATAAGTGTGATCAGGAAAAACAACAGAGTAGCCAACACCGTCCGCTGACTTAGACCCATCGGTGAAGACAGAAACGGAGCGGGAGTGAGAAGAAAAGTGCTCGAGGAAAAGGCGTTTTAGAACCGTAGGAGGGGTAAAAGCTTTAGTGATACAGGTCAAGGATGTACAAAACCGCGGAAGAGGGACCCTCCACAGGGGCAAAGAAGGAACAACACGAGGAGAAACATCAGAAATACGAACGGAAAGAGAATCCTGTAGGCGAGATAACCGGACAGAAAGAGGGAGGTGGTGAAGAGGAACAGGAACCGCAGGAGGGGTAAAAGTTAAAGCACGACAGAGGCGAGAGGAAGGATGTTGCAAGGACCGCGCAAGATAGCGAAGACAGTAGCGATCACGGCGGTCCTGGAGAGACAGGAAGCCAGTGTCAACATACAAGCTAAGGATGGGAGTCGAACGAAAGGCACCAGAACTGAGGCGCAACCCAGTATGGTGCAAAGCATCAAGACGGCGAAGAGTAGAAGGAGAAGCAGACGAGTAAGCAGGGCAACCATAATCGAGCTTAGACAGGACGAGAGAGGAATGTAAAGCAAGGAGAGTGCGCCTATCTGCCCCCCAAGAAGTGTGGGACAAGACCCGAAGGAGGGTAAGGGCCTTAGAGCACTCAACACGGAGGTAAGAGATGTGGGGAGACCAAGACAAACGAGTGTCAAGGAATAGCCCCAAAAGCTTCGCGGAATCTTTGTATTCAAGGGGATGACCATAAAGGGACAAAGAGGGACGAAGAACAACCCGTTTCCGCGTAAAAGTCATGACACAAGTCTTAGAAGTAGAGAACTTGAAGCCATGATCTGTGGCCCAAGACGACAAGGCATCAATTGCAAGTTGAAGCCGGCGTTGAAGGAGAGGCGAATCATCACCCTGACAACAAAGGGTAAGATCATCGACATAGAGAGCGGAGAAGACACCAGAAGGAAGAGAGGAAAGAAGACCATTGAGGGCAACCAGAAAAAGAGTAGTGCTCAAAACACTACCCTGGGGCACACCTTCGTATTGCTGAAAAGAGGGAGAGAGAGCGGTACCAAGGCGCACCCGAAAGGAACGACGAGAGAGGAAGCTGCGGAGAAAGAGAGGGAGATGACCACGAAGGCCAAAAGAATGAAGTCGAGATAGGATATGATAACGCCAAGTGGTGTCGTAAGCCTTTTCCAGGTCAAAAAGGACGGCAACAACGGAGGTCTTCGCAGCAAAAGCAGTACGAATATAGACCTCCAAGTTCACCAGGACATCTGTCGTGCTGCGGCACTTGCGGAAACCAAATTGAGAAGGGGAGAGGAGGTGATGGTGTTCCAGGAACCACATCAGACGAACGTTAACCATACGTTCAAAGAGTTTGCAGACACAACTTGTGAGAGCAATAGGGCGAAAGTCCTTAGGGGAAGTACCCAGAGACCCCAGTTTGCGAACAGGGAGGACAACGGCATCGAGCCAGTCCTCAGGGACTGACGACGACTCCCAGATCCGATTATACAGACTCAGTAAATACTGACACGTGCTCGGAGGGAGATGGCGAAGCATCTCATAATGAACACCATTGGAGCCCGCCGCCGTAGAACCGCAGTAGGGCCAGGGCAGAACGAAGTTCAGAGAGAGAGAAGGGATCATTATAGGGAAGCTGAAGATGAGTGCAGAAATCTAAAGGACGAGACTCAAGGACAGGTTTACGAAGAAGGAAAGATTGGGGAAGATGCAGACCAGAGCTAACAGAAGAAAAGTGGGAACCCCGTTCGGAAGCGACCTGCAACGGGTCCACCACAAGAGTATCATGGAGGTGAAGGACCGGTGAAACATCGGGAACGAACTTACCCGCTATCTTGCGGATACGCTTCCAGATCTGGGCCAGAGGGGTTTCGGACGTAATTGTTGAGACATAAGATGCCCAACATTCACGTTTAGCCGTACGGATGGCCCTACGGGCCACCGCACTCGCTTTCCGAAAGAAAAGAAAAGAATCGGTCGTCTGCCTACGGCGGTGCCTCTTCCAGGCTGCACGCTTACAGCGGACAGCCCGAGCACAGTCCGCATTCCACCAGGGAACGCACTTCCGTGGACCCCGGGAGGAAGAGCGAGGGATAGAGCGGAGGGCAGCGTTGAAGATAGTGTCATGAAAAAGGAGGAGAGCGCAAGAGAGAGGCAGAAGGGAGAGGTCAGAGAGAGTAGCACTGAGGGAAAATAGGGTCCAGTCCGCCTTAGCAAACTGCCACCTAGGGAAAGAGAGAGAAGGGCGAAAAGAGAAAAAGGAAACAAGGATGGGGAAATGATCACTTCCATGGAAGTCATCAAGAACCTGCCACGTGAAATCTAAGTAAAGAGAAGAAGAGCAGAGAGAAAGATTAAGACAAGAAAGGGTGCGAGTCCGAGAGTCCAAATGAGTGGGCTCACCAGAATTCAGAAGAGACAGGGAAGAAGAGAGGAGAAACGGCTCAAGAAGGCGACCCCGGGTATTCGTCAGAACGTCACCCCAAAGAGAATGACGACAATTGAAGTCACCCAGCAAGAGCACAGGCTCCGGCAGGGAGTCTAGGAGGTGTTTCAAATCAGGAAGAGAAAGCGGTACACTCGGGGGAAGATAAATGGAACAAACAGTGTACCATTTCCCCACAAAGACACGAGCAGCAGAACAATGGAGAGGTGAAGGAAAAAGTAAAGGAACAAAGGGAACATCAGCACGAATCAAAAGAGCAGAAGAATTAGAAGCCCCAGCAACAGCTGGGGGGGGTGGGGAGAGAAAGGAATAGCCACGAAAACGACCAGGACGAGCACCAAGCATCGGTTCCTGGAGACAGACACAAAGGGGCGAAAACCGCGAAATCAGAAGTTGGAGTTCGAGGAAATTAGCGTAATAACCTCGAACGTTCCATTGAAGAATGGACAACGACGAGAAGAGAGAGGACAAAAACAGAGAACAAGGAAGAAACAAAGGCGAAAGAGCAACAGAGCACGTTAAAGAATATCAGGGTCGGGATCAGGGTCAGCAAAGTCAGGGTTAGGGGGCATGGGTAAACTGAGCAAAGACGGAGGGAAGGAAACGGGAGAACAGATCAGAGGTGGGCGGGCGGGGTCCGGAGGAGGAGGAGGAAGAGGAGGAGACAACGGAGAGGAGCAGGCAAGGACAGCAGCAGGAAGAGGAGGGGTAGAAAGAGGGGAGCGTACCTCAGCAAGGGCAGCAACTGAGAGGGAAGCGGGGGCCAAAGAAACCTCCATAGCAGGAACAGGGGGCGCAACCACCGAAATGGGAGGGGAAGGAGCGAGAGAGGCAGAAGTAGGGGCCGAGGAAGAAAGCGAAACCTTCTTACCCGCCGGGGAGGAGGAAGGAGAGGAGCCAGGTTTACGTTTCTGACGTAAAGAGACAGGTGTTCCAGCAACCACGTACTGGGCAACGGATTCTAGTGTCTCAACAGGAGAAGCTGAACAAGAGCACACATGACGGCCGTTTGGAGAGCGATGGACATCAGCCCGCACCGACAGGCGGCGGGGAGAGTCAAGAGACGGAGGGGAAGGATGGGAAGGAGGAACGGAGGGAGACGAGGAAGAAGACACAGGAGACATGACAGACCGGGTAGAAGGAACGGGAACCCCAAACAGAGGACCAGGAGGCGGATCCTTCGGGAGAGAACCCAAAGGAACAGAGGAGGGGGCAGTGGGCGCATCAGGGTCCAAGGCCCGGAAACGGTTGTGAGTCTGAGGAAGGCGGGAAGGACGAGGAGAGGAAGAGCGCAACACGCGAGCATAAGAGATATTAGCATAAGGCGGGAGCCGGTGAACCTGGTGTCTCGCCTCAGGAAAAGATAAACGCTCCCGGTGCTTCAAGTTGAGGACGGCTGCCTCAAGCTTGTAATGGACACACGCACGGGAGAAGGCAGGATGGGCCTCACCGCAGTTGAGGCAACGAGCCTGGGGAGAAGTGCACTCCGACTTAGAGTGACCTTCGCCACCACACAAAGGACAGAGAGAGACAGTCACGGAGCAGCGGAGGGCACCATGCCCAAACCTCCAGCACTTGTTACAGAGCCGAGGAGAAGGAATGTACTCCTGGACAGAGCACCTGGCACCAGCAAGAATGACAGAGGGTGGAAGGGTCCTACCATCAAAGATAATCTTCACAACCCGGAGGGGGTTGACGGCGACTACCACGAGGGGGACGAGTAAACGTGTCCACCTGGAGAATAGAATGGCCCTGGGCAGCAAGGATATGTCGAATATCGTCGTGGCAGTCGCGCAGGTCCCGAACATCGGTCGCAACATGGGGCGGGAGCAAAATAGTGCCAACACTGGCATTCAACTGAGCGTTCTTCGAGACCCGAACAGGGGTCTCGCCAAGGCAGGATAAGGCAGCAAAGCGGGAAGCAGCATCCTGAGAAGGAGCAGCAACGACACGTGTACCGAGACGAGTGGGGTTGAAAGTAATGGAGGCATCCACGGAATCAACGAGATGTCGATGGAGGGAGAAATCGTCAGGAGGCGCAGAATCAAGAGGGAGGAGATCAAAATATTTGGCCCACGAAGCGGGACCAAACAAGGCTTGATAGGTAGCAGAACTGGAAGGAATCGAGCGAGGGCGGCCGTGACGAGGACGGCGGTGAGAACCCCCAGAGAGAGAGGGGTTAAAAGGCGCAGTAGTTACAACTAGAGAAGGAGCCGCGCCAGGGGACGAGGTAGTCACCACTGGGGGCTTGGGGCTCGACCCAACCACAGAGGAGGGAGGGGAGCCAGGGGAAGGAGTCAGAGAGACCAAAGGAGGAGCAAGGTCGGCGCCCAATGCAGCGGAGGCTACAGAGCCCGGTCTTCCAATACGGACTGACTCGGGGGCTCGGTCGCCCACCCCACGAGCCTGAGAAGGTAAACCAGAAGCAGCCGAAACAGGGGTTATCATCATTACGAAAAGAAGAATTCATTCACGAATATGCCTCCACACCCACCATGGAGCCACAATTAGAGGCAGGACACCCAACAAGAAGCTATCGCCGATCTTGCCAGGGCCTCCTAGGGGTGCGTCGTGAGTATACGCCCCACAAACGCCACCTTAAGAAACCGACAGTCCGTCGAGATCGGGTTCAGTGACGAAAGGGGTATTGACAATAAAAGGTTCCCCTCGCTCTCGACGTCGGGTACTACAGTTCTACGGGTGCAAGAGTATGCCTCCTCAAGCACCCGGGCGTCAAAATAGAAGAAGTCCAAGGGAAGAACCAGAACGAGCAAAAGGTCGGCAGGAAACGGCAAGCAGATAGGAGAAGAGGGGGGAGAAAGACGAAACAGAAGGAAAAGGAAAAGATGCCCAGCAGAATTGGAGAGGACGGCAGCAGGAGCACAAGGCTAGAAAAGGACAGAGGACTGTCCCAAGGAGCATCACACTCCGACAGCCGCCCACTAAGCCCCCACACGGCGACAACGAGCTGAGCGGGGAGGGGGTTAGGGGCTAGAAGGGAACCATTCGCTCGCCTTGGTAAGTAAAAGAGAGTAAAAGGCGAGCAATCACTCGCCGCGGTACCGAAAAACTGGTATGCACGATCCTTGGATGGACACTGAATGTAAGTAAGATTAGCAAATAGGTCTTTTTGAATATTGATAGAGTGGCGTGATTGAATGTATAAATGGAGAGGAAAGAGGGGTATATAATTAGATAGGGAATAGACCTACTGCGGTTTATCTAATTTTTATTTTTTTTTTATTTTTACATGCAAACATGCTTATAAGTACAATAAAAGGAAACAGTTACATCATAAAACCGAACAAAAAGACAAAGCACAAACGAGCAAAACTAAGGAACAAAAGTACTAAACACAATAACGCCGGCCGGAAGGGCCGATCACAAAACAACAATAATTACAAACAGAATACAATAAGTGAAACACAGCAGAATGCAAAACAGAAATAACACACCAAAACCTGAAACATACAGAACAAGGCTACCAGCACCGCAAACACACACGGAGAGGCACCAACATAAAAACAAAAAAGTAAATAATAAATAACTAACAATACAACAACATAATTATACAAGAAACAAAAGGAAAAGCTCAACGGCAAAACTCGACAAAAAGCATAAACCCAGACCAGGTCACGCCAACAGCCTGAAGGGCACTCAACACCACACAAACAAGCGCACAAACAGCATCATACAACCATAGAACCACAAAGCATAACATAAGCACATGACACCCACAACCAGACACACACAAACCAAACCCCGGACCGCACAGGAACCGGACACATACACACAAGCCACACAAAAAACCCACAACCACAAACCCAAGCACGCAGGAACCGGGAAACAAACCCGCCCCACCCACTCTCACACACCCGACCCGCACCCCACACCCATGCACACTAATGGAAACAACCCACAACACACAAAGGAATCACGAGTGAGGAACACATCCCTCTGAGACAAGACCATACGTCTCCGCAGCCCAGGGATACCGTCGCTTGTAGGCCTCCCAAATCATATATTCCCTGTCGGTAGGGGGACAATCCCCCTGCCGCCGCGGGCCCTTCATAAACTCGGGAACCACCAGATCAGGTGGAAACAGCCACTCCTTAAGCTCACTGACGCAAGTCGCATAACGAGGCTGGGGAGCGCAACCCACGTCCTTCGAGGTAGCAGACGACACCGCTGAAGCGTACGAGGGCTGCCGAGACGGCCGCGTCGCCGTACACACAGGAGCAGGGGACAATCAACGAGATGGCAACTCCACCGAGACCGCAGGAGACACTGAAGAGACGGCCGAAGACGGAAGAGGCGTCGAGACCGCAGCCGATGAAACGGGGACCGAGGAAGGGGTTACAGAACCCCCAGAACGAGCAGTCTTTTTCAACACCATCACCAGGCCAACCCGCTCACCACGAATCTCGGCAGGGGGAACCAGCCCCCATGAAGAACCGGAGCCATCCGATGCAGGCGACGCACCCGAAGCAGGAATCTCAGTCACCATATCTGCAGTGGAGGCCGAAACACTGGCACGGGCATCCTCAGGCAAATGCACCTCCGCCGTCACCGTAGTACGCAACATAACCGGAGCCACCCCTCCGTCGCCGGCAGATTCACAAGCGACGAAGTCGCCAACATCTGTCCATGCTGAAGACGAACGCCGAGAACACTTAGGGTCGGGCCGCACATCATCCGATCCGGAGGCAGACTCCGAGACACGCGCAACACAAGCAGGGCGAACCGATGCACGTCGCAGAACGGCAGCATCCTCAACCACATGGGGCACCAGGCCAGGCACAGGAGGAAGCGCCGGATCCACCCCAACACCCAGCACAGCCGGAACAGACGGCGAGGGTGCAGGGAAAGGGTCAGACGCAGGAGAGGACGAACTGGAAGACGGGGGAATCGAGCAGCAGGCAGTCTGAAGAACCCCAGGGACACAAGTCGGCGCAGGACGATCACCCTGCGACGCCACCACCTCTTTAGGAGAGGCGACAACAACAGGGAGCGCACCAGGCGGCGCAACAGGTGACACAGGGGGCACATCCGGGGCTGAAGAGACGGCCACATCCACTGAATCCTCCTCCACAGGAAGCGGCGGAAAATCCACCTCACTGAAGAGGTTCACGGGTGCAACGGCAGGCGCAGAACAGTCAGCAGCCTGATGGCCCAAGAGGCGACAACGATAACACGTCCGAGGCTGGCGGGCGTAAAATACTCGAACGTTGTAGCCCATAAGCCGCACAGAGGACGGAATATCTTCCCGGAGCCTCATGCCCAGGGTGCGAATGTTGGTCCTCACACCCTTAAGTGGACTGGAAGACACCACGTTCACCCGCACACTAATCACTGCGCCATACCGGCCCAAGTACCGCCGTAGCAGACTCTCTGGAAACTCCAATGGAGCCCCATGCACACTGACGTACGTGAGGGCACCACTCCGATCAGATAGTGACACAGTGCCCGCACCATCCGGCAGGGGAAATGTCCGCCCCTCGTAACGACGGAGAAACTCGCGATATGCCAATTCCTCGGTAAATTTCAATATCGCTCGACGAGCCGTCACCAGCTCGACACCATAAATGTCGATCACAGGGACATGAAACACCTCACACACCAGCGCTATCTCTGGGTACCCAGCCCGGCCGGAAAATTCGAGGCCCACAGACTGAGCCCGCAGGACAGGGGGGAGGGGGACCCCCATCGTTAACTCCACGTCAGCACAGGCAGGCAGAGACACATCCGCCCTCAACCGGCCAAATTGGTAAACCTGGTTTATCTAATAGTGCTGGTTGATGTTTTGGTTGACAGATTTGAAGTAAATAGGAGATCCTGCAAAGCCTTGTGCAATTCCATTAATGTTCAATATGCGATCTTATCTAGAAAATGAAGTTTGAGAATGAGAAACATTTAATTAAGGTAATGGGTTTTAATATGCTATTGCAGAAAACGGACTTATTCAGGGGAGAAGATGATTGGCTGACGTCATTGACTATTAGCGATGTCTGTGCAGGGTCACTGAGGTGTTGAAATTGAAGTGCGACGGAAGAGAACCTTTTAATCTCCTTGAGCAAAATGGCTGGGGTCGTTGATAAAAAACCTTCGACTTGTTAGCCAGGGGTAACGAAAAAGCATGGCTCCAAGTTGGGACTGTCGGAAAAAAGGAAAACGGCCCCTACTTGGAGCTATTTCAACCACTGAGTTGCCATACAGTGGAGTGGCCATACAGCTGTCATCACCGTGGAGATGCAAGACAGGAGTCGTCTCAGTGGAGTTGCCATTCAGGGGTCATTTCAGCGGAGTTGCCATACAGGAGTCGTCACAGTGGAGTTGCCATACAGGGGTCGTCACAGTGGAGTTGCCATACAGGGGTCGTCACAGTGGAGTTGCCATACAGAGGGTCGTCACAGTGGAGTTGCCATGCAGGGGACGTCACAGTGGAGTTGCCATACAGGGGTCGTCATAGTGGCGTTGCCATATTGGGGTCGTCACCGGAGTAGTCACAAAAGTGGTGTCACCAGAGAAAGATCTAATGCTAAATTTAAATCTTATTATTATTATTATTTAAAATATCGCAAAATAGTTTACATATAAATATTTTTTACCATATTCACAAACAAAATTCACCATTGTCATTTTGCTAGTGTTTTTATCCCATAATGTATGGTGAATACTGCCTGTGCTTTGAGCACATTTCACCGATATGAAGCGTTCTTTTTATTCTTTCCTCGTGAAAAAAACTACATGACGACCGTGACAGGATTCGAACCTGCAATCTTCGGATCCGAAGTCCGACGCCTTATCCATTAGGCCACACGGTCTTACTTGCATGGCGAGTTTGTATTAGTTTTACAAGTGTATACGACGTCGAACGTAAGCTCTTTGGTCCTGTATTGTTAGGTATTGTTTAGCTACGCGAGACCTTGGCTTCAACCATAGCAAACTTCTACATGTTTATACTGAAGGATTCCTTAGTTAGGTTTCTAGAGTCCATGCGTCTAATTCAGTCCTTACCTTCCCAGCTATGACCTGGTATGAGTTAAATGGACTGATGGTTGCTGGTGTACTTTTGGGAGCCAGTGTGATCAATTTACCATTTGAACTCTTCGTTATAATGCGGAACTCTGCAAACTTAAACTGTGCTTTTGTTGTACAGTTATTTGAAGCAATGCGTTGATTCTATAATTCTGATCAGGCTTTCATTTACAAAAAATAGTAATTACATAGTTGCATGAATGAAAATAAATTAAAGCGTAATATTAATTATATTTACGCAAATGCAATATGATTAGTAAACAATAACGTGTCAAATCATGGAGGAATGTCATATTCAGTTAATCTCTGACACACGCAGCACGGAACATTACCCCAGGAGCTCTCTGGTAGTCTCTTGATCTTTCTTAGATCCCGTAGCACAGAACACTACCCCAGGAGAAACTGGAAGTATCTTCGTGTTAGTACTCGTAGCAAGGAACACGACCCCAGGAGCTACCTGGGACACTCTTGGCCTTCTCCAGCACCCATGACACGGAACATAACTCCAGAAGCCAGCTGCAAGTCACGTAGCAGCCCTGAGTGGCATCCCAACCAGAATAGTTAATGAAGGAAAACGTTGGGAATTTGTACAGGTCTGAGAAGGAGCAATGAGGACAGGTAATGGGGATGAGGTCTGAGCTCTTGACCTTGGTTCTAAACTCCTATTGTTCTCTCCCTTTATAGCGTTCTCTTCCCTATTGTTCTACTCCTTTATTGTGTTCTCTCTTGCCTATTGCTCTCTTCCGTTATAATGTTCTCTTCCCTATTGTTCAACCCTTTTACAACGTTCTCTCTCTCCTATTGTTTTCTCCGTTTTCAGCTTTTTCTTCTTCCTACCGTTCTCTCTCCCCCCCCCCCCCCCCCCCCGACTCTCGTTATCGTGCTCGATGTTGCAAACTATATAGTATATTTAGCTAACAGAATTCATTATGTCACCGAAATGAAAGAGTTAGATTAAATGAGATGATTTGCAAGGAGAGTATGATAGCAGACATCAACTACAAGGGGGACAAATGACGTCCACACTTCCAGGCCAGGATGAAGAGTTGACGTTGGCTTGAGATCATTCAATTCAATGTAAATGATAATGCTTTCCCTCATCAGAGAGGGTGCGTCATCATGGTTCGGGGCAATCTTGGAGTTATCATGCATTAAAAGGCCATGCCGAGGCATGACCTAGCGGGAGGGGTCATTCAGCAGGAGGTTCAGGGAGCAACAGGTCCTTGGATGGAGTACCGGGTGAGATAAGGTCTCTATAGAGCAAATCTGGAGATGGTTCACCTTCATCGACAAACTGTATTCACCTTTTTGTGTTTGCGTGGGTTGAGCTCCGCTGTTTAGGCCCGCCTCTCAACTGTCAATCAATCAACTGTTTGTAACTACTAACTTACTATTTTTTTTCCTACACACTTAACCACACACACACACACACATTCAGGAGGCAGCTGTCTAACAACTGTCTAGCTCCCTGGTACCTATTTACTGCCAGGTAACAGGGGCATCAGGGTGAAAGAAACTTCCACCTGTGTCCCCTAGTGCGCGTGCCCCTTGTGCTAAATAGCCTGTCTTTATCTACCCTATCAATTTCTTTGAGAATCTTGTATGTGGTGATCATGTCTCCCTAACTCTTCTGTCTTCCAGCGACATGATATTTAATTCTCATAATCTCTCCTCGTAGCTCATATCTCTCAGCTCGGGTACTTGTCTGGTGGCAAACCTTTGAACCCTTTTCAGTTTATTATATGAACTCCATGCTGGAGTTGCATACTCCAGGATTGGTCTGACATATACAAAGTGGTATATAAAGTTCTGAATGATTCCTTACACAAGTTTCTAAATGCCGTTCTTATGTTGGCCAACCTGGCATATGCCGCTGATGATATCCTCTTGATATGGGATTCAGGGGACAGGTCTGGCATGATATCAACCCCTGAGTCTTTCTCTCTCTCTCTGACTCTTGAAGAGCTTCATCTCCCAAATGATACCTTGTATCTGGCGCCCTGCTTCTTACACCTATCTTCATTACATTACATTTGCTTGGGTTAAACTCCAACAATCATTTGTTCGATCATTCCTTCAGTTTGTCTAGGTCTTCTTGAAGCCTCAAGCAGTCCTCCTCTGTCTTAATCCTTCTCATAATTTTGGCATCGTCAGCAAACTTTGAGAGGAATGAGTCTATACCCTCCGGGAGATCATTTACGTATTTGAGAAACAGGATAGGACCGAGTACAGATCCCTGTGGGACTCCACCGGTGACCTCACGCCAATCTGAGGTCTCACTCCTCACTGTAACTCTCTGCTTCCTAATGTTTAGATACTCCCTTACCCACTGGGAGCACCTTACCAGTTACTCCGGCCTGTCTCTCCAGTTTATGTACCAGCCTCTTATTGGGTACTGTGTCAAAGGATTTCCCAATAATCCAAGAAAATGCTGTCCACCCAACCTTCTCTTTCTTGCTTAATTTTTGTCACCTGGTCTTAGAATTCTATTAAGCCAGTAAGGCAAGATTTACCCTCCCTGAACCAATGTTGATGGGTTTTCACGAAGTTCCTTCTCTCCAGATGTGTTACTAGGATTTTTCTCACGAGCCTCTCCATCATCTTGCATGGTATTCAAGTCAAAGACTCTGGCCTGTAGTTCAGTGCCTCTTGTCTGTCACCCTTTTTTGTATATTGGGACCACATTACCCGTCTTCCATAATTCTGCTAGGTCTCCCGTCTCCAGTTACCTACTATACACTATGCAGAGTGGCAAGCAAAGTTTCTTTGCATATTCTTTCAATACCCATGGTAAGATTCCATATGGACCAACGGCCTTTCTCACATCCAAATCCAACAGGTGTCTTTGACCTCTTCTCTAGTAACTTCGAACCCTTATTCCAAGGCCGCCTGGTTTTCTGGTCCCTCTCATAACATAGTGACCTCACCTTGTTCTATGGTGATGACCTTCTGGAACCTTTTGTTGAGTTTTTCACACACCTCTTTGTCATTCTCTGTATACATGTCCTCGCTTGTTATAAGTTTCATTACCTGTTCTTTCACTGTTGTTTTCCTCCTGATGTGACTGTGGAGTAGCTTTGGTTCGGCTGCCTCACCTGGAAGTTAGACAGCTGCTACCGGCTGCTTCCTGGGGAGGTGGGGAGTGTAACAAAAAGGAGGCCTGTTCGAGGACCGGGCAGCAGAGACGCTAAGTCCCGAAATCATCTCACGATAACCTCAAGATATAACGCCCTTTTGTTCAGTTCCTTTGCTTCCATACATGCCCTATTAAACCATGGCTTCCTCTTTTGCTTCTCGGAGTTTTCCTTTTGGGCCGGGATAATCCTGTTTATTGTGTCCTGACACTTTTGGGTGATATAGGCCATCATGTCTTGTACAGACTTAGCTCGTAGGTCTGTGTCCCATGGTACATGTCCCTGTGTCCCTTAGGAAACTTCTCATCTCCTTATAATTCCCCTTTCGGTAAGCCAGCCTTTTGTTTCCTAGTTTTTTTTTTTGGGGGGGGGGAGCTCTACCAGGTACTTAAAGATCAATACACAGTGATCACTCATTCCCAAGGGTGCTTCCAACATAACTTCCGTTATATCCCACACATTTAGGGTAAATATCAGATCAAGCATGGCTGGTTCATCTTCCCCTCTCATTCTTGTTGATTCCTTGATGTGTTGGCTTAGTAAGTTTCTTGTTGCCATGTCCAGCAGCTTAGCTCTCCATGTATCTGGTACTCCATGCGGGTCTCTTTTCTCCCAATCTATCTTCTCATGGTTGAAGTCGTTCATGATTAGTAGTCCAGATCCATTCCTGCTAGCGACAGAAGCTGCTCTCTCTATTATGTTAATGGTGTCCATGTTGTTTCTATCGTATTCCTGTCTGGGTCCTTTTGTCAATTGGTGGTGGGTTATATATGAATACGACTAGGATTTTTTGCCCTATAGTTGCTATGGTACCAGTTATGTAGTCCCTGAAACCTTCACAGCCCTGAATAACCATCTCCTCATAACCCCAGAAATTTCTTACCAGCAGAGGTACATCCCCACCTCCTCTTCCTTCTCTCTCTTTTCTCACAACAAAGTAATCTTGTGTGTGTGTGTGTGTGTGTGTGTGTGTGTGTGTGTGTGTGTGTGTGTGTGTGTTTACTAGTTGTGTTTTTGCGGGGGTTGAGCTTTGCTCTTTCGACCCGCCTCTCAACTGTCAATCAACTGTTTACTAACTACTTTTTTTTTCCCCTCACCACACACACACACACACCCCAGGAAGCAGCCCGTGACAGCTGACTAACTCCCAGGTACCTATTTACTGCTAGGTAACAGGGGCACTTAGGGTGAAAGAAACTTTGCCCATTTGTTTCTGCCTCGTGCGGGAATCGAACTCGCGCCACAGAATTACGAGTCCTGCGCGCTATCCACCAGGCTACGAGGCCCCTGTATGTGTGTGTGTGTGTGTGTGTGTGTGTGTGTGTGTGTGTGTGTGTGTGTGTGTGTGTGTGTGTGTGTGTGTGTGTGTGTGTGTGTGTGTGTGTGTGTGTGTGTTTGTGTGTATATTCACTTAGTTGTGCTTGCGGGGGTTGAGCTCTGCACTTTCGGCTCACCTCTCAACACTTACTAACTACTAACTAATTTTTTTCTCTACACACAGACACACACACAACAACAATAGAAACTGGAGGACAGAAAATTATAGTAGTAGTCATTTATAACCCCCCACCAAATGACAGAAGACCCAGACAGGAATATGATAGAAACAACTTGGCCACCATCAATATAATAAAGAAACTTCTGTGGCTAGCAGGAACGGATCCAGACTACTAATCATGGAAGACTTCAACCATGGGAAGATAGATTGGGGGAACAGAGACCCACATGGAGACCCAGACACATGAAGAGCTAAGGTGCTGGATGTGGCAACAAGAAACTTTCTAAGTCAACACGTCAAGGGACCGACAAGAATGAGAGGAGGGGATGAACCAGCATTCCTTGATCTGATATTTACCCTAAATGAGTCGGATACAAGGGAAGTTAAGTTGGAAGCCCCCTAAGGAATGAGTGATCATAGTGTATTGAGCTTTGAGTACCTGGTTGAGCTAGGATTTATCACCCCCAAAAAAGAACTGGGAAACAAAGGGCTGGCGTACCGAAAGGGAAACTATGAGGAGAGGAATAAATTTCTATGGGATATACATTGGGACACATAACTCGGAACCAAGTCCGTACAAGATATGATGGACTATGTCACCCAAAAATGTCAGGAGGCTGTAAGCAGGTTTGTCCCAGCCCGACAGGAAAAACAGAGAAGCAAAGGAAGAATCTGTGGTTTAATAGGGAATGTATGAAAGCAAAGGAGCTGAACAAAAGGGCATGGAGGAACTTCCGTAATAACAGAACACCAGAAAGTAGAGAGAGATACCAGAGAACCAGGAACGAGTATGTTAGTGTGAGAAGAGCAGCTGAGAAAAGATATGAAAATTATATAACTAATAAAGCCAAGACCGAACCAAAGCTACTACACAGTCACATCAGGAGGAAGACAACAGTGAAGGAACAGGTGATGAAACTTAGGGTGGGCGAGGACAGGTACACAGAGAATGACAAAGAGGTGTGTGAAGAACTCAACAAAAGGTTCCAGGAGGTCTTTACAATAGAACAGGGAGAAGTCACGGCGCTAGGAGAGGTGGCAGCAAACCAGGTGACCTTGGAATGGTTCGAAATTACAAGAGATGAGGTCAAGAAGCACCTATTGGAGCTGGATGTGAGAAAAGCTGTTGGGCCGAACGGAATCTCACCATGGGTATTGAACGAGTGTGCAGGAGCACTTTGTTGGCCACTCTCCATAGTGTATAGTAGGTCACTAGAAACGGGAGACCTACCAGAAATAAGGAAGACTGCTAATGTAGTACCAACATACAAAAAGGGTGACAGACAAGAGGCACTGTACTAAAGGCCAGTGTCCTTAACTTGTATACCATGAAAGGTGATGGAGAAGACTGTGAGAAAAAACCTAGTAACACATCTGGAGAGAAGAAACTTCGTGTCAACCCATCAAAATGGGTTCAGGGAGGGTAAATCTTGCCTTACAGGCTTGATAGAATTCTATGATCAGGTGACAAAGATTAAGCAAGAAAGAGAAGGATGGGAGGACTGCATTTTTTTTAACTGTCGGAAAGCCTTTGACACAGCACCCCATAAAAGGTTGATGCATAAGCTGGAGAAACAGGCAGGTGTAACTGGTAGGGCGCTACAGTGGTTAAGGGAGTACCTAAGCAATAGGAAGCAGAGAGTTACAGTGAGGGGTGAGACCTCAGAATGGCGTGAAATCACCAGTGGAGTCCCACAGGGCTCTTTACTCAGACCTATCCTGTTTCTGATATACGTAATTTATCTCCCAGAGGGTATAGACTCATTCCTCTCAATGTTTGCTGACGACGCCAAAATTATGAGAAGGATTAAGACAGAGAAGGACAGCTTGAGGCTTCAAGAAGACCTGGACAAGCTGCAGGAATGGTCGCACAAATGGCTGGTTGAGTTTAACCCAAGCAAATGTAATGTAATGAAGATAGGGGTAGGAAGCAGGAGGCCAGTTACAAGGTATCATTTGGGAGATGAAATACTTCAAGAGTCAGAGAGAGAGAAAGACCTGGGGGTTGATATCACGCCAGACCTGTCCCCTGAAGCTCATATCAAGAGGATAACATCAGCAGCATATGCCAGGTTGGCTAACATAAGAACGGCCTTTAGAAACTTGTGTAAGGAATCTTTCAGAACATTATATACCACATACGTCAGACCAATCCTGGAGTATGCGGCTCCAGCATGGATTCCATATCTAGTGAAGCATAAGACTAAACTGGAAAAGGTTCAAAGGTTTGCCACCAGACTAGTACCCGAGCTAAGAGGTATGAGCTACGAGGAGAGACCACGGGAATTAAACCTCACTTCGTTGGAAGACAGAAGAGTTAGGGGGGACATGATCACCACATTCAAGATTCTCAAGGGAATCGACAGGGTTGATAAAGACAGGCTATTTAACACAAGGGGCACACACACTTGGGGACACTCAGTTTCCACCTGTGTCCCCTAGTGCGTGTTCCCCTTGTGTTAAACAGCCTGTCTTTATCAACCCTGTCGATTCCCTTGAGGATCTTGAATGTGGTGATCATGTCCCCCCTAACTCTTCTGTCTTCCAACGAAGTGAGGTTTAATTCCCGTAGTCTCTCCTCGTAGCTCATACCTCTTAGCTCGGGTACTAGTCTGGTGGCAAACCTTTGAACCTTTTCTATTTTAGTCTTATGCTTGACTAGATATGGACTCGATGCTGGTGCCGCATACTCCAGGATTGGTCTGACATATGTGGTATATAATGTTCTGAAAGATTCCTTACACAAGTTTCTAAAGGACGTTCTTATGTTAGCCAACCTGGCATATGCTGCTGCTGTTATCCTCTTGATATGAGCTTCAGGGGACAGGTCTGGCGTGATATCAACCCCCAGGTCTTTCTCTCTCTCTGACTCTTGAAGTATTTCATCTCATAAGTGATACTTTGTATCTGGTCTCCGGCTTCCTACCCCTATCTTCATTGCATTACATTTGTTTGGATTAAACTCTAACAGCCATTTGTTCGACCATTCCTGCAGCTTGTCCAGGTCTTCTTGAAGCCTCAAGCTGTCCTCCTCTGTCTTAATCTTTCTCATAATTTTGGCGTCGTCAGCAAACATTGAGAGGAATGAGTCTATACCCTCTGGGAGATCATTTACGTATATCAGAAACAGGATAGGTCCAAATATAGAGCCCTGTGGGACTCCACTGGTGACTTCACGCCAGTCTGAGGTCTCACCCCTCACTGTAACTCTCTGCTTCCTATTGTTTAGGTACTCCCTTACCCACTGGAGCGCCCTACCAGTTACTCCTGCCCGTTTCTCCAGCTTATGCATCAACCTTTAATGGGGGTACAGTGTCAAAGGCTTTCCGACAGTCCAAAAAAATGCAGTCCGCCCACCCTTCTCTTTCTTGTTTAATCTTTGTCACCTGATCGTAGAATTCTATCAAGCCTGTAAGGCAAGATTTACCCTCCCTGAACCCATGTTGATGGGTTGTTACGAAGTCTCTTCTCTCCAGATGTGTTACTAGGTTTTTTCTCACAATCTTCTCCATCACCTTGCATGGTATACAAGTTAAGGACACTGGCCTGTAGTTCAATGCCTCTTGTCTGTCACCCTTTTTGTATATTGGTACTACATTAGCAGTCTTCCATATTTCTGGTAGGTCCCCCGTTTCCTGTGACCTACTATACACTATGGAGAGTGGTAGGCAAAGTGCTCCTGCACACTCTTTCAATACCCATGGCGAGATTCCATCCGGCCCAACAGCTTTTCTCACATCCAGCTCCAATAGGTGCTTCTTGACCTCATCTCTTGTAATTTCGAACCATTCCAAGGTCACCTGGTTTGCTGCCACTTCTTCTAGCGCCGCGACATCTCCCTGTTCTATTGTAAAAACCTCCTGGAACCTTTTGTTGAGTTCTTCACACACCTCTTTGTCATTCTCTGTGTACCTGTCCTCGCCCATCCTAAGTTTCATCACCTGTTCCTTCACTGTTGTCTTCCTCCTGATGTGACTGTGTAGTAGCTTTGGTTGGGTCTTGGCTTTATTAGCTATATCATTTTCATATCTTTTCTCAGCTGCTCTTCTCACACTGACATACTCATTCCTGGTTCTCTGGTATCTCTCTCTACTTTCTGGTGTTCTGTTCTTACGGAAGTTCCTCCATGCCCTTTTGTTCATCTCCTTTGCTTTCATACATTCCTTATTAAACCACGGATTCTTCCTTTGCTTCTCTGTTTTTTCCTGTCGGGCTGGGACAAACCTGCTTACAGCCTCCTGACATTTTTGGGTGACATAGTCCATCATGTCTTGTACGGACTTAGTTCCGAGTTCTGTGTCCCAATGTATATCCCATATGAATTTATTCATTTCCTCATAGTTTCCCTTTCGGTACGCCAGCCCTTTGGTTCCCAGTTCTTTTTTGGGGGTGATAATTCCCAGCTCAACCAGGTACTCAAAGCTCAATACACTATGATCACTCATTCCCAAGGGGGCTTCCAACTTAACTTTCCTTATATCCGACTCATTCAGGGTAAATATCAGATCAAGCAAGGCTGGTTCATCCCCTCCTCTCATTCTTGTCGGTCCCTTGACGTGTTGACTTAGAAAGTTTCTTGTTGCCACATCCAGCAGCTTAGCTCTCCATGTGTCTGGGCCTCCATGTGGGTCTCTGTTCCCCCAATCTATCTTCCCATGGTTGAAGTCTCCCATGATTAGAAGTCTGGATCCATTCCTGCTAGCCACAGAAGCTGTTCTCTTTATTATATTGATGGTGGCCAAGTTGTTTCTATCATATTCCTGTCTGGGTCTTCTGTCATTCGGTGGGGGGTTATATATGACTACTACTATAATTTTCTGTCCTCCAGTTGCTATGGTGCCTGATATGTAGTCACTGAAACCTTCACAGTTCTGAATTACCATCTCTTCGAAACTCCAACCTTCTCTTAGTAGCAAAGCTACACCACCTCCCCCTCTCCCTTCTCTCTCTTTCCTCACTACATAGTAGCCCTGTGGAAACACTGCGTTTGTTATGATTTTTGTTAACTTTGTTTTTTGTGAGTGCTATTATGTCTGGGTTTTCTTCTAGTGCCCATTCTCCAAGTTCCTTGTTTTATTTGAAATTCCATCTATGTTAGTGTACATCGCCTTGAAGCTCACTTTCTTCTATTCATTTTCATGTCCCTTTCTTGGCGAGCACTCTGCTGGTGTGGGAAGCTGTTCCGTGGGTGAGAGGATCTGTGAGGTGGTTTGCAGGGTCTCAGAGGATTTTGGGGTGGGGGTGGGGGTTTAAGGGAAGGGGGGACACGTAGGGTGTGGGTTAAGGAGGTAGGGGGGACATGGAGGATACGGGGTGAGGGGGAAGGAGGGATAGGGAGGGTATGGGATGAAGGGGGAGGGAGGACAGGGGGTGAAAGGTGGGAGGGGGGACATGATGGGAATGGGGAAGGGGTGTCAGGGTCAGAATGGGGTGTGGGGGAGGGAGCATTGGGTGGGGGCAGGTAGGCTGAGGGGAAGGGAGGGTTTTTATGCAGAGGGGGTGGTGTTGCCATCCCCTCTGGTGTTGCTGGGATGCTAGTTTTGGGTTCTCCTCTTGTCTCTGGGACTGTTGTGTTGAGGGCTGTGATTTCCTGGTTTACTCTCTCTCGCTGGGCTTCCTCCTTGCCTCTGCTGCCCTGGCTCTCTCCTCCTTCGTCTTGTCCCTCTGCAGGAATACTTTTTTGTATCCCTCCATATGCTGCAGACGACTCTTCCTTTCGAGAATGTCCTCCTTCATGGTTTCGTTTGTAAACACCACCTTTACAAGTCGGTTTCTGTCCTTGTTGTACCAGCCCAACCTGAAAACCTTCTCAATGTTATGTACAGCCCCTTCCATCTGTAACCCCTTCAGTAGCCCATGTACTGCCTCTCTATCCTTGCCATTCCATTCTTGCCTGTTGGATCCTTCCTGTTCTTTGATGCCTACAACTACCACTGATCTTTTTCTCTCCAGCAGTTGAGTGGTGCACCTTGCTGCTTCATGTGACGTAGCTGCTTGCATCGCTACCTCCCTCACTGTGTCCATTGCTTCTGAGCTCTTTTTCAGTATATCCGCAAATGTATCAGGTACAGAGGCATTTCCTTCCAATGTAACATTCCCACCTTCCCTTTGGATGATAATCTGATGCTCGGTCCCTTTATTTTTCTCTGTGAGAGATTTGATCTCCTCCCTTGCTGATGTCAGCTCACTTTGCAGATTGTTAATTGTAATCCTCATTTCATTCATCTCCCTCCTGAATTCCTCCAGAACTTGGGTCAGCAATTCCTTCGTTTGATCTCCCTGGCTGCTTCCCGTGTCCCTATTGCGGCCTCCTGCCATTTTGCCCCTTGTCAAGAGAAAGAGCAAGAGAGAGAGAGAGAGCAAAAGAGAGCAAGAGAGAGCAAACAAGAGAGAGAGAGAACAAGAGAGAGAGAGAGAGAGAGAGAGAGAGAGAGAGAGAGAGAGAGAGAGAGAGAGAGAGAGAGAGAGAGAGAGAGAGAGAGAGAGAGAGAGAGAACGTGTGTGTGCGTGGGATGGGGTAAAGAGGAGGTGAGGTGTTCAGCTTACAGCAGATAAGAGAGGTGGAAGAGAAGGGGTAAGAGAGGGGGATGGATTATGAGAGGTTTATCTCCTTTCCACAAAAGGTGTTAATCCCTTCTAGCCTGTGTGTGCGTGTGTGTGTGTGCATGCATACGTACGTGGGCTTGAGTGCGTGCGTGCGTGCGTGCGTGTGCGTGCGTGCGTGCGTGTGCGTGCGTGCGTGCGCGTGCGTGTGTCATTAGTTTCCGTAAGCGGTAACATCTACCCAGAATGAGCCACACCGAGATTTTAAATATAATTACTATCCTGAACAAGAATTTGATAATATTTTACCTCACACTGTACACCTGATAACTTGACCAGAGAGGGGGTACATACCAGTATGTTTCCCACTCACACAGCTAGATGAGTAATGATGCTGTATGGTTGACGATGGTGCTCCGTCGTCGCCTTTCCACTTGGTGATTCTCTAGGTGCTAGTAGATTGACAATGTCGATTCTTTTCTACACAAATCTCTGGAGTCACAGTCACCACCCAACAAACACAGTCAGCAGTTCCATAGCGGGTCGTCTCACCTGGCCATCAGGTCAGGTCAGGTCACTACGCGGTCCTCCACACTGTATGCACCGGTGATTCCACTAGCTACACTTTGTTTTTTTTTGCACTATCGCTAGCGATATGACTATGTTATGTAGCACCCTGCTAGCTACACACTGCGAGAGGCCAAATACTATGATCTAGCCTCAATAATCCTTCAATGTCCCGAGAAATTGACGAATTTCCGCGGACCTCACTAATCGCGTGTGTCTCCTACCGTCGCTGGCCTACTACTGTGTGTGTGTGTGACTACTCCGCTCTTTAAGGTTTCAAGAGTGGACTAGCAAACGTACAGAGGTTCAAAAAGGTATTCCTGCAGAGGGATCTGACAAGGGATGAGAGAGAGAGGGCAGCAGCTACGAGGAGGGAGCGCAGGGAGAAAGAAAGGAATTAGGAAGCCGCAACCCCGAGACCTACAATCCCAGAGGGGAGCGGCGAACCCTCCACAAGCGACTCAACAGACACAGTGAGAGAAGCACCTCCCCCATCCTCCACCCAATAGATGCCCTACCTTCCCCCCTCCCCAGGATCTCCCGTCTCCCTCATCCACCCAAGCCCTCCCTAATCCTCCATGCCCTCCCTTCTCCCCGACTCCCAAGCCCTCCATTCTCCCCTGGCCCCCCTAAACCCTCCAGTATCCTCCACCCTCCTGAGCCCTCCCTTCTCCCCCACTCTTCTCAGCCCTCCATTTTTCCTCATCCCCTTTGGCACTCCCTATCCCACCAACCTCCCCCCCCCAAGCCCTCCTTCCTTTTATGAACCCCCAAGCCCCCCACTCCCCCTCATTCCCCGAAGCCCTCCCTCCTCCAATCCCCCCCCCCCCAAGCATCCCCTTCTCCAAGACTCTCCAAAGCCACCCCCTATCACCCCCCCAAGCCTTCCTCGTTCACCTACCCCCTAGCCCTCTTTTCTCCCCAACCCCCAACCCCCAAACCCTCCCTCCTACACCACCGGCCCCATACCAGATCCCCCCAGCCCCCGCACACCCCAGAACCCCCAGGTCCCCCTTCATAGGCCCCCTCATCCCGGTCCCTCCCTGTTTCCCTGCTTTAGGGGAAGCAATTGGATATGAGAAAGGACAGAATAAAGTCAGCTTCAGGGTGATGTTCTCGAACATAGATGGGATCACCAGCATGGCAAGTGAACTACGGGAAAGAACACAAGAAGTGAACCCAGATGTAATCGAACTCACAGAAACAAAATTCTCAGGTATCATAACAAATGTGGTGTTTCCCCAGAACTACACTGTAATAAGGAAAGAGAGGGAAGGATGGGGAGGAGGTGGAGTGGCCCTACTAATGAGAAAGGAATGGAACTTCAAGGAGATGATCATCCCGGGTTGCGAGGGCTTCAGAGACTACATAACAGGCACCATAACATTGAGAGGACCAAAAGTAGTAGTAGCGGTGATATATAACCCTCCACCAAATTACAGAAGACCAAGGCAAGAGTATCACAACAACAACATGGCAGTTAACACTATAATTGAGAAGGCAGCCTCTGCTGCCTGTAGAAATAGATCCCATCTGCTCATCATGAGAGACTTCAATCACGGAAAGATAGACTGGGAGAACAAGGAACTGCATGGAGGAGAGGATACATGGAGAGCCAAACTAATGGAGGTAGCGACAAGAAACTTTCGAAGCCAACATGTCAGGGAACCCACTAAGATGAGAGGAAACGGTGAACCAGCGAGACTCGACCTAGTCTTCACTCTGAACGACTCCGACATAAGGGAAATCGGCTATGAGGCCCCAGTAGAAATGAGCGACCAGAGTGTACTGACGTATGAGTATCTGGTTGAGGAAGGGTTATTGAACTCGAGGAGGGGTACTGAAAACAAAAAACTGGCATTCCGAAAGGGAAACTATAAGGAGTTAAGAAAATTCCTAATAGATAGAGGGGCCTCGTAGCCTGGTGGATAGCGCGCAGGACTCGTAATTCTGTGGCGCGGGTTCGATTCCCGCACGAGGCAGAAACAAATGGGCAAAGTTTCTTTCACCCTGAATGCCCCTGTTACCTAGCAGTAAATAGGTACCTGGGAGTTAGTCAGCTGTCACGGGCTGCTTCCTGGGGGTGGAGGCCTGGTCGAGGACCGGACCGCGGGGACACTATAAAAAAGGCCCCGAAATCGTCTCAAGATAACCTCAAGATATAACATGGGAAACAGAGCGCCGGGGAAAGACGGCCCAGGACATGATGGACATAATCACGCACAAGTGCAAGGAAGCAGCAAACAAGTTTGTCCCAGTCCAAAAGGAAACCAATGAAATGAAGATGAGAAACCCATGGTTTAATCAGAGATGTAGGCTAGCTAAGCAGCAAAGTAATTGGGCATGAAAAACTATAGGAATAACAGGACACTTGAGAGCAGAGAAAGATACCAGAGTGCCAGGAATGAATATGTCAGGATGAGAAGAGAGACAGAAAGACAATACGAAAATGATATCGCAAGCAAGGCAAAGACTCAACCCAAGTTGCTGCATAGTCACATCAGGAGAAAAATGGGTGATGTAAAGGAACAGGTAATGAATATAATGATAGGGGCAGAAGGATTCACTACAAACGACAAGGAAGTGTGTGAGGAACTGAATAATAAATTCCAGGAGGTCTTCACCATAGAGCAAGGAGAGATTCCAGAGAAAAGAATGGGAATAATTAACCAGGAACCACTAGAAGAGTTTGAGATTACCAGTGGGGAAGTAAAGAAGTGTTTCCTAGAGTTGGATATGACAAAGGCTATAGGCCCAGATGGAATCGCCCCTTGGATACTAAAGGAAGGAGCAGAAGCACTGTGCCTGCTACTCTCCATAGTGTATAACAAATCACTGGCAACAGGGGAACTGCCAGAAATTTGGAAGGCAGCATATGTAGTTCCAATATACAAGAAAGGGGATAGGCAGGAGGAACTGAACTACAGGCCAGTGTCCCTAACCTGCATACCATGCAAGCTGATGGAGATGACTGTGTGAAGAAAGCTAGTAGAACATCTGGAGTGAAAGAACTTTGTTACACAGCATCAACATGGGTTCAGGGATGGCAAGTCCTGCCTCACAGAGCTAATTGAATTTTACAACCAGGCAACAAAAATCAGGCAAGAAAGAGAGGGGTGGGCAGACTGCATATTTTTGGATTGTCAAAAAGCCTTTGATACAGTCCCACACAAGAGGCTAGTGAGAAAGCTGGAAACGCAGGCTGGAGTGAAAGGGAAGGTACTCCATTGGATACGGGAGTACCTAAGTAACAGAAGACAATGAGTCACTGTGAGGGGTGAGGTCTCGGATTGGCGTGACGTCACAAGTGGAGTCCCTCAGGGGTCGGTAATTGGACCAATACTTTTTCTGATATATGAAAATGATCTCCCAGCAACCTGTCCTCTTAAAAAGAACGTCGCTTTTGGCCGTTTGCCCGTATGGCCGAATATGGACGTAATTCGAAAATTAAAAACAAAATGAATATAAATTAGGGATTTTTTTTTTCAACGACAGTAAGTTGTCCTTCAACAACAGTAAGGTCCTCTGATAGGTTAGGTGGGCAGGAAATTCTCATAGTTTCGAAACGGTATGAAAAACGTTAATGGAAAGTTTCCTCTTTTAAGCTTGCCGAGTAAGCCGGACGACTCAAACAGAAAAAGGAACAGGACGTCACTTTTGTGAGTCCATTTCATATAAAATTACGTCCAAATTTGGCCATAGCGCGCATACGAGCCAAAAGTGACGTTATTTTTAAGAGGACGGGTTGCTCCCAGAGGTTATAGAATCGTTTCTCTCAATGTTTGCTGATGATGCAAAAATTATGAGGAGGATTGAAACAAAGGATGATAGTAGGAGGCTACAGGACGACCTAGACATACTGTTAAAGTTTAACCCGAGTAAATGCAAAGTAATGAAACTAGGTGGTGGAAACTGGAGACCAGACACAAGATACAGAATAGGAGATGAAGTACTTAATGAAACGGAAAGAGAGAAAGACCTAGGAATTGATATCACACCAAACCTGTCTCCTGAAGCAAACATAAAAAGAATTACGTCTGCGGCATATACAAGGCTGGCTAACATCAGAACAGCCTTCAGGAATCTGTGTAAGGAATCGTTTAGAATCTTGTACACCACATACGTAAGACCAATCCTGGAGTATGCGGCCCCAGCTTGGAGCCCGCACCTTGTCAAGCATAAGACGAAGCTGGAAAAAGTTCAGAAGTATGCCACTAGACTGGTCCCAGAACTAAGAGGCATGAGTTACGAGGAAAGACTGCGGGAAATGCACCTTACGACACTGGAAGACAGAAGAGTGAGGGAAGACATGATCACTACCTACAAAATCCGCAGGGGAATTGACAAGGTAGACAAGGATAAACTATTCAACACTGGCAGTACGCGAACAAGGGGACACAGGTGGAAACTGAGTACCAAAATGAGCCACAGGGACGTTAGAAAGAACTTTTTCAGTGTCAGAGTAGTTAACAGGAGGAATGCATTAGGCAGAGATGTGGTGGAGGCCGACTCCATACACAGTTTTAAATGTAGATATGATAGAGCCCAGTAGGCTCAGGAATCTGTACACCAATTGATTGACAGTTGAGAGGCGGGCCCAAAGAGCCAAAGCTCAACCCCTACAAGCACAATTAGGTGAGTACACATACGCGGCAGGTGGCTGAGCGGACAGCACGCTGCACACGTGATCCTTTGGTCCCGGGTTCGATCCCGGGCGCCGGCCAGAAACAATGGGCAGAGTTTCTTTAACCCTATGCCCCTGTTACCTAGCAGTCAATAGGTTCCTGGGAGTTAGTCAGCTGTCACGGGCTGCTTCCTGGTATGTGTGTGTGTGTGTGTATGTGTGTGTGTGTATGTGTGTGTGTGTGTGTGTGTGTGTGTGTGTGTGTGTGTGTGTGTGTGTGTGTGTGTGTGTGTGTAATTACCTAAGTGTAGTTACAGGATGAGAGCTACGCTCGTGGTGTCCCGTCTTCCCAGCACTCTTTGTCATATAACGCTTTGAAACTACTGACGGTCTTGGCCTCCACCACCTTCTCACTTAACTTGTTCCAACCGTCTACCACTCTATTTGCGAAGGTGAATTTTCTTATATTTCTTCGGCATCTGTGTTTAGCTAGTTTAAATCTATGACCTCTTGTTCTTGAAGTGCCAGGTCTCAGGAAATCTTCCCTGTCGATTTTATCAATTCCTGTTACTATTTTGTATGTAGTGATCATATCACCTCTTTTTCTTCTGTCTTCTAGTTTTGGCATGTTTAATGCTTCCAACCTCTCCTCGTAGCTCTTGCCCTTCAGTTCTGGGAGCCACTTAGTAGCATGTCTTTGCACCTTTTCCAGTTTATTGATGTGCTTCTTAAGATATGAGCACCACACAACGGCTGCATATTCTAGCTTTGGCCTAACAAAAGTCATGAACAATTTCTTTAGTATATCGCCATCCATGTATTTAAATGCAATTCTGAAGTTAGAAAGCATCGCATAGGCTCCTTGCACAGTGTGTGTGTGTGTGTGTGTGTGTGTGTGTGTGTGTGTGTGTGTGTGTGTGTGTGTGTGTGTGTGTGTGTGTGTGTGTGTGTGTGTGTGTGTGTGTGTACTCATCTAATTGTACTCACCTAATTGTGCTTGCGGGGGTTGAGCTCTGGCTCTTTGGTCCCGCCTCTCAACCGTCAATCAACTGGTGTACAGATTCCTGAGCCTATTGGGCTCTATCATATCTACATTTGAAACTGTGTATGGAGTCAGCCTCCACCACATCACTGCCTAATGCATTCCATTTGCTAACTACTCTGACACTGAAAAAGTTCTTTCTAACGTCTCTGTGGCTCATTTGGGTACTCAGCTTCCACCTGTGTCCCCTTGTTCGCGTCCCACCAGTGTTGAAAAGTTCATCCTTGTTTACCCGGTCGATTCCCCTGAGGATTTTGTAGGTTGTGATCATGTCCCCCCTTACTCTTCTGTCTTCCAGTGTCGTGAGGTGCATTTCCCGCAGCCTTTCCTCATAACTCATTCCTCTTAGTTCTGGGACTAGTCTAGTAGCATACCTTTGGACTTTTTCCAGCTTCGTCTTGTGCTTGACAAGGTACGGGCTCCATGCTGGGGCCGCATACTCCAGGATTGGTCTTACATATGTGGTGTACAAGATTCTGAATGATTCCTTACACAGGTTCCTGAACGCCGTTCTGATGTTAGCCAGCCTCGCATATGCCGCAGACGTTATTCTCTTTATGTGGGCTTCAGGAGACAGGTTTGGTGTGATATCAACTCCTAGATCTTTCTCTCTGTCTGTTTCATTAAGTACTTCATCTCCTATTCTGTATCCTGTGCCTGGCCTCCTGTTTCCACTGCCTAGTTTCATTACTTTGCATTTACTCGGGTTCAACTTCAACAGCCATTTGTTGGACCATTCACTCAGTCTATCCAGGTCATCTTGTAGCCTCCTACTATCATCCTCTGTTTCAATCCTCCTCATAATTTTTGCATCGTCGGCAAACATTGAGAGGAACGAATCTATACCCTCTGGGAGATCATTTACATATACCAGAAACAGTATAGGTCCAAGGACTGACCCCTGCGGGACTCCACTTGTGACGTCTCGCCAATCTGAGACCTCACCCCTCACACAGACTCGTTGTCTCCTGTTGCTTAGGTATTCCTCTATCCACCGGAGTACCTTCCCTCTCACTCCAGCCTGCATCTCCAACTTTCGCACTAGCCTCTTGTGTGGCACTGTATCAAAGGCTTTCTGACAATCCAAAAATATGCAGTCTGCCCACCCTTCTCTTTCTTGCCTTATTTTTGTTGCCTGGTCGTAGAATTCAAGTAACCCTGTGAGGCAGGACCTGCCATCCCTGAACCCATGTTGATGCTGTGTTACAAAGTTCCTTCGCTCCAGATGCTCCACTAGTTTTTTTCGCACAATCTTCTCCATCAGCTTGCATGGTATGCAGGTTAGGGACACTGGCCTGTAGTTCAGTGCCTCCTGTCTATCCCCTTTCTTGTATATCGGGACTACGTTAGCTGCTTTCCAAATATCTGGCAGTTCCCCTGTTGCCAGTGATTTGTTATACACTATGGAGAGTGGTAGGCTCAGTTCTCTTGCTCCTTCCTTTAGAACCCAAGGGGAGATTCCATCTGGGCCTATAGCCTTCGTCACGTCCAACTCTAGTAAACACTTCCTTACTTCCCCACTGGTAATCTCAAACTCTTCCAGTGGTTCCTGGTTAGCTATTCCCTCACTTACCTCTGGAATTTCTCCTTGTTCCAAGGTGAAGACCTCCTGGAATTTCTTATTCAATTCCTCACACACTTCCTTGTCATTTGTAGTGAATCCTTCCGCCCCTATCCTTAATCTCATAACCTGTTCCTTTACTGTTGTTTTTCTCCTAATGTGGCTATGCAACAATTTAGGCTGAGTCTTTGCCTTGCTTGCGATGTCATTTTCGTATTGTCTTTCTGCCTCTCTTCTCATCCTGACATATTCATTCCTGGCATTCTGGTATCTTTCTCTGCTCTCCAGTGTTCTGTTATTCCTATAGTTTCTCCATGCCCTTTTACTTTGCTGCTTAGCTAGCCTACATCTTTGATTAAACCATGGGTTTCTCATCTTCATTTCTCTGTTTTCCTTTTGGACTGGGACAAACTTGTTTGCTGCGTCCTTGCACTTCTGCGTGATGTAATCCATCATATCTTGGGCCGTCTTTCCCCTGAGCTCTGTTTCCCATGCTATATCTGTTAGGAATTTTCTTATCCCTCATAGTTTCCCTTTCGGTATGCTAACCTTTTGGTTTCGGTATCCCTCCTCGAGTTCAATAACCCTTCTTCAATCAAGTACTCAAACACCAGTACACTGTGGTCGCTCATTCCTACCGGGTCCTCAAAACCGATTTCTCTTATGCCGGAGTCGTTCAGAGTGAAGACTAGGTCGAGTCTCGCTGGTTCGTCATTGCCTCTCATCTTTGTGGGTTCTCCGACATGCTGAGTTAAAAAGTTGCTTGTCACCACCTCCAATAGTTTGGCTCTCCACGTATCCTCGCCTCCATGCGGTTCCTTGTTCTCCTAGTCAATCTTTCCGTGATTGAAGTCGCCCATGATGAGCAGGTGGGATCTATTTCTACAGGCAGCAGAGGCTACCCTCTCAATTATAGTGTTAACTGCCATTGTTGTTGTTTTCATACTCTTGACTGGGTCTCCTGTCATTTGGTGGAGGGTTGTATATTACTGCTACTACTATTCTTGGTCCTCCCATTGTTATGGTGCCTGCTATGTAGTCTCTGAACTCCTCACAGCCCGGGATGGCCATCTCCTTAAAACTCCATTCCCTTCTCATGAGTAGGGCCACTCCTGCCGCCTCCTCTACCTTCCCTCTCTTTCCTTATTACTGTATACTCCTGGGGAAACACGGCATTCGTTATGATTCCAGAGAGTTTTGTTTCAGTGAGTCCGATTACATCTGGGTTAACTTCTTGTGCTCTTTCCCTTAGTTCACTTGTCTTGCTTGTGATCCCATCTATGTTCGAGTACATCACCCTGAAACTGACTCTCTTCTGCTTCTTTTCTGGGGGGGACCTTTGGGATCTGGGGTGAGTGGGAGCTGGGGGGACCTGGCACGGGGGGATTGGTGGAGGAGGGAGGGCTTGGGGTGGTGGGGGAGAGGGGGAGGGTACAGGGGGTGGATAAGAGGGGGAGGGTACAGGGGGTGGATAAGAGGGGGAGGGTACAGGGGGTGGATAAGAGGGGGAGGGTACAGGGGGTGGGTATGAGAGGGAGGGTTGGGGAAGCATGGGGGGAGGAGAGGCTGTGGGGGATAGGGGAGATGGGGGGGCTTGGGGGGAGAGAAAAGGGTGGAGGGCTTGGGGGGCGTGGGGGAAAAGGGAGGGCTGAGGTGGGTGAGGAAGAGGGGAGGGTTTAGGGGAGTGGGGGAGAGGGGAAGACTTAGGTGGGGTGGGGGAGAGTGGGGGGCTTAGGGGGGAGGGGGAGAAGGGAGGGCATGTGTGTGTGTGTGTGTGTGTGTGTGTGTGTGTGTGTGTGTGTGTGTGTGTGTGTGTGTGTGTGTGTGTGTGTGTGTGTGTGTGTGTGTGTGTGTGTGTGTGTGTTTGTGTGTGTGTGTTTGTGTGTGTGTGTGGTGTGGAAAAAAAATTGTAGTAATAGTTAGAAACAGTTGATTGACAGTTGAAAGGTGGGCCGAAAGAGCAAAGCTCAACCCCCACAAGCACAACTAGGTGAATACACACACACACACACACCTCCCCTCTCTCTCTTCCTCCCCCCCTCTCTCTCCCTCCCCCCCCCCTCTCTCTCTCTGTCTCTCCCTCTCTCTGTCTCTCTCTCTCTCTCTCTGTCTCTCTCTTTCTGTCTCTCTCTTTCTGTCTCTCTCTCTCTCTCTCTCTCTCTCTCTCTCTCTCTCTCTCTCTCTCTCTCTCTCTCTCTCTCTCTCTCTCTCTCTCTCTCTCTCTCCCTCACACACACACACTCATAGGGAAATCATGGAAGGGAGACGAACTCTGACTGCCAAACGCAGGAGGACAATCGCAACTGGAACAAACACAGAGGATGGGATGGAACAGGAAGCCTGGATGAAGGAAGTACTCCAGCAAATGCGGAATGAATTCAGTGAAGGACTGAGGGTAATGAGGGAGACAGTAGCCAACCTGCAAGATGATCTAAGAGCAGCAAAGGAGGAGATAAGATACCTAAAGGAGACTCTTCCACAATACCAGGCACAAACCGTACCCCAGGGAGATGGGAATGCTACTGTGGAGGGGACCACCACAACCCAGATCTCATTTCCTGAAATGATTAAAAAGAGCCCTGAAGCTAGGTCTGCAGTTAAGGAAGTTGCCATGGAAGTGGCTTCCTCTCAGGAAGCGGCTAGATGTACTAGCCGGCTGATAGAGAGAAATAGGGCAGTAGTAGTAGCAGGCATTAAAGAGCAAACAGGGACCAGACCAAAGGAGCGGAGAGACAAGGACAAAAACATGATTAAAGAGATCCTTAAAGAGGTAAGGATGGAGGGAGCTGAGCGAAATGTTGAAAAGGTTTTCAGGCTTGGAAAGTACAACAAGGACAGAGACCGAATGATAAAGGTGGTTTTCATGAGCGAAATCGCGAAAGAGGAACTGTTAGCAAGGAAGTGCTGTCTAGCAGGTGTAGAGAAGTTCAAAAAAATATTCCTGCAGAGGGATATGACAAGGGAAGAGAGAATACGGACAGCAGACGCGAGGAAGGAGCGCTGGGAAAGAGAAGGAAATCAGAGTACCACAACCCAGAACCCTACAATCCCAGAGGGAAGTGGAGAACCCTCCTCAAACAGTGCAACAGCCACAGGGATTGGGGCACCACCCCCACATTCTACCCAACAGACACCCAACCTGCCCCATCCCCTGTCAGCCCCCCACTAAGTACCCACCTAGGGCACCCTCCCCCCACCCACCCCCCTCCTCCCACTAACCCCCCTTCTCCCCCTCACCCCTCTCCCCAGGACCTCCCTTCTCCCCCATCCCCCATGCCCTCCCTTCTCCCACATGCCTTCCCGTCTCTCCCACCCCCATGCCGTCCCTTCCCCCCTAAGCCCCCCACTCTCCCCCACCCCACCTAAGTCTTCCCCTCTCCCCCACTCCCCTAAACCCTCCCCTCTTCCTCACCCACCTCAGCCCTCCCTTTTCCCCCACGCCCCCCGAGCCCTCCACCCGTTTCTCTCCCCCCAAGCCCCCCCATCTCCCCTATCCCCCACAGCCTCTCCTCCCCCATGCTTCTGCAACCCTCCCTCTCTTACCCACCCCCTGTACCCTCCCCCTCTTACCCACCACCTGTACCCTCTCCCTCTTACCCACCCCTTGTACCCTTCCCCTCTTATCCACCCCTGTACCCTCCCCCTCTACCCCCACCACCCCAAGCCCTTCCTCCTCCACCAATCTCCCCGTGCCAGGTCCCCCCAGCTCCCACTCACCCCAGATCCCAAAGGTCCCCCCCAGAAAAGAAGCAGAAGAGAGTCAGTTTCAGGGTGATGTGCTCGAACATAGATGGGGTCACAAGCAAGACAAGTGAACTAAGGGAAAGAGCACAAGAAGTTAACCCAGATGTAATCGGACTCACTGAAACAAAACTCTCTGGAATCATAACGAATGCCGTGTTTCCCCAGGAGTACACAGTAATAAGGAAAGAGAGGGAAGGTAGGGGAGGAGGCGGAGAGGCCCTACTCATGAGAAGGGAATGGAGTTTTAAGGAGATGGCCATCCCGGGCTGTGAGGAGTTCAGAGACTACATAGCAGGCACCATAACAATGGGAGGACCAAGAATAGTAGTAGCAGTAATATACAACCCTCCACCAAATGACAGGAGACCCAGTCAAGAGTATGAAAACAACAACATGGCAGTTAACACTATAATTGAGAGGGTAGCCTCTGCTGCCTGCAGAAATAGATCCCACCTGCTCATCATGGGCGACTTCAATCACGGAAAGATTGACTAGGAGAACAAGGAACCGCATGGAGGCGAGGATACGTGGAGAGCCAAACTATTGGAGGTGGTGACAAGCAACTTTTTAACTCAGCATGTCGGAGAACCCACAAAGATGAGAGGCAATGACGAACCAGCGAGACTCGACCTAGTCTTCACTCTGAACGACTCCGGCATAAGAGAAATCGGTTTTGAGGACCCAGTAGGAATGAGCGACCACAGTGTACTGGTGTTTGAGTACTTGATTGAAGAAGGGTTATTGAACTCGAGGAGGGATACCGAAACCAAAAGGTTAGCATACCGAAATGGAAACTATGAGGGTATAAGAAAATTCCTAACAGATATAGCATGGGAAACAGAGCTCAGGGGAAAGACGGCCCAAGATATGATGGATTACATCACGCAGAAGTGCAAGGACGCAGCAAACAAGTTTGTCCCAGTCCAAAAGGAAAACAGAGAAATGAAAATGAGAAACCCATGGTTTAATCAGAGATGTAGGCTAGCTAAGCAGCAAAGTAAAAGGGCATGGAGAAACTATAGGAATAACAGGACTCTGGAGAGCAGAGAAAGATACCAGAATGCCAGGAATGAATATGTCAGGATGAGAAGAGAGGCAGAAGGACAATACGAAAATGACATCGCAAGCAAGGCAAAGACTCAACCTAAATTGTTGCATAGCCACATTAGGAGAAAAACAACAGTAAAGGAACAGGTTATGAGATTAAGGATAGGGGCGGAAGGATTCACTACAAATGACAAGGAAGTGTGTGAGGAATTGAATAAGAAATTCCAGGAGGTCTTCACCTTAGAGCAAGGAGAAATCCCAGAGATAAGAGAGGGAATAGCTAACCAGGAACCACTGGAAGAGTTTGAGATTACCAGTGGGGAAGTAAGGAAGTGTTTACTAAAGTTGGACGTGACGAAGGCTATAGGCCCAGATGGTATCTCCCCTTGGGTTCTAAAGGAAGGAGCAAGAGAACTGTGCCTACCACTCTCCATAGTGTATAACAAATCACTGGCAACAGGGGAACTGCCAGATATTTGGAAAGCAGCTAACGTAGTCCCGATATACAAGAAAGGGGATAGACAGGAGGCACTGAACTACAGGCCAGTGTCCCTAACCTGCATACCATGCAAGCTGATGGAGAAGATTGTGCGAAAAAAACTAGTGGAGCATCTGGAGCGAAGGAACTTTGTAACACAGCATCAACATGGGTTCAGGGATGGCAGGTCCTGCCTCACAGGGTTACTTGAATTCTACGACCAGGCAACAAAAATAAGGCAAGAAAGAGAAGGGTGGGCAGACTGCATTTTTTTGGATTGTCAGAAAGCCTTTGATACAGTGCCACACAAGAGGCTAGTGCGAAAGTTGGAGATGCAGGCTGGAGTGAAAGCGAAGGTACTCCGGTGGATAGAGGAGTACCTAAGCAACAGGAGACAACGAGTCTGTGTGAGGGGTGAGGTCTCAGATTGGCGAGACGTCACAAGTGGAGTCCCGCAGGGGTCAGTCCTTGGACCTATACTGTTTCTGGTATATGTAAATGATCTCCCAGAGGGTATAGATTCGTTCCTCTCAATGTTTGCCGACGATGCAAAAATTATGAGGAGGATTGAAACAGAGGATGATAGTAGGAGGCTACAAGATGACCTGGATAGACTGAGTGAATGGTCCAACAAATGGCTGTTGAAGTTCAACCCGAGTAAATGCAAAGTAATGAAACTAGGCAGTGGAAACAGGAGGCCAGGCACAGGATACAGAATTGGAGATGAAGTACTTAATGAAACAGACAGAGAGAAAGATCTAGGAGTTGATATCACACCAAACCTGTCTCCTGAAGCCCACATAAAGAGAATAACGTCTGCGGCATATGCGAGGCTGGCTAACATCAGAACGGCGTTCAGGAACCTGTGTAAGGAATCATTCAGAATCTTGTACACCACATATGTAAGACCAATCCTGGAGTATGCGGCCCCAGCATGGAGCCCGTACCTTGTCAAGCACAAGACGAAGCTGGAAAAAGTCGAAAGGTATGCTACTAGACTAGTCCCAGAACTAAGAGGCATGAGTTATGAGGAAAGGCTGTGGGAAATGCACCTTACGACACTGGAAGACAGAAGAGTAAGGGAGGACATGATCACAACCTACAAAATCCTCAGGGGAATCGACCGGGTAAACAAGGATGAACTATTCAACACTGGTGGGACGCAAACAAGGGGACACAGGTGGAAGCTGAGTACCCAAATGAGCCACAGAGACGTTGGAAAGAACTTTTTCAGTGTCAGAGTAGTTAGTAAATGGAATGCACTAGGAAGTGAGGTGGTGGAGGCTGACTCCATACACTGTTTCAAATGTAGATATGATAGAGCCCAGTAGGCTCAGGAATCTGTACACCAGTTGATTGACGGTTGAGAGGCGGGACCAAAAAACCAGAGCTCAACCCCCGCAAGCACAATTAGGTGAGTACACACACACACACACACACACACACACACACACACACACACACACACACACACACACACACACACACACACACACACACACACACACACACACACACACACACACACACACACACACACACACACACACACACACACACACACACACACACACACACACACACACACACACACACACACACACACCTCTTCCTCACCCACCTCAGCCTTCCCTGTCCCCCCATGCCCCCCAAGCCCTCCCCCCCTTTACTGCCCCCCCAAACCCCCCCTTCTCCTCCATCCCCCCAAACCTCCTCCTCTCACCCCCCTCAACCCTCCCCCTTTCACCCCCTCCAACCCTTTCCCTCTCACCCACCCCCCCAACCCTCCCCCTCTCACCCACTCCCCCTACCCTCCCCCTCCCCTCCCCCCCAACCCCCCAAGCCCTTCCTCCTCCTCCCGCACTAGTCTCCCCGTACCAGATCCTCCCAGCTCCTGCTCACCCCAGACCCCAAAGGTCCCCCCCAGAGGAGAAGCAGAAGAGAGTCAGTTTCAGGGCAATGTACTCGAACATAGATGGGATCACAAGCAAGGCAAGTGAACTAAGGGAAAGAGCACAAGAAGTGAACCCAGATGTAATCGGACTCACTGAAACAAAACTCTCTGGAATCATAATGAATACCGTGTTTCCCCAGGAGTACACAGTAATAAGGAAAGAGAGGGGAGGTAGGGGAGGAGGCGGAGTGACTCTACTTGTGAGAAAGGAATGGAATTTTAAGGAGATGGCTATCCCGGGCTGTGAGGGTATCAGAGACTACATAGTAGGCACCATGACAATGGGAGGACCAAGGATAGTATTAGCAGTAATATATAACCCTCCACCAAATGACAGAAGACCCAGTCAAGAGTACGAAAACAACAACATGGCAGTTAACACTATAATTGAGATGGCAGCCTCTGCTGCCTGTAGAAAAAGATCCCACCTGTTCATCATGGGGGACTTCAGAACAGCGTTCAGGAACCTGTGTAAGGAATCATTCAGAATCTTGTACACCACATATGTAAGACCAATCCTGGAGTATGTGGCCCCAGCATGGAGCCCGTACCTTGTTAAGCACAAGACGAAGCTGGAAAAAGTCCAAAGGTATGCCACTAGACTAGTCCCAGAACTAAGAGGCATGAGTTACGAGGAAAGGCTGCGGGAAATGCACCTTACGACACTGGAAGACAGAGTAAGGGGAGACATGATCACAACCTACAAAATCCTCAGAGGAATCGACCGGGTAAATAAGGATAAACTATTCAACACTGGTGGGACGCGAACAAGGGGACACAGGTGGAAACTGAGTACCCAAATGAGCCACAGAGACGTTAGAAGGAACTTTTTCAGTGTCAGAGTAGTTAACGGATGGAATGCATTAGGCAGTGATGTGGTGGAGGCTGACTCCATACACAGTTTTAAATGTAGATATGATAGAACCCAGTAGGCTCAGGAATCTGTACACCAGTTGATTGACAGTTGAGAGGCGGGACCAAAGAACCAAAGCTCAATCCCCGCAAGCACAAATAAGTGAGTACAAATAGGTGAGTACACACACACACACACACACACACACGCACACAAGATGCTACAAGATGATCTAGATAAACTGAAGGAATGGTCAGGCAAATGGCTACCAAAGTTCAACCCATGTAAATGTAAGGTAATGTTACTAGGAGGAGGAACTAGGAGACCACTCACTGGAAACCGAATGGGAGATGAAGTCCTTCACGAAACGGACAGAGAGAAAGTTCTGAGTTGATATTGCGCCAAACCTGTCTTCCGAAGCCTACATCAAAATTAAGTAATTATCAAAAAGAAGGCACCAAACCAGGAAGGCGGTGTAGCACCATCAAATGTGCGGAATAATCAGAGGGCGCTAAATATCACCAAAGATGCCAATACGAGAACAGAAACGCATAAGGAGAATGATATCAAAAGTATCCGATTCACCAAGAATTCTGTCGAGGGACAAGTGACCGCGAGGGACGGTCGGAAAGCAAGACACACGCTCGTTCTGGAAGTCAGGACATTCAACAAGGATATTCACGCCCGTAAGAGGGACAATGCAATTAGGACAATAAGGAGCAGGGCGGCGCTCCTTCAAGCGACCATGAGTTAAGTGAGTAAGGCCAATACTCAACCTCGCCAGAGCCGTTTCCCATCGCCGGTTACGGTGGTAGGAGGACGGCCACGAGGACACACAACTCTTAAGAGTAAGCAGTTTGTTACGAGTAACAGACGACCAAGAAGCCTGCCAACGGGTAAGGATGGAGGAATAGATAACCGGGTAAAAGTCGGAATATGGAATACCTTTACGGAGATGGGACAAGAGCGGACAGCTTCCCTGGCGGCAGCATCCGCACGCTCATTTAAAGAGACACCAATATGGCTGGAAATACAACAAAACTCAACCGACTTAAATTTACTGTGAACAAGAAACAGCCAATGCTGGATCTCGACAACAACTGGATGAACCGGATTAAAGGACCCGAGAGCCATGAGGGCACTACGAGAGCCAACAACAACTACAAAGGAAGATTGACAACGAGAAAGCAGGAGACGAAGAGCATAAAGAATCGCATTTAGTTCCGCTGTGAAGATGCTAGTCTCCAGAGGTAAGCGACACATATAAGTGCAATCAGGAAAACAACAGAGTAGCCAACACCGTCCGCAGACTTAGACCAATTGGTGAAGACGGAAACGGAGCGGGAGTGAGAAGAAAAGTGCTCAAGGGAAAGGCGTTTGAGAACTGTAGGAGGGGTAAAAGCTTTAGTGATGTGGGTTAATGATGTACAAAACTGCGGAAGGGAGACTCTCCACGGGGGCAAAGAAGGAACAACACGAGTAGAAATATTAGAAATATGAACTGAAAGAGAATCCTGTAAGCGAGATAACCGGACAGAAAGAGGGAGGTGGCGAAGAGGAACAGGAACCGCAGGAGGGGTAAAAGTTAAAACACGAAAGGGGCAAGAAGAAGGATGTTGCAAGGACCGCGCAAGATAGCGAAGACAGTAGCGATCACGGCGGTCCTGGAGAGATAGGAAGCCAGTGTCAACATACAAGCTGAGGACTGGAGTCGAACGAAAGGCACCAGAAATGAGGCGCATACACTGAATTGGATGACCTGAAGACAAGGTCAACTCGCCATCCTGGCATGGAAGTGTGGACGTCACTTGTCCCCCTGGTAGTGAATGTCTGCCACCATACTCTCCATGCAATCAACTCTTCCATTTCGGTGACATAATGAATTATGTTAGCTAAATATACTATTTAGTTTGCAACATCGGAGCGTCGGTGGAGGGGGGGGGGGGTTGGAGAGAGAGAGAGCGGTAGGAAGGAGAGAACGCTAAGAAGAGAGAGAACAATAGAGAAGAGAGAACGTTGTAAAAGGGTTGAACAATAGGGTAGAGAACCTTATAACGGAAGAGAGCAATAAGGAAGAGAGAGAACGCTATAAAGGGAGAGAACAATAGGAGTTTAGAACCAAGGTCAAGAGCTCAGACCTCATCCCCATTACCTGTCCTCATTGCTCCTTCTCAGACCTGTACAAATTCCCAACGTTTTCCTTCATTAACTATTCTGGTTGGGATGCCACTCAGGGCTGCTACGTGACTTGCAGCTGGCTTCTGGAGTTATGTTCCGTGTCATGGGTGCTGGAGAAGGCCAAGAGTGTCCCAGGTAGCTCCTGGGGTCGTGTTCCGTGCTAGGAGTACTAACACGAAGATACTTCCAGTTTCTCCTGAGATAATGTTCCCAGGAGAAACAGATCCCGTAGCACAGTTCTGTGCTACGGGATCTAAGAAAAATCAAGAGACTACCAGAGAGCTCCTGGGGTAATGTTCCGTGCTGCGTGTGTCAGAGATTAACTGAATATGACATTCCTCCATGATTTGACACGTTATTGTTTACTAATCATATTGCATTAGCGTAAATATAATTATTATTACGCTTTAATTTGTTTTCATTCATGCAACTATGTAATTACTGTTTTTTTGTAAATGAATGCCTGATCAGAATTATAGAATCCTCGTATATCTTCAAATAACTGTACAACAAAAGCACAGTTTAAGTTTGTATAGTTCTGCATTATAACGAAGAGTTCAAATGGTAAATTGATCACACTGGCTCCCAAAAGTACACCAGCAACCATCAGTCCATTTAACTCATACCAGGTCATAGCTGGGAAGGTAAGGAATCCTTCAGTATAAACAAGTACAAGTGTGTTATGGTCGAGGCCAAAGTCTCGCGTAGTTTCAAAAGTAGATAAGACAGTAACCAACAGGCTTAGATGTCCTCGCCATAGCTAAACAATAGATAACAATACAGGACCCAAGCGCTAAAATTCGACGTGGCATTTACTAAAAAAGTTAACACAAAGCTGCCTTACAAGACCGTGTGGCCTAATGGATAAGGCGTCGGACTTCGGATCCGAAGATTGCAGGTTCGAGTCCTGTCACGGTCGTCATGTAGTTTTTTTCACGAGGAAAGAATTAAAAGAACGCTTCATATCGGTGAAATGTGCTCAAAGCACAGGCAGTATTCACCATACATTATGGGATAAAACCACTAACAAAATGACAATGGAGAATTTCGCTTGTGCATATGTCTGGGAGCCGGTCGGCCGAGCGGATAGCACGCTGAACTTGTGATCCTGTGGTCCTGGGTTCGATCCCAGGCGCCGGCGAGAAACAATGGGCAGAGTTTCTTTCACCCTATGCCCCTGTTACCTAGCAGTAAAATAGGTACCTGGGTGTCAGTCAGCTGTCACAGGCTGCTTCCTGGGGGTGGAGGCCTGATCGAGGACCGGGCCGCGGGGACACTAAAAAAGCCCCGAAATCATCTCAAGATAACCTCAAGAAAGCAAAAAATATTTATATGTAAATTATTTTGCGATATATTAAATAATAATAATGAGTTAAATTTAGCAATTAGCTTTTTCTCTAGTGACACCACTTTTGTGACGACCCAAATATGGAAACTCCACTATGACGACCCAAGTATGGCAACTCCACTGTGACGACCCTTGCATGGCAAATCCACTGTCACGACCCCTGTATTGCTACTCCACTGTGACAACCCCCTGTATGGCAACTCCATTGTGACGACCCCTGTATGGCAACTCCATTGTGACGAAACCTGTATGGCAACTCCACTGTGACAACCCCTGTATGGCAACTCCATTGTGACGACCCCTGTATGGCAACTCCACAGTGACGAAACCTGTATGGCAACTCCACTGTGACGACTCTTGTATGGCAATTCTACTGGGACGACTCTTGTATGACAGTTCCACTGTGACGACCCCTTGTATGGCAAATGTACTGTGACAACCCCTGTATGACAACTCCAATGTGACGACCCCCCTGTATGGCTACTCCACTGGGACGATTCCTGTATGGCAACTCCACTGTGGCGACCCCTCTGTGGCAACTCCACTGTGGCGACCTCTCTATGGCAACTCCATCTCGACGACCCCTGTATGACATCTTCACTGTGGTTACCCCTGTATGGCAACTCCACTGTGACGACTCCTGTATGGCAACTTCACCGTGATGACCCTTGTATGACAACTCCACAGTGATGACTCCTGTATGACAACTCCACTGTGATGACTCCTGTATGACAACTCCACTGTGACGACCCATGTATGGCAACTCCACTGTGATGACCCCCTGTATGACAACTCCACTGTAACGACCCCTGTATGACAACTCCACTGTGATGACTCCTGTATGACAACTCCACTGTGATGACTCCTGTATGACAACTCCACTGTGACGACCCCAGTATGACAACTCCACTGTGACGACCCCAGTAGAGGATTCTACGCCTAGAACCGGGCACAACACCTGGGCCAGGTGAGCCACCTGTGGCCAGCTGTCCCAGGTGAGCGTGGGGGTCCCGTCTCAAAGAGTGAAAGATGTCCCCGTTCGCTCGGTCCAAGTCACCCGGGACGTTCTGCATCTCCGTGTGATGAATGAGGGGTGTAAGGTGAGTATGTGCAGCAGGCGTGTAGCATGTGTGCAGGTGTGTATGTTAAAGTGAAAGTAACGGGGGGTGTTGAAAGTGTATGTATTGGGAGTATAGAGTTGTATAGGTTTGTATGCTTAGAAAGAGTGTTAAGTATATACCTCTAGAGTTAAGCATGGAGGGCTCTAGATTTAAGCATAGGAGACCGGGTGCGGTATGTGGAAGGATGAGTTAGGGTTGTTGAGAAGGGGGTGGCCTGCGGAAGGCTTTGAAGATGAAAGTGGGAATTACAGGGAGGAAGGGAGGGAGGGGATCGGGCGGTCCGATGCCTGGCACGTGACCATGAGGGGTGTGCTCACCTAGTTGTACTTACTGGGTGCTATCAGCTGTTCAAACATTAATTAACCAAAGAATCTCTGTCGAGGCCTTCCTCATGTCAGGCCTCCTACAGATCAAACACAGTTACCAGCCTTTACACATGCACAAACACACTTGTCAACCTGAGGGCATTACCCTTGCATCTACCCCTGGCCTCCCACACCTGACACAGTACTTAAACATTATGTCTGAGAGGATATTGGGTGCATTTTTTCTTAAAATCACCTTTCACATTGGTGAACTAGAAACACACCAGGAGGGAGGATGCATTCTGTTACCCTAACCGTTTAAGTCTAACGCAAATCCAGGTTCTGACATCTACACGAACCAGAAAACAGGAGGGTAGTGAGCTGTTTTAGGGTAATAACTCACTCACTCTCACTCTCACTCTCTCTCTCTCTCTCTCTCTCTCTCTCTCTCTCTCTCTCTCTCTCTCTCTCTCTCTCTTACCCTACCCCCGCACATCCGGCAACACCCCTCTCTCTCTCTCTCTTCCTCCCACCTTCAGCTGTTCATCATCAATCACTTGTCAATTCCCTATGCCATCAGATTGGCTGCATTGCTCCACAATCACATCAATAGTTAGGGAAAGTAAACACATTTATATAATTTTATTTTTTTATTTAACACTTAAGGCATTTTACAGTGTTAATAATAATAGTAATAATAATAATAATAATAATAATAATAATAATAAGGTTGCTTCTTTGTTTTAGCTTCACGGTTAGTGAAGTACAATCCAGCGTCCTCTTTTTTTCGGGAAAAAGAGGACTGTGGACTGTAGGGGGTTCCTTGTAAACTCTACAGACAAATTTTGTTTGTTTTCATAATCGCGCATTTTTCAAAGTGCATTTTCGGAGAATATGTTCATAGAAGTTTATTAGGAGTTCTTATGAGAAAAATAATTTCATAGAAGTTTGTTAAGAGTTCGTATGGGGAAAATTCCTAATTTTTCAGAGTTCAGTTTTATGAAAATATTTCAGAGTTCATATTATCATAGAAGTTTAATTACGAGTTTATGACTGAAATTTAGAAAAACGACCATTTTCAAAGAATGTTCATTGAATTTAGTTAAGGAAAACAGACATCTTAGCGGAAACTTTTAGTTTTTATAACCATTTACGGCTGTTTCACCTGTAAAAGACCGAAACTGAACAGAGACCAGTTTAAACACCAAAAGTGTTATGAGTGTTAAGCCGAAGGTTTGCTTACATAAAGGCATTTTTGATCTGGGCATAAGTAAATTTCACCACTTTTGCATTATTTCACGAAAATTACCATATTTAAATGCTTCATCAAAGTGAAGCAAGGCTTCCTCCAAGGTTAGTCGGGAAAGATGATAGGCAAAATAAACAGCATAATTCCTACAGAAGTAACTTTCCAGGGATTGGGTCCTTTTCTTTATAATATATGTAATAATCTTGGAAGTATGTCAAAAACTCTTCGAAATGTCTTGTATATATGTTCCTATTGTAGGATTAGCGTAACAGTCTGGTATAATTATCTTTGTTCTATCTTCAGCCTTATTATCAACATAGAATGTTATCCAATGCCCCTTTTTATTATGGGAAATAGACTCCAGAGTGTTGATTTTGAACATCACAGGCTTTCTATTTATCTTTTTCACCATTTTATTTACGTCATTAGCTAGGAAACAACCTGGATAATTTACCTTCGCACCTAAATTATTCCTTGTTACGGTATCGCCGCCTTCATTGGAGTATGGAGTAGCGATTTCGGCGCCATCTATGGGTCGGCACCTCCGTTCCCCTGATATTGGACGTTACATGGATAATGCCATCTATTTGTGCTGGCATTACAGCAACAAATGGCTCTGGTTTCCTGCCCTAGTTAGCAAGAGAGGTCGACGTGGATGACCTCTGGTGGATGGCGTGTCACGATCAGCGCCATCTGTTGTGCTACAGAGCATAATGTCAACTCCCAGGTGAATGAGTGTTACCTCATGGTTTCTCCAGTGTACCGTCCATCTAACTGATGTCGTTTTTATGTCCACAGAAGTGAGGTGTGGAGGCAGTTATACTGAGGAAGGCAGTTTTACCTTGGGCAGTCCACGTACTTTCAGCTTGGGAAGAAAACTAATTAAGCCACCGTCGTTCTGCGCAGTGTGCTAGCTGCTATATTACGCAGTGTTGGTAGAGATTGGCGTACCCGGGACTGGCTTAGGAGAGTAACAGACGAGAGTTAAGTGCCTATCGTGAGGTGCTGCTAGCAAGCTGCTAGAGTCTCCTGCTGAGGGATTAGCTATCCCTGTGCGAGTGCGTTTGAGACCCCTGTCAACATGTCACTGAAGTCCTCTGCCAGTGGCCCACATAAAACGTGAACGCGCCAGTGTTTATCCAACCCGTTCTCGCAAATTCGTAAAGTCAATATTGACTTACTAACTACGTGCATAGGTGATATACTAAACATAATAGATACCCTTAAAAAGATTCATAGAAAACACCGACCTTACCTAACCTTGTTAGTATCTTAAGATAAGCATCTTATTGCTTCGTAATTACAATTATTACTTAACCTATACCTATTATAGGTTAGGTAATAATTGTAATTACGAAGCAATAAGATGCTTATCTTAACATACTAAGTAGGTTAGGCAAGATCGGTGTTTTCTATGAATCTTTTTAAGGGTATCTATTATGTTAAGTATGTCACCTATGCACATATTTAATAAGTCAATATTGACTTATTAAATTTGCGAGAACGGGTTGGTTTATCAGTACACGTGCACCAGGAAACACGGTGGAAACACTGGAGTTGGTGTACACTGCCAACGTCGTAGTGTCCTGCATGAGTGACACTCTTGTACATTAGTGTATTTATAATATTTTTAATCTAACATTTTAAACGGTGAAAGTGTAAATATATTGGTGACGGGAATAGTGACTTGTTTATCCCCCCTTATTTATTCATTGCACTATACAGCCAGTTCTTGAAAGCATACTATCGACTTTGGGTCTGATACTAAGAAAGTGGTTATAACATCAAGAACCCGGTTACTGGTCGATAGTAACCGTAACATAATTGGCATTCAAAGTGAGATCCGACCTCTTGTCAAGTGCATTTGATAGGAGTGGTGAAGTAGTGCAATAACATCCCTTTTTGTTTTGTGCGCATGTGTTAAGTGTGGAAGTGTGGTGTTAAGTGTTAAGTGCAGTGTTGCGTGATCGTATATAATGTAAAGTGTAAAATGGCATAGAGAAAAACCATTGACAACCTGGATGATCAGGAATTTCTGAACCAGGAAGACTGCCCTTCAAGATTGAAATAACTTGGATTGCCTGAACTCGTACTGATAAGTGCTTATATAAGGATCAAGGTGTGTAAGCGGGATTTCAGAGTTGAGATCCCCTCGAAGGTCCATAAGCACTTAAATACCTATGAAAAGCAGGAAAGTGAGGCACAGAGTAAAGAGGAAAGTGTTATGGCTTCCACTGAAAAAGAAGACCAAGGAAGTGACGGTGAGAGTGACACGAGTGAACTGAATATAAGCTTGTTAACTGTGAAAATGCGTGAGTTAGAAATCCATTGTGAAATACAATGGAAAAAGTTAGAACTAGCAAGAGAGAGAAAGAGAGAAGAGAAAGCAAGGAAGAAGAGAAAGTTTCAATTCGAAAGAGAGAGAAGGGAAAAAGCTAGAATTAGAAAGAGAGAGACAAGAGAAGGAAATGGAAATGAAACGTTTGGAACTAGAAAAGGAAAGAGATGAAGAGCGAGAAAGAGAAGAGAAGAGCGAGAGAGGGAAGAAAGAAGGGAGGAGCGAGAAAGGAAAGAAAGGAGAGAGAGAGAGAGAGAGAGAGGAGTGGGAAAAGGAAGAAAAGGAGAAGGAAAGACAACAAGACAACGCGAATTAGAAGTGCTAAGGTTAGGTGGTAGGAGGGAAACAAGTAGTTTTGACCCTGTGAGGAAGATTAAAATGGTTCCCAAGTTTAATGAAAAGGAAGTCTCAAAGTTTTTTGCCGCTTTCGAGAAGGTAGCTACATCATTGGACTGGCCACGAGAAAATTGGGGCATTATGATCCAATCCGTTCTGACTGGAAAGGCCCAAATCGTATACTCCACATTGTCGGTGGATGATTCCAGTGTTTACGACGCTGTTAGGAAGGTGGTGCTGATGGCTTACCAGTTGGTGCTGGAAACTTATAGGCAAAAGTTCCGTAACGTGAAGAAGACATCGGAGCGCACCTTCACGGAGTTTGCGAGTATCAAGGAACGCATGTTTCATGAATGGGGTGCTTCTCGGAAGGTAGAGACAAAGGAGCAGCTTGAACAGCTCATCCTATTGGAAGACTTTAAGGATTGTCTGTCTGGAGATCTCATGACATACCTAGAAGAGCAGCAGGTAGAAACCTTGAGTGCAGCAGCCACTGTGGCTGAAGAATATATTCTTACATATAGGCTTTCTACCAGGTATGTCCCGAAGAGCTTCCCCAAACTATTTGCCAAACGTAAACCGGAAGAGGGAAGAACCGTCCCACAAAGTGCCCTGAATACGCCCTCGGTAGTCCACGACTGACTAAGGCCTATCGGTCCAAAACGGCTTAGTCCTAGGAGGAACATAGTGTGTTGGACCTACGGGCAGAGAGTGCACATTGTTAAGTCTCGGAGCAGGGGAGGTAACGACCCACATAGGGAGGTAATGCTGGTGAATTCTGTGACCCCACCAGTAAACACCCAGTCTCTCGATAAGAATAGAGCAACCAAGATTGTTTGCCCCTTACACTTTAAACGGGTTTGTGGCGAGTGATCAGACAGGTAGGTCTGTGGTAATGCTCAAGTGACAGTGGAGCAGCCCAGACTCTGATCATGAGAAACCCGTTACCAGAGAGAGTGTGTAATGATGGGAAACAAAAGGTTATTTGAGATGGGTTTGCCCTCGACACGGTACGTTGCCCCATTAGGGGAGGTACACTTGGAGTCTCAGTATTTCAGTGATAAGTGTACATTGGCAGTAGATGATCATCTACCTATAGAAGGGGGTAGAGGTCATACTGGCCAACGAACTGGCAGCAGGTCTGGACAGTGACCATCCCAGGGTTGGGAACGATCCGGTTGAAATAGTAACACCTGAAGTAGCAGCACAGACCAGACCCCAGGTACAGACAAAGTTGAAACCACATGATTGTTTAACCCTACTCCTACCAACAGATTGTTGTGAGCACTCCAGCATATTCTCCTAACTCTACGCATGAAGAGAAGCATTGGGCTAGAGCGACATGGATAACTGAGCCAGAGGAGGATCCTAGCGTGCAATCACCCACAGATACCCCCAGAGTCTGAAGCGACGGCAGGTAACCAGTACTTGCGGTATGGCAAGGTATGGTGTTCACGGAACCGGCCAAGGATTCTCCAGACGGTATGTGCAGAGGTATGTGAGGTATGCACACAGGTTCTCGGGCCCTCCATGTTCCAAACCTGGCTAATGAAAACAGCCAGTTATGGACATTGCAGGCTTGTAACAGTTGTTCATCGTTTAGCCAAATGTTTCTTAACGATATTTTGTATTTTCCTCGTGTTAGCTCTAAGGAAAGTGACGAAGGATTAGCGGATAAACCACCAGATGATAACTCCTGTGAGCATTGTGGAGTGGTATCAGGGACATGACTTTTGCCCCATGAGTGTTGCGGACGGAAGAAGGGACAGAATGGTGATTGATGATTTTGGTAATATAAGCGCTGTTTTAATGAGTGACCGTTCTCGACACGTTGACACCCCCTCGTGTAACTGGTGCGCCTAGAACTACCATTATATGGAACGTTGGTCGACCTGACGTTGGAAGAGCGAACACACTCCTCATTATTGTACGGACAGTCACAATGGGAATATGTGCGTCCTAGTCTTCTTCTGTCTTGCAGCTAAGCCCATCCATGAGAAAGTCTTCAGGAGTCATCCTTGAGGAAAAATATGGAGTCGGAGTCCCTATGGCAGTTTGCAGCTATTTACAGCTACATTCTGGCAACTCCTCCGACGACACTGTTGCCATGCGTATCCTCGCCTGCCCTTCCCTTGGATTACATCGGTGGCGTGGAGAGGGTGGATCTGCTGCATGGGCAACAGCCGGTTCTCCATAATTACTGACCAGGCCTGTGCCCAAAAGAAGACACTCCAGCATCGCCTTGGCGATGGCTCAAAACGGGAAGCGACAGTTATCGGTGATAAGCCTACCACTCGATTAAAAAAAAATAAAAAATAAAAAACTCAATTGGCGTAGAGTGAGGCACCAGGTGTTGCTTCCGTCGGGGGGAGAAAATATCCGGTTTCATAGGATAGCTACCGCCCGCCTCAAGCTGGGCAGCCCTCAGTCAATAAGGTGATGTCCCGCCACGGTCCGCCTGCTCCACTGGGTGCGTAGGGCTTAGGTCATAATCCAATAAGCAGATCGTCAACCATGCACCAGGCCAAAGAAAACAAACACAGAGCCACCCAGCTCCCGAAATGGGTACATGGAATGTAAGGACCATGACACCGGGTCTCTCGGAAGATCTACTAGAAGTGAACGACGCCCGCAAGACGGCTGTGATCAACAAACAACTATGCAGGCTCTAGATTGACATAATCGACCTGCAGGAGACACATCTGCCCGCGACTGGCAGCATATGGGAGAAGGATTTTACCTTCTTCTGGCAGGACAAACCTTCAGGAAAGGTAAGGGAGCATGGCGTTGGCCTTGTCATCAGGAACTCGTTGTTAGGGTCCATAGTACCGCCCACAGAGGGGACTGCAAGGATCATCAAACTTCAGTTTCATACAGCTGCAGGAATGGTCAGCCTCGTCAACACCTATGCCCCAACACTGACTTCCTCTACCGAAGCAAAAGAAGAGTTCTATGATAACCTTGGCCTAACTCTCAGATATTCCTCAACAAGAGCCAGTCTTCCTCCTGAGAGACTTTAATATAAGAGTTGGTTCTGATCACAGCTCTTGGCCTTATCTCCCTGGGCCAGTTTGGATTTGGGAAGATGAATGAGAATGGGCAGTGCCTCCTGGAGTTCTGCTGTTGTCGTGATCTCTGCATTACCAATTCATTCTTCGACACCATGGCCCAGCATAAGGTTTCCTAGAGACACCCCAGGTCTAAGCATTGGCACCAACTGGACCTGGTGCTTACTGGACAGCGACACAATCAGAGAAACGTCAAACTGACCCGCAGCTTCCGGAGCACAGATTGTGACACCGACCACGGTCTCGTCATTTCCAGAGTAAAGTTCCAGCCACAGAAAATCCACACAGCAAAGAAGGAGGGAAGACCATGCATTAACATAAACAAGACCCGTGACCTTCACAAAGTGGAGGAATTCACTGCTGCGCTGGTAAATGCCCTTCCTGTACCACCCTGTGATAGCGCAAGTGAGAGGTGGTCACATCTCAGGGGTACTATTTTCAACATTGCCATGTCCACCTTCGGTATGAGGCAGAACAAATCGGCAGATTGGTTCGAGGCCAGGGCATAGGAACTGTTACCCCTCGTAGAGGAAAAGAGACGAGCTCTCTCATCCTATAAGAACCTGCCCTCAGAAAGGAACTTGCAGGCCCTCTGAGGTCAGCCACTGGAGAGATCATTGAAAATCGTGATCAACAGGTGAATCGCTGTGTGGAACATTACTCTTAACTCTACTCCAAAGAGAACTTGGTCAGCATAGAGACTTTGGATGCAATCGAGTGCCTGCCTATCATGGAAGAACTTGATCTTGAACCAACTGTGGAAGAAGTTGAGAAAGCAGTGGATTCACTTTCCTCAGGGAAGGCCCCATGAGACGATGGGGTTCTGCCTGAAGTTCTCAAGTGCGCTCGTGGAACACTTAAAACTGAGCTTCATGAACTTCTGTGTCAGTGCTGGAGGGAGGGTTCGGCGCCGCAAGACATGACCGATGCAAACATCATCACTCTATACAAAAAAAGGTGACAGAAGCGATGTCAACAACCATCGTGGCATCTCCCTCCTCAGCGTCGTCGGCAAACTCTTCGCCAGGGTCGTCTTGGTCAGGCATCAGATTCTTGCTGATAGAGTGCACCCTGAGTCACAGTGTGGTTTCCGAGCAGAGAGGTCGACCACTGACATGGTGTTCTCCCTGAGACAGCTTCAAGAAAATTGCAGGGAGCAGAGAAAATCCTTGTACATCGTCTTCATTGACCTTACAAAGGTCTTCGACCTCGTGAGCAGGGACGGACTCTTCTAGATCTTGGCCAACATTGGCTGCCACCCGCCCTACTCAGCATGATACAATCGTTCACCAAGGACATGAAGGGCACGGTCGTGTACGACGGATAAACTTCTGAACCATTAAACATCAACAGTGGTGTTAAACAGGGGTGCGTTCTTGTTCCAACCCTCTTTAGCATCTTTGTATCAATCCTCGTCAAGCATGCCATTGGAACAACCACAGAGGGCTCCGTACAAGATTTGATGGAAAGCTCTATAATCTATCCAGACTCCGAGCAAAGACGAAAGTACAGATGCGAATCCTTAGGGAATTCCTCTTCGCTAACAACGCAGCGATTACCACAAACACAGCAGAAGGCCTGCAGCAGCTTCTCAACCGCTTTGCCACAGCCTGTTTTGCATTCAGCCTGACAATCAGCCTGAAGAAGACACAGGTGATGAGACAATACGTCAATGAGCTACCCTGTATAAACACAGCAGACAATGTGCTGGAAGCAGTTCATGAGTTTGTGTACCTGGGCTCCATAATCTCAGACACCCTTTCCCTGGACACTGAGCTCAACAGGCGTATCGGGAAGGCCGCAACAACACTGGCCAGGCACACAAAGCACGTTTGGGAAAATGCCAAATTGACAGTGCATACCAGGGCACAAAAGTATACATGGCATGTGTGGTGAGCACACTTCTTTACGGCTCGGAATCCTGGACCCTGCGCTCTTGCCAGGAGAGATGGCTCAATACCTTTCACATGCAGAACCTGAGACACATCCTTGACATCACGTGGAAAGACCACATCACCAACAACACAGTACTCGAGAGAACAAGAGTCCCTTCAATGTTCACTCTCCTGAAGCAGAGACACATGCGATGGCTGGGACATGTCACACTCATGGAAGATGGCCGCATACCGAAGGACCTCTTGTATGGAGAACTGGCATCAGGAAGGAGTCCCACCGGAAGACCTCAGCTGCGTTTCAAAGACTCCTGCAAATGCGACCACAAGCAGATGAACATCGACATCAACACTTGGGAGTCAGCAGCTGCGAACAGATCTGCTTGGAGATGCCAAGTGCAGAAGGAACTCCAGCAATTAGAGGATGAACTAAAGAGGCAGTGTAGGATAATAGACTTCAGAGGAATTTTTCGACATCTGTCAGACACACGAACTTCTGCGTTTATTTGTACTCGCTGCAGACGGGACTTTTATGCTCGGGTTAGCCTTCACAGCCAAAACAGGCGTTGCATCCAACTAGACTACAACAACTAGACACCCACGGAATAACGCCATAACCCCACGGGATTGACTGGATGCCTACTACTAGTAATCGGTCAAGCCGTACGTACGTATTTGCAGGCCGTACCTGTAACCAAAGTCATCAATTTCGTGTATTCGAGGTTCTTGACTCCCTGAAGGAGCGCCAGATAGATACAAGAAACACGTTCTGCACACAGCCACCAGCGGTACCACGACGCAGGGAGATGTTGTCTGTTCGCCCCAACTGTTCGATCCTCTGCAGAACCTCCGTGCTGACATTAACCAAGTAGCTGAAGGTAACTGTGCTCCCGACAGGCACACCAGTCAGATCATGGGCGGTCACTTCGGTCAGATCGTTGCCCGTGATCTTTGAGTTCACTCTTTGCCACATATTTCTACTAGTATAAGGGAGCCGGTCGGCCAAGCGGACAGCACACAGGACTTGTGATCCTGTGGTCCTGGGTTCGATCCCAGGCGCCGGCGAGAAACAATGGGCAGAGTTTCTTTCACCCTATGCCCCTGGTACCTAGCAGTAAAATAGGTACCTGGGTGTTAGTCAGCTGTCACGGGCTGCTTCCTGGGGGGTGGAGGCCTGGTCGAGGACCGGGCCGTGGGGACACTAAAAGCCCCGAAATTATCTCAAGATAATCTCAAGAAGATAGTGCAGCTTATCAAGCAGGACTTCCTCGCAACATTGGTCCATTGTCGACGTACGTCAGATTATAGTATTTCAACATACTAATTGAGTTTTTTTCTTTTTAGTAACCAAACCAAATTCTTTTTGGTGGAGAGGTGTTACAGTATTGCCGCCTTCATTGGAGTATGGAGTAGCGATTTCGGCGCCATCTCGATTGGGAACGGAGGTTGGCACCTCCGTTCCCCTGATATTGGACGTTACGTAGACAACGCCATCTATTGGTGGTGGCGTGACTGCGACAAATGGCTCTGGTTTCCTGCCCTAGTTAGCAAGAGAGGTCGACATGGATGACCTCTGGTGGATGGCATGTCACGATCAACGCCATCTGTTGTGCTACAGAGCATAATGTCAACTCCCAGGTATATGTGTGTTACCTCATGGTTTCCCCAGTGTATCGTCCGTCTAATTGATTATATTTTTATGTCCACAAAAGTGACGTGTGGAGGCAGGTATACTTAGGAAGGCAGTTTTACCTAGGGCAGTCCACATACTATGTGCTTGATCCTGGAAGAAGACTAAGTAAGCTGCCGTCGTTCTGTGCAGTGTGTTAGCTGCTAGATTACGCACTGTGGTCGAAATCGGCGTACCCGGGATTGGCTTAGGAGAGTAACGGACGACAGTGAGGTGCCTATCGTGAAGTGCTGCTAGCAAGCGGTTAGAGGCTTCTGCTGAGGGATTAGCTATCCCTGTGTGAGTGCATTTGAGACCCCTATCAGCGTGTCGCTGAAGTCCTCTGGCAGAGGGTAGCTGGAGAGCGAAAGTGGGGTTTAGGCACCGCGTGAGACTGAGTTGGTGGACTGGCCCACGTAAAACGTGAACGCACCAGTGTTTCTCAATACACGTGGACAAGGTACTGGACTGTGGAAACAGTGGAGTTGGTGTACACTGCCAATGCCATAGTGTCCTGCATGAGAGTGACACTCTTGTACATTAATGTATTTATAATTTATTTAATCTAACATATTTTAAATGGTGAAAGTGAAGATATATTGGTGATGGAAATAGTGTCTTGTTTATCCCCTCCCCTTATTTATTCATTGCACTATACTGCCAGTTCTTGAAAGCATACTACCGACATGGGGTCTTGCGTGCTGTCTACTCAGCCAACAGCCCGTGTGTGTGTGTGTGTGTTTGTGTACTCGCCTATTTGTGCTTTTGGCTTGAGCTCTGGCTCTTTGGTCCCGCCTCTCAACTCTCAATCAACTAATGTACACGATCCTGAGCTTACTGTGCTCCATCATATCTACACCAGAAACAGTGTATGGAGACAGCCTCCCCCACATCACTTCCTAATGCATTCTATTTGTCTACTATGACACTGAAATAAATCTTTCTAACGTCTCTATGGCTCATTTGGGCACTCAATTTCCACCTGTGTCCTCTAATGCGTGTGCCCCAGATGTGAGTGTTTGTGTGTGTGTGTATACTCGCCTAGTTGTGCTTGCAGGGGTTGAGCTCTGGCTCTTTGGTCCCGCCTCTCAACTGTCAATCAACTGGTGTACAGATTCCTGAGCTTACTGGGCTCTATCATATCTACATTTGGAACTGTGTATGGAGTCAGGCTCCACCACATCACTGCCAAATGCATTCCATCTGTTAACTACTCTGACACTGAAAAAGTTCTTTCTAACGTCCCTGTGGCTTATTTGTGTACTCAGTTTCCCCTTGTGTCCCCTTGTTTACATACCATCCATGTTAAACAATTTATCCTTATCAACCCTGTCAATTCTTCTGAGAATTTTGTAGGTGGTGATCATGTCTCCCCATTACTCTTGAGTCTTCCAGTGTCATAAGATGCGTTTCTCGCAGCTTTTCTTCATAACTCATGCCTTGTTGGGTTTCTGGGGCTTGACTCAGATATTCAATTATTTGATTATTGTATTTAAATAAATCGAAGGACCACCCACTTTTGAGAAAAGAGGGAAAACGAATAATAGTGATCATTAGAATGACACTAGAGAACCAGTGTCTATGGAAACTAATTAAATGAATAATCACTTGAAAATAATGAATAGACTGTATTATTAATTAAAGTCAAAGCCTCAAATATCAACATTGGGGGGTATTTCTAGAAGTTCAAATATATCTAGGAACCAGTGTGGTTCGTCACTAGTTCATTGTTGAGTTAATAACATAGTAAATCTAAACTACAATAGATTCAAAGATATGATAACTCAAATTATTAATATTAAAGATTATGAATTACTGAGCAACAGTCAGAGCAAAACACATTTATTACCAAATCATCATTTCTGGCAATAATTTATTCAATGTAAGGATCCTATATGAATTATATAGAAATCAGTAATAATATTAGATAAATTTGCACGAAAAAAATGTCTTAGCTGTAAGACGATTTCTGTAACGCCATTTCGTCATTCGTCCTCGTGGTCACAGGATCCCAATAAAGAAAGAACCCGAGGTGAATATCACGAATGATGAGACACAACTTGTCGACTCCTCGTATACACACTGAAATCAGAGAAATTTAAGTAGCATATGATTAGGCTACGATTTATTTCAAATATTCATGAAAACGGAGAAATTGTTGAAATTCAACTAACGTTGTGTATTAGGTATCCTTGCTGTATAACGACAGACTACTCACAAATATACAATCTAGGATGATGCATCAAACGAGAATGGTATACTTAACATGAGCGTATGTCTGAGGTCTGCCGAAACCGCGTCAGCCAGTCCCAGGCGTCCACTGCTGTGTACGTGTAATTACGGGTCGTGGCTTCAATTGTTGACGCGTTATTAACTGGCCGGACACTATACAACACGTGGATAAGTAATTGTTAACTGTTAACCGGGTATCAACGTAATTCTTGTCGATAAAAACTCCCCAGTCACTACCACGTGTTTCGCCACTCTTCACGCTAGGGATGCATCCTGTCCAATGGCGTCTCCGCCTTCCCTCAACCCGTCTCCCGCATTCACCATAGAAATTATTAATCACGAATAATTCCTTTCCGCGCAATTATGGATGTAATACGTTAATGAGAACTGGGTTGCAATTATAGGGACTTAAATATTATCATATTCTTGTTTAATGGTGTTAAACGAGAAATGGAGAAGATTTTATTCTCTCCATGGCATTCGCACGTAACAGATAAAACTGCTACTTGATAATAATTTCAGTTAATAACTCTCGGTTTTGGATAATTGGGAGTTATATTATTCGTAGGTAATTATTACACGGAATACTGATAATTTTAGAGAACCCCATTCAATTCTCTAACACATTGGTAATAAGTGTCTAACTAGATATTATCTGATGCAATGTTGCTACTCGATTTCATGAGAATTCTAACACTAATACGCAGATGAAATGGTTTAATTTATGTTGACACTACCGTTAGTGAGATTAATAACTACTGTAGTTAGTATATAATGATGATGATGTATTATAATACAATAGTAGTTTATTAGTGTTGGAAATTTCCAACATGCCTCTTAGTTCTGGGACTAGCCTATTGGCATACCTCTGAACTTTTTCAAGCTTCACCTTGTGCTTGATAAGGTACGGGATCTATGCTGGGGCCGCATACTCCAGGATTAGTCTTATATATGCGGTATACAAGGTTCTGAATGATTCCTTACACAGGTTCATTAAGGCAGTTCTGAAGTTAAACAGCCTCGCATATGCCGCAGATGTAATTTTTTTTTTTTTTTGAGATATATACATAAATTGTTACATTCTTGTACAGCTGCTAGTACGCGCAGCGTTTCGGGCAGGTTCCTGGAATACGACCCCCACGAAGAATCGTTGTTACAATCAAGTACCCATTTTACTGTTGAGTTAAACAGAGGCTACAGTTAAGGATTTGCACCCAGTAAATCCTCCCCGGCCAGGATACAAACCCATGACAAAGCGCTCGAGGATCGCCAGGCGAGGTCTTACCACTACACCACGGAGACTGGTAACTTTTGTTAAATTCTTTTAATGTGGGCTTCAGGAGACAGGTTTGGTGTGATATCAACTCCTTGATCTTTCTCTCTGTTCGTTTCATGAATGACTTCATCTCCCATTCAGTATCCTGTGTCTGGCCTCCTGTCTCCACTGCCTAGTTTCATTACCTTACATTTACTCGGGTTGAACTTTAGTAGCCATTTATTGGACTGTCTGTCATTCAGTCTGTCTAGGTCATCTTGTAGCCTCATACTATCTTCAGTCTTAATCCTTCTCATAATTTTTGCTTCATCAGCAAACAATGAGAGGAATGATTCTATACCATCTGGAAGATCATTGACACATTTAAGAAACAGTTTGGGTCCAAGGACTGAACCTTGCAGAACTCCACTGGTGACATCTCGCCAATCTGATACCTCACCACGCACAGTGACTCGCTGCATTCTGTTACTTAGGTACTACCTTATCCAACAGAGTACCTTCCCTTTCACTCCTGCCTGCATCTCCAGCTTTCGCACTAGTCTCTGGTGTGGTACTGTGTCAACGGCTTTCTGGCAATCCAAAAATATGCAGTCTGCCCACCCCTCTCTTTCCTGTCTGATTCTTGTTGCCTGATCGTAGAATTCAATTAAGCCTGTGAGGTATGACTTGCCATCCCTGAAACCATGTTGGAGTTGTGTCACAAAGTTCCTTCGCTCCAGATGTTGCACAAGCTTTTTTCGCACAATCTTCTCTATCAGCTTGCATGGTATGCAAGTTATTGACACTAGCCTGTAGTTCAGTGCCTCCTGTCTATTCCCCTTCTTGTATGTCAGGACTACGTTTGCCTTTTACCAAATATTTGGCAGTTCACCTGTTACCAGTGATTTGTTATACACAATGAAGAGTGGCAGGCACAGTGCTTCTGCTCCTTCCTTTAGTATCCATGGCGATATTTCATCCGGGACTTTAGCCTTTGTCACATCCAACTCTAGCAGAAGCTTCCTTACATTCCCACTGGTAATCTCAAATTCCTCTAGTGGTGCCTGGTTAACTATTCCTTCTCTTATCTCTGGAACTTCTCCTTGCTCTAATGTGAAGACTTCCTGGAATTTCTTATTGAGTTCCTCGCACACTTCTATGTTATTTGTAGTGAGTCTGTCTGCCCCTGTCCTCAGTTTCATTACCTGTTCCTTCACTGTTTTCGTTCTCCTGGTGTGGTTGAGCAGCAATTTAGGTTGAGTCTTAGCTTTGCTTGCTATGTCGTTTTCATTTTGCTCTTCTGCCTCTCTTCTCACCCTGATGTATTCATTCCTGGCTCTCTGGCATCCTTCTCTGCTCTCAAGTGTCCTATTATTTATATAGTTTCTCCTATGCTCTTTTACTTAGTTGCTTAGCTAGATTTCATCTCTGATTAAACCATGGGTTTCTCGTCTGCATTTCATTTTTTACCATTTTGGCCGAAATAAACTTTTCTGCTGCCTCCTTACACTTCTGAGTGATGTATTCCATCATGTCTTGGACAGTCTTTCCCCCTTAGCTCTGTTTCCCATGCAATATCTGTTAGGAGTTTTCTCATCTCCTCATAGTTTCCCCTGACGGAATGCTAGTCTTTTCCTTTCAGTTCCCTTTCTCTCATACTTTAACCCTTCTTCGACCAGATACTCAAACGTCAATACACTGTGATCGCTCATTCCTACTGGGGCCTCGAAGTCAATTTCCCTTATGTCGGAGTCATTCAGAGTGAAGACTAGGTCGAGTCTCGCTGGTTCATCATTTTCCCTCGTTCTCGTGGGTTCCCTGATATGCTACCATAAAAAGTTGTTTGTTGCCACATCCACTAGTTTAGCTCTCCATGTTTCCTCTCCTCCATGCGGTTCCTTTTTCTCCCAGTCTATCCTTTCGTGATTGAAGTCCCTCAAGATGAGCAGATGGGATTGAATTCTACAGGTACTAGAGGCTGCCCTCTCCATTATATTGTTAACTGCCATGTGGTTTCAGTCATACTCTTGCCTGGGGTCTTCTGTCGTTTGGTGGAGGGTTATATATCACTGCTACTACTACTCTTGATCCTCCCATCATCATGGTGCCTGTTATGTAGTCTCTAAACCACTTCAGTCTGGGATAACCATCTCCTTGAAACCTAATTCCTTTCTCATGAGTAGGGCCACTCCGCCTCCTCCCCTACCCTCCCTCTCTTTCCATATTAGCAGTGTAGTCCTGGGGGAACACTGCACTGCACATATGCTATTGCACTCTGCAAGTTTTGGTCAAGATTCCACCCATCATCAATCGCTCTTGCCTAACTGATTGTAATATTCCTGAGAATTTTGTTTCTGTGAGACCAATTACATCTGGGTTTACTTCTTGTGCTCTTTCCCTTAATTCACTTGCCTTGCTTACAATTCCATCTATGTTTGAGTACATCACCTTGAAGCTGACTCTTTTTCTGTCCATCCTCAGATTCTGTTGATTCCACTGGAGAAAGTAAACATGGAGGGCCTGGGATGGGGAAGGGGGGGGGCCTGGATAGTGAGGGGGGATGAGTGTAAGGGGGACCTGGGTTGTAAGGGGCCTGGGAGGATCTGGTTTGGAGAAGGTAGGGGCAAAGGGAGGGGTGGGGAAGAAGGGATAGGTTGGGGAGGAGGGAGAGCTTGGGGTGGAGGGGATGAAAGGAGAGCTTGGGGGGAGGGGAAGAAAAGAGGGCTTGTGGGGATGGGAAGAAAGGAGGGCTTGTGGGGATGAGGGAGAAAGGAGGGCATAGTGGGGTGGGGGAGAAGGGAGGGCTTAAGGGGTGGGGGGGAGAAGGGAGGGAATAGGGGGTGGGGGAGAAAGGAGGGCTTAGGATGGTGGGGGAGCATAGGGGCTGGGGCAGGTAGGACTTCTATTGGGTGGGAGGTGGGTGTGATCCTCCTCCTACTGGGGCTGTTGAGATGTCTGTGGAGGGTTCCCCACTCCCTTCTGGGATCGTAGGGTTCTTGGCTGTGGTTCCCTGATTCCTGTCTCTGTCCTTGCGCTCCTTCCTTACTGCTGCTGCCCTCAATCTCCTCCCTGGTCATATCCCTGTGCAGGAATACCTTTTTGAACTTCGGTACATTGAATTGACGGCTCTTCTTTGCTAAAATTTATTTTTTTGTGTCCTCACTTTTGAAAACCACTTTTATCAATCGATCTTTGTCCTTGTTGTACCGGCCAAGCCTGAAAACCTTTTCTATATTCTGTTCTTCTCTCCCCATCTGTACCCCTTCAAAAATCTCTCTTTGACTGTGGCTTTGTCCATATCTCTCCTCTCCCCTGGACTGGCCCCTATTTGCTCCTTAATGCCTACTATGATTACTGCCCTTTTTCCTCTCTATCAGTTGGCTAGTGCATCTTGCTGCTTCCTGAGAACTAGCAACTTTCATGGCAATATCCTGTTCTGCAGAGACAACTTCCGGGGTCCTTCTAAGTATGTCTGCAAACGAGGGTTGTATTGTAGGAGTCCCTTCTACAGGTACATTAACATCTTCCTGAGGGCTGGTTCATGTCTGATATTGGGATCCTCTCTAAGGTTTTTAATCTCCTCCCTTGGCTCATTCAGCTCATCCAGCAAGGTTGGCTACCTTTTCCTCCATTATCTTTAGCTCCACCCTGATTTCTCTCCACATTTGAAAGAGTATATCCTGAAGCGAGTCATCTTGTCCTCCTCTTCCCTTTGTGTTACGTCTTCCCTATGCCATGTTTGTTTCCTATTCCAATTCTCCAATCCAATGGGGTGAGAGGGTGTGTGTGTGTTTTCCTTATCAAATTTTGCAATCCAATGTGTGGTTGTGCATTTGTGGGAGTGCTTGAGTATGTTAGTGTGAGTGTGTGTGTGTGTGTGGTGTGTGCGAACGGTGTGTGTGTGTGTGTTTGTATTGTGAGAATGTAGTGGATGGGTTTGAGTATTGTGCGTGCGTGTGAGTGTGTGTGTGTATATGGTCAATTGTAGGAGGGTGGGGGGAGTGTATTGGGAGAGTGAGATGGTGTGTGAGTGTGTGTGGGTGTGAGTGTGTGTGTGTGTGTGTACTTACCTAGTTGTACTTACCTAATTGTGCTTGCGGGGGTTGAGCTCTGGCTCTTTAGTCCCGCCTATCAACTGTCAATCAAAAAATATACAGGTTCCTGAGCCAACTGGGCTCGTCATATCTACACTTGAAGCTGTGTATGGAATCAGACTCCACATCACTTCCTAATGCATTCCATTTGTCTACTACTCTGACACTGAAAAAAAATCTTTCTAACGTCTCTGTGGCTCAATTTGACACTGAATTTCCACCTGTGTCTTCTAGTGCGTGTGCCCCTTGTGATAAATAGTCTGCCTTTATCTACCCTATCAATTTCTCTGAGAATCTTGAATGTGGTGATCATATCTCCTTTAACTCTTCTGTCTCCCAGTGACGTGAGGTTTAATTCCCGTAGCCTCTCCTCGTAGCTCATACCTCTCAGTTCGGGTACTAGTTTGGTGGCAAACTTTTGAACCTTTTCCAGTTTAGTTTTATGCTTCACTTGATATGGACTCCATGCTGGAGCCGCATACTCCAGAATTGGTGTGACATAAGTGGTATACAAAGTTCTGAAAGATTCCTTACACAAGTTTCTAAAACCGTTCTTATGCCAATCTGACATATGCCGTTGATGTTATCCTCTTGATTTGAGCTTCAGGAGACAGATCTGGCGTGATATCAACCCCCAGGTCTTTCTCTCTCTGACTCTTGAAGGATTTCATCTCCCAAATGATATCTTGTAGCTGGTCTCCTGCTCCCTACACCTATCTTCATTACATTGCATTTGCTTGGGTTAAACTCTAACAACCATTTGTTCGACCATTCCTGCAGCTTGTCCAGGTCTTCTTGAAGCTTCAAGCTGTCCTCCTCTGTCTTAATCCTTCTCATAATTTTGGCGTCGTCAGCAAACATTGAGAGGAATGAGTCTATGCCCTCTGGGAGATCATTTACGTATATCAGAAACAGGATAGGTCCAAGTATAGTGCCCTGTGGGACTCCACTGGTGACTTCACGCCAATCTGAGGTCTCGCCTCTCACTAATTCTCTGCTTCCTATCGCTTAGGTACTCCCTTATCCATTGGAGCGCCCTACAGGTTACTCCTGCCTATTTCTCCAGTTTATGCATCAGCCTTTTATTGGGAACTGTGTCAAAGGCTTTCTGACAATCCCAAAAAATGCAGTCCGCCCATCCTTCTTTTTCTTGCTTAATCTTTGTCACCTGTTTGTAGAATTTTATTAATTCTGTAAGGCAAGATTTACCCTCCCTGAACCCATGTTGACGGGTTGTTACGAAGTCCCTTCTCTCCACATGTGTTACTAGGTGTTTTCTCATGATCTTCTCCATCACCTTGCATGGTATACAAGTTAAGGACACTGGTCTGTAGTTCAGTGCCTCTTGTCTGACACCCTTATTGTATATTGGGATTACATTAGCAGTCTTCCATATTTGTGGTAGGTCTCCCGTTTCCAGTGACCTACTATACACTCTGGAGAGTGGCAAGCAGAGCGCTTCTGCACACTCTTTCAATACCCATGGTGTGATTCCATCTGGGCCAAAAGCCTTTTTCACGTTCAGATCTAACAGGTGCCTTTTAACCTCATCTCTAGAAATTTCGAACCCTTCCAAGGTCGCCTGGTTTACTGCCACCTCTCCTAGTGCAGTGACCTCTCTTCGTTCTATTGTGAAGACCTTCCGGAACCTCTTATTGAGTTCTTCACACACCTCTTTGTCATTCTCTGTGTACCTGTCCTCGCCCGTTCTAAGTTTCATCACCTGTTCCTTCTCTGTTGTTTTTCTCCTGCTATGACTGTGTAGTAGCTTTTTTCAGTCATGGCTTTATTAGCTATATCATTTTGATACTTTTTCTCAGCTTCTCTTCTCACACTAACATACTCGTTCCATGTTCTCTGGTATCTCTCTCTACTGTCTGCTGTTCTATTATTTTGGGAGTTCCTCCACTCCCTTATTTTCCGTTCCTTTGCTTTCATACATGCCCTATTACGCCATGAATTCTTCTTTTGCTTCTCGTTTTTTTCCTGTCATTCCTGTCAGGCCGGGATAAACCTGTTTACTGCCTACTGACACTTTTGGGTAATGTTAGGGGGGGTATGAAGTGTTACGGAGGAGGGCCAATAGCTAGAATCAAGATGTATAAAAAATAGTGGGATAGATAAGCCCGGCCCACAAGTAACATAGGTTCCTGTTAATATTTCAAGGTTTAAAATTACAGGTCTGCTGTCTAGAAGACAATCACATATACCACTTCAACAGGATTAATGGATACACCTCAAAAACTAACTTATTTATTAAACCCTCTAATAACCTCCCATATACATTACTATAATAAGAAACACTTTACCACACTATCTTACGTTAACTACGTTGGTCCACATATACAGGATACAAGGCTTACACTTGTGAAACTAGGGTAAAGTCTACTTGAAGAGAGGCACAGGAAAGGCTTGAAGCAGCCTGGGGTAGCTAAGCCCCACGTGGTACCCAAGTCACAATGGAATACACTTAGGGATGCCCAAAACACTGGCTTATACTACACGCTACATATAAATAAAACACACACCTAGCCAGTAACACAGTACAGTAATCCTAAATAACTTAACTGTGGAATAACCCCAGAATGAGGTAAGGGAAGAGAGGAGTAGGAAGACGAGGAGACAGAGCCACACAAGAGAGGTGTTGACCCCAGCACAGTAGTCCAGACAAGACCAAAGGAGTCTTCAGTCCCCGAGCTCTCTCAAGTTGTTGCCGGGAAGATACCTAGCTGATCATGCAGCTACAACCAATACAAGCCTTCACGGCCTTTGTTACTAGGTACTTTATAGTTCTAAGAATAGCTGATAACTAGTTCAATATCATATTTAATCAACAACAAGCTCAGAGTCTGAATGCTCTGTGAGAAACAAGATTCATCTTACGTTTGGCAAGGGTGTTGGGAATAAGGCATACCCCCGGTTTAAGGAGCCATGATATAAATGTTATTGTAATTAAATACCCTTCTCACATGATCCAATTCTATGAATTAATGTATAGTAATTATTTAGAGCTCAATTTGACCTCTGGTTTCCAACTAAGGAACCCAGGATCGTAACAGGTGACATAGTCCATCATGTCTTGTATGGACTTACTTGTGAATTCTGTATCCCATGGTATATCCCCTAGGAATTTTCTCATCTTATAATTTTCCTTTCGGTATGCCAGCCCTATGTTTCCCATTTCTTTTTTGGGGGAGATAATTCCTAGCTCTACCAGGTATTCAAAGATCAATAACTGTGATCACTCATTCCCAAGGGGGCTTCAATTTAACTTCCCTTATATCCGACTCATTTAGAGTAAATATCAGATCAAGCATAGTTGGTTCATCCTCTCCTCTCATTCTTGTCGGTCCCTTGATGTGTTGGCTTAGAAAGTTTCTTGTTGCTACGTCCAGCAGCTTAGCTCTCCATGTGTCCGGTCCTCCATGTGGGTCTCTGTTCTCCCAATCTATCTTCCCATGGTTTAAGTCTCTCATGATTAGTAGTCTGGATCTGTTCCTGCTAGCTACAGACGCTGCTCTCTCTATTATATTGATGGTGGCCATGTTGTTTCTATCATATTCCTGTCTGGGTCTTCTGTCATTTGGTGGTGAGGGGGGGGGTATATATGACTACTACTTCATTTTTTTTTCCTCCAATTGCTATAGTACCTGTTATGTAGTCACTGAAATCTTCACAGCCCTGAACAACCATCTCTTCAAAACTCCAGCCTTTTCTTATCAGCAAAGCTACACCACCTCCTCCTCTTCCTTCTCTCTCTTTCCTTACTACATAGTAATCCTGTGGAAACACTGCATTTGTTATGGTTTTCGTTAGCTTTGTTTCTGTGAGTGCTATTATTTTTGGGTTTTCTTCTAGTGCCCATTCTCCATGTTCACTTGCTTTATTCGTAATCCCATCTATGTTAGTGTACATTGCCTTGAAGCTCACTTTCTTCTGTTCATTCTCTTGTCCCTTCTTGGTGAGCGTTCTGCTGATTTTAGAAGCTGTTCAATAGGTTTGAAGGTCTATGAGGTGGTTAATGGGGTCACAGTGGATCCTGGGATGTGGGTGGGGGTTCAAGGGAAGGGGGGACAGGTAGGGTATGAGGTAAGGACATAGGGGTGACATGGAGAATATGGGGTGATGGGGGAGGAGGGTATAGGATAAAGGGGGAGGGGGGCATATTGGGAATGTATGAGGGGTGACAGGGTCGGAATGGGGTGGGGGAGGAAGGGTGAGTGGGCATTTGGGTTGGGGCAGGTAAGGTGAGGGGTAGGGAGGGTTTCAATGCAGAGGAGGGTGGCAGTGTTGCCCTCCCCTCTGGTGTTGCTGGGATGCTGGTTGTGGGTTCCCCCTCATGTCTCTGGGACTGATGTGTTGGGGGCTGTGATTTCCTGGTTTGCTCCTCTCTCCCTGCGCTTCCTCCTTGCCTCTGCTGCCCTGGCTCTCTCTTCCTTCGTCCTGTCCATCTGGAGGCATACTTTTTTGTATTCCTCCACATACTGCAGACTCTTCCTTTTTAGAATAACCTCCTTCATGGTCTCCTTTGCAGAATTTATCTTCACCAGGCAGTCTCTGTTCTTGTTGTACAAGCCCAACTTGAAAACCTTCTCACTGTTTTGTTCAGCCCCCTTCCATCCTTAACCCCTTTAGCATCCCATTTACTGCTTCTCTGTCCTTGCTTTTGCATTCTTATCTATTGGATCCTACCTGCTCTCTGTTGCCTACAAGTATCACTGATCTTTTTCTTTCCAACAGCTGACTGGTGCACCTTGCTGCTTCCTGTGAGGTAGCTGCTTGCATGGCCTTTGCCCACTGTGGCCATTCCTTCTGCACACTTTCTCAGTATGTGTGTGTGTGTGTGTGTGTGTGTGTGTGTGTGTGTGTGTGTGTGTGTGTATGTGTGTGTGTGTGTGTGTGTGTGTATGTGTGTACTCACCTAGTTGTGCTTGCAGGGGTTGAGCTCTGGCTCTTTGGTCCCGCCTCTCAACCATCAATCAACAGGTGTACAGATTCTTGACCCTACTGGGCTCTGTCATATCTACATTTGAATCTGTGTATGGAGTCAGGCTCCACCACATCACTGCCTAATGTATTCCATCTGTTAACTACTCTGACACTGAAAAAGTTCCTTCTATCGTCCCTGTAGCTCATGTGGGTACTCAGTTTCCACCTGTGTCCCCTTGTTTGCGTACCACCAGTGTTGAATAGTTTATCCTTGTTTTCCCGGTCGATTTCCCTGAGGATTTTGTTAGTGATCATGTCTTTCCCTACTCTTCTGTCTTCCAGTGTCGTAAGGTGCATTTCCTGCAGCTTTGCCTCGTAACTCATGCCAATTAGTTCCGGGACTAGTCTAGTGGCATATCTTTGAAATTTTTCCAGCTTTGTCTTGTGCTTGACAAGGTACGGACTCCATGCTGGAGCCGCATACTCCAGGATTGGTCTTACATATGTGGTATACAAGATTCTGAATGATTCCTTACACAGGTTCCTGAAGGCTGTTCTGATGTTAGCCAGCCTCGCATATGCCGCAAACGTAATTCTTTTTATGTGGGCTTCAGGAGACAGGTTTGATGTAATAACAACTCCTAGATCTATCTCTCTGTCTCTCTCCTCCTTCTCTCTCTCTCTCTCTCTCTCCCCTTTCTCTCTCTCCTCTCTCCCCTTTCTCTCTCTCTCTCCTCTCTCCTTTTTTCTCTCTCTCCTCTCTCTCCTTTTCTCTCTCTCTCCTCTCTCCCCTTTCTCTCTCTCTCTCCCCTTTTCTCTCTCTCCTCTCTCTCCTTTTCTCTCTCTCTCCTCTCTCCCCTTTCTCTCTCTCTCTCTCTCTCCCCTTTCTCTCTCTCTCTCTCCTCTCTCCCCTTTCTCTCTCTCTCTCTCTCTCCTCTCTCCCCTTTCTCTCTCTCTCTCTCTCTCTCTCTCTCCCCTTTCTCTCTATCTCCTCTCTCCCCTTTCTCTTTCTCTTTCTCCCCTCCCTCTCTCTCTCTCTCCCTCTATATCTCTCTCTCTCTCTCTTCCTCTATATCTCTCCCCCTCTCTCACCCTCTATATCTCTCCCCCCCCCCTCTCTCACCCTCTATATCTCTCCCCCCCCTCTCTCTCTCTCTCTTTCTCATAGGGAAAACATGGCAGGGACATGAACTCGAGGTGACAAACACAGGAGGACAACCACGGCAGGAACAATCTCGGAGGAAGGGCAGGGACAGGAATCTTGGTTTAGGGATACAATCAAACACATGTGGAGGGAATTCAGGAAAAGGGTTGAGGGTTATGAAGGAGACAGTACCCAACCTGCAGGATGAGCTGAAGGCAGCAAAGAATAAAATAAAAAGCTTGAAAGAAAATCCTACCCAGCACCAGACGCAAACCATCCAGCAGGGTGATGGTAATTTTCCTGTTGAGGGGAATCTTACAATGCAACCCTCACTTGAAGAGTTGCTTAAAAAGAACCTTGAAGCTAGGTCTGCAGTAAGGGAAGTTGCCATGGAAATGGCTTCCTCTCAGGAAGCAATTTCCATGGCAACTCGTTTGAAGGTGAAAATTATTTTAGATTATGATATTATTTACTAGAACCGCGATCAAGCTGGGTAAAGGAATTCCAGTAAACTGTTGTATACTAAATAAAGTAAACCTATTACTAAATAATTATTCCTAATAAAGGAAAGTAAATGGTTGAACTTCTATTAGATCTACAGATATGTGGAAATTTATTCTCCGTGAGTAGCTGACGCAACACTTCACAATTCTAGGAGAAATTACATGATGTTCCACATCCTAATGCAATGAATTCTATGATACTAAACTACGTATTAGCAGTGTTAGTTAATTATTAAGCTTAGTACAGGAAATACATCCCATTGTACTAAGGATTAGTAAATGAGTATGAAGCCTAATACAGGAAATACATCCTATTGTATTAGGGATGAGAATAACTATTGGAAATTTTCAACATAACTCCAAGGCGGGAAATTACGGGTCGTAGTTCAATGTTAAGTTCTAACGTACCTGTTCCCTTCCTCTGAAGTTACATTCTTATATGTTAGTAGGTTAGTGCGTTAGTATGTACATAACTAATGTCCTGGATCTGTGACAAGTATGATCTGTTATCACGGGTACATCTATGTAATGATTAATGTATTATTATATATGTCTCTTTGAGATCAAGGAGATACTGAATCTACAGTGAGATCAATGTCTAGGGTCGCAGTGACATGTAACTAGATGAGTTACTAGACACTAACTGATCACTGCAAACTCATAAATCACCTCAACATCATATGAAAAATTCTGTGTGTTTATACAAGATTAAATTTAGCCTAAGGTGCATTTCTTGCTGAACAAAGTATTTTAGGCTATGCAATAATAATAATTAAATTCCTAACCTAGCTAAATTCTAGATAAAGTAGAGAACTGAGTATATGAGCATCATTCTCTATAAATGTAGTCAGTGGTATGTTAGTGAGTACAGATTCAACTTGCACTCAGCTGACCCTAATTAATGTCCCTAATCTACCTAAGTAGAGGGTAAATGAGAATTATACACATTAGCCTACAGTGCTATAACTTCTCTGGAAGTATAACTAAACACATGTAGCAACCTAAAGATTCTAAATGAGTAGTAAACCTATTCGGTTTATATACATTAGGTTACAGTACTATAACTCTCTGGAGCTATAATTAAGTACATGATAACTTAAAAGATGAGATGAGTTTATTCTATTATGAGAAATATCTTGTTTCACTACTAATAGTCTTCTGGCAAATGTTCACTTACAGGCTATTGCAAGGTTCAATTTTGCCTGTGCTAAGATACTTCTCCAAACTGTCTCTAAGATGCTTATGGGCAGAGACAATAAGTAGAAGCAACCCAAACAAAACTGATACAACCCTGCAGGTGTATCATATTAAATGGATTACTAAATCCTTGTCCAGAAGACTTGGTATAAATGCAGTCTTCCCTGGAAAACTTCCCTAAGGTATGATAAATGCGATAAGATGCTATGAAGACTGAATGTGGTCAATTATTACTGTTAAGAATAGTTCTGGGTCTACAGTGGGGTCAATGGTATTTGTCGCTGTGACCTGCAGCCAATTTTTAGGGTACTGACCACTAATTTATCCACTGAGATCCATAGAAACTAACTCTGCTAGTACTAATTGTACCAGACTCAATCTGGAATTAATGTTGGTTGTCACCTGGCATAGGCTTCCTTAGGTTCAAGACTACCTGTAAGTAAGTAGCCTCCTGCTGAATTCAACAAGTTCATTCCCTGCTGGCTTGTAGTTCCAGTAATGAACTGATAATAATGGTACTTTACCGGAATAACCGGTAAAGTAGGACGCTGGATACTCAGTTTTCTGTCAAACAGGACTCAACGAGTAACTGTCAACCATATAAAATCTAGTCCAAGTGCAGTGAAAAGCTCTGTACCTCAGGGTACAGTCCTTGCACCGCTGCTTTTCCTTATTCTCATATCAGATATAGACGAAAATACAAGTCACAGCTTCGTATCATCCTTTGCAGATGACACAAAAATCAGTATGAAAATTACCTCGGCTGAGGACATTGAAAAACTTCAAGCTGATATTAATAAAGTTTTCGACTGGGCATCAGAAAATAACATGATGTTTAACAGTGATAAATTCCAGGTACTCAGGTACGGTAAAAATGAGGACCTTAAACATAATACAGAGTACAAAACACAATCAAATGTACCCATAGTAGGAAAACAGCATGTAAAGGATTTGGGAATAATAATGTCTGACGACCTAACGTTTAAGGAGCATAACCAAGCAAATATTGCGACAGCCAGAAAAATGATAGGATGGATTACGAGAACTTTCAAATCCAGGGATCCCATCACAATGGTTGTACTCTTCAAGTCACTTGTGTTGTCCCGTCTTGAGTACTGCTCAGTACTCACTTCCCCCTTCAGAGCAGGAGAGATTGCTGAAATAGAGGGAATACAGAGAACATATACGGCACGCATAGACGCAATAAAGCACCTAAATTATTGGGATCGTCTCAAAGCCCTCCAAATGTACTCACTAGACAGAAGACGAAAGAGATATCAAATAATATACACCTGGAAGATACTGGACAATAGTACGATAACAACGTACTGGAGTGAACGACATGGAAGAAAATGTAGAATAGAACCAGTGAAGAGCAGAGGTGCCATAGGCACAATCAGAGAACATTGTATAAACATCAGAGGTCCGCGGTTGTTCAACGTCCTCCCAGCAAGCATAAGAAATATTGCCGGAACAACCGTGGACATCTTCAAGAGGAAACTAGATTTATTCCTCCAAGGAGTGCCGGACCAACCGGGCTGTGGTGGGTATGTGGACCTGCGGGCCGCCCCAAGCAACAGCCTGGTGGACCAAACTCTCACAAGTCGAGCCTGGCCTCGGGCCGGGCTTGGGGAGTAGAAGAACTCCCAGAACCCCCATCAACCAGGTATCAACCAGGTAACCAGGTCTGCCCCTACTAATAGATCTACATTGGTGAGGTGGTCAGACGTTATCTTGGTGTCAGCCAGTTTGATTCTATTCTTCTGCAAAAATCTGGCTGTCTCTTAGACCTTTGACATTTAGGTCAAGAGGGATGCGATCAACTACTATAGCCTTAACATGTCGGACATAACCGCCTAGGCGTACTAGTGGTTATATTACTCCAAATTCTTGAGGTCCAGTATCTGTTAGGAATCCTGATTGTTCAATGTCATATTACACAAGGGTTTAAGCTTCAGCTTGTTAGCTGCTTGTTGAGTGATGACCGTTCTCTGTGATCCCTGGTCGAATAGACCTCTTGTAGTGATTCTAGAATTCTTATTATTTAATTGTAGTTTTGCAGTAGGTAATACGGTATTATTACGAGACTTGGTGTTAAACACCTTAACCTCCTGTCGCACCTTACAGCACTGCACAGTGGTGGAAGTATGCCTGTTCCACCTGGAGTTTAGGTGATTTAGGTCTATCAACTTCACACAATGCGGAATGATGTTGATCCTGGTGGCACCTGTTACATATGTGTAATGGGGTGGTGCACGTATTAGGGTCATGTTGCAACAAGCACCTGGTGCACTTGTGCAATTCCTTGAGGCGCTTTATCCTAGAAACGCGATCAGGAAAGGTTTGACACTGATAAATGGTATGATTCTCTTGACGAAATAGACAGCATCTCCTTCCTGTAGTAGATGCAGGAGTCACAGCTTTGGGTAACATATTGAACAGGTTTAGAAGGGCTGACTGGATGTGCATCCATGCTGTTATTCTTTCGCACCTTGTTGCACTATACTTGAGTGGATTTTCCATCTCTCACTCTGGGGTTAATGTGCTACCCAGTGAAGCATGATGCTGGCCTCTTCAACACCTATTTGCAGGTGTTCAATGGGGTCTCACAGCTGGTTGCATTATGCGGTTTAAGACACCTGGTACATCTGTGTAGCTGCTCGAGTCGTCTGACTCGGGTGTCTTTATTAGGATGACTTGTACATTTATATGAAGAATGATCTTGATGACGAAACACACATAATCCTCGACCTACAACACGTTTAAGGGGCACCGGTTTAGGTGAAACTGCAACTACAGGTTGTGAAGGTTTTGCTGCTTGCATATGCTTGCTGTTTTGATTCATAGGAGTACTTGTTGTACTCTTATGTCTCAATGATAAATCAGTGTTCAACCTGTTAAAGCTAGATGAATTATTTGTACCTGTATTACCTAAAGACTGTCACTTTAGGAGGTTCAGTTAAATAATCAGATGTGGGTACATATTCTGTAGAATCTTTGTAGACTACAAGCGCCTGGTTTGCTTGTCTCTTCTTCACGACTAAATGCAAACCTTCTATGATATCCTGCATAGTCAAGATGGTATCCTCTTGATGAGCTATATCCAATAACTGGCATAAGAGATTGATGATAGTCCTTTCTTTATCCTTAGGACCATCACTATTCTGGTTCAAAGTTACTGATTCAGCTTCAGCCTTTAGTTCAGATTCAGTTTCACTCTTAGATACACTTGGGAGGCATAATGATTCAGTAGCCTCATGCAGTTAGTTCTCAGAATCCATTGAACTCTTGGACAAATTCTCAGAAAACTGTTCAGTTTCTGTTGAAGTAGTGTTGAGTGAAGCTGTATTAGATGAAGTCTGAACCTCTATTGTTGATCCAGTACAAGGATCTACTCCGTATCGAGGCTCAGCCTTATAATTTTCCAGATCATTCAGACGATTATAAACACCCTCCTCAAAATTCTCCATCTCGGCATAGCAGGTATCTAGCTGATCCGGCTCAGTATTCTGTTGCATGAGGACTCTGAGATAGTCATCTGCAGCCTCATTTGTTCTTTGCAACTTTTGCTTGGCCGTCTCTATGAGATTTTCGAATACTTTGGCTATGGCACCTTCTTGTACCAGCTGATCACACTTATTCAACTGTTGTGTCACATGGCCTTTGTGACTCGTGTATGATCTAGAATATAGTAAGCAGTTGCTGGACATTTCTTCTGGTGCACTGCCTTTGGATTTTAACTTAGTTGATGCCATGATTTGATTATGAAAATAACTGGGGTACTGATTCGTACATACGTGTAACCAGTATGGTTATGGGTAGCCTAATATCTGATTCTTTAGTTAGGCTATGTGAATCCTACCTTACATAGAGGTTAGCTTACCTACCTAATAGTAAACAGCTAATATTTGAGTGGTACTTCGGTGTCTCTACAGGAATTTCCCTGCCTAGCTCCTTATTATCAGCTTTCGATGGGTAGTGACACTTTCAGTAACACTCAAAATGTACACAGTAAATATATACAATAAGATATGTAACACAATTGTGTAAAATAATGATAAGTCCTACCCTGACTTGGGTTTGCACAATAATAAATGTTGACCAGGTTGTATTGCCTGGTACAATGCTAGTCTACTAATAATCCTACCTAACTAGGTTGGCTAGTAATAATGAGTTAGACTAGAGTTGTACACTACTAAGTGCAATTCCAGTATAGGAATTCTATTCTATATGGGTTGGCATAAAATGCTATAATACTACTGATGTAGTGCATAATACTACTGATGAATTGTAGATAGCCTAACTTCTGGCTATATTCTACTAATTATACTACTTATGTTATAATGCTGGTTTGTGATTGATCACAAGGATCACAGTTCGAAGAACCATAAAATATATGGGGAAATCTGGCTCTAGTTTGATACTAATAAAATGTATAATTTTATGAATGTAAAATAATGATTAATTCTAAGATAGCTCGAAGGACCAGAATGCATTATTAAATGAGAAAATCAGTGGCTTATAGATTTATGATTATATATGAATAAATTCTATTAAGCAATGACTGTAAATTATATAATCCTAGAGCCAGACAACCATGACACATTTTGGGGGGGTATTCTATAAGATTAGTCTATGTGTAACATATATTATGTGATAATAATAATAAAGATAATATGCACACACATAGATAATGAGAAAAATATGTAATGCAAGAAATACTACTGCAAAATGAAGATTAATAATTAATCAATGCACTATAGTATAAATGGACTCTAAATAATAAAAGTGCTATCTACAATGAAAACTAATTAAATCTCCTCTGTGACAGAGGGACGTAGTTGTAGTCCACTGTACAACAGTCTGGAAACAGCTTGAGATAGTGATACTTGGAACACGTGAGTGTGTGGCAGTCACACGCATCCTCAGGGGTGTTGCACCATGCTGCAATAATGAGATTCCATAATTTCCACTCCGAACTAGTATTCACACACATAAATGTAATATCTAAATGTTTGGAGGGAAAGGAGCTGCACTTTCATGGGGTTATTTTTATCGCCTGCAGCGTTACGACATGGCATCTATATTAGTTATCATCCGAGCTCAAATACAACTAAAAAGGATAAAAATGCCTGCCGAACTGTTGTCCGTGATTCTGGTAAGCTGTCTCCTCAATCTTAAGCCTGCTGCGGTACGGATTCTTGCAGAAATATAAGATTTGTTGGGACCGCTTCGGAGCACCGTACTGCCAGTTGATCTAATATGGCAAGAGTCCTCTCTCCTTCCTTCCCGAAAGTCGCGCACTGCGCATTAACTCCCAGTAGGGGCTTGAGCAAAAATTATATTTATTAAAGCTAAATAGGGAAGGAAGTGTTTATGAATACTATTGATAATTCAGTTAAATACTTTGTGTTAATGCTTGATTCTCACAGTGCAGGTCAATTAATGTAGACTGCACAAATAAAACAAGACTCCTTTGGAGATGAAAATTATTTAAGATTATGATATTATTTACTAGAACAGCGATCAAGCTGGGTAAAGGAATTCCAGTAAACTGTTGAATACTAAATAAACTAAACCTATTACTAAATAATTATTCTTAATAAAGGAAAGTAAATGGTTGAACTTCTATTAGATCTATAGATATGTGGAAATTTATTCTCCGTGAGTAGCTGACGCAATACTTGAAAATTTTAGGAGAAATTACATGATGTTCCACATCCTAATGCAATGAATTCTATGATACTAAACTACGTATTAGTAGAGTTAGTTAATTATTACGCTTAGTACAGGAAATACATCCCATTGTACTAAAGATTAGTAAATGAGTATGAAGCCTAATACAGGAAATTCATCCTATTGTATTAGGGATGAGAATTACTATTGGAAATTTCCAAAAGGTAGTATGCTTTCAAGAACTGGCTGTATAGAGCAATGAATAAATAAGGGGAGGGGATAAACAAGATACTATTTCTGTCACCAATATATCTACACTTTCACCATTAAAAATATGTTAGATTAAATTAATTATAAATATATTAATGTACAAGAGTGTCACTCTCATGCAGGACACTAAAGGCGTTGGCAGTGTACACCAACTCCACTGTTTCCACCATCCAGTACCTTGTGCACGTGTACTGATAAACACTGACGTGTTCACGTTTTACGTGGGCCAGTCCATCGACTCAGTCTCACGCGATGCCTACACCCTACTTTCGCTCTCCAGCTACCCTCTGCCAGAGGACTTCAGCGACACGCTGACAGGGGTCTCAAAAGCACTCACGCAATGATAGCTAATCCCTCAGCAGAAGCCTCTAGCCGCTTGCTAGCGGCACTTCACGTTAGGCACCTCACTGTCGTCCGTTGCTCTCCTAAGCCAATCCCGGGTACGCCCGATTTCGACCAACACTGCGTAATCTAGCAGCTAACACACTGCGCAGAACGACAGCGGCTTACTTAGTCTTCTTCCAGGACCAAGCACAGAGTACGTGGACCCTCCAAGGTAAAACTGCCTTCCTCAGTATAACTGCCTCCACACCTCACTTCTGTGGACATAAAAATATCATCAATTAGACAGACGGTACACTGGGGAAACCATGAGGTAACACACATTCACCTGGGAGTTGACATTATGCTCTGTTGCACAACAGATGGCATTGATCGTGACACGCCATCCACCAGAGGTCATCCATGTCGACCCTCTCTTGCTAACTAGGGCAGGAAACCAGAGCCATTTGTTGCTTTCACGCCACCACCGATAGATGGCGTTGTCTACGTAGCATCCAATATCAATGGAATGGAGGTGCCGACCCATAGATGGCGCCGAAATCGCTACTCCATACTCCAATGAATGTGGCAATACCGTAACACCTCCCCATCAAAAAGAATTTGGTTTGGTTCCTAAAAAGAAAATAGACTAAATTAGTATGTTGAAACACTATAATCTGACGTACGTCGACAATGGACCAATTTTGTGAGGAAGTCCTGCTTGAGAAGCTGTACTAGTAGAAATATCTGGCACAGAGTGAACTCAAGAATCATGGGCAACGATCTGACCGAAGTGACCTACCATGATCTTACTGGTGTGCCTGTCGGGAGCACAGTTACCATCAACTTCTTGGTTAGTGTCAGCACAGAGGTTCTGCGGAGGATCGAACAGTTGGGGCTAACAGACAACATCTCCCTGCATCGTGGTACCGTTGGTGGCTGTGGCCAAAAGGTGTTTCATGTATCTATCTGGCGGTCCCTCAGGGAGTCAGGAACCTGGAATACAGGAAACTGATGACTTTGGTTACAGGTACGGCCTGCAAATACGTACTTACAGCTTGACCGATGACTAGTAGTAGGCATCTGTGAATCCTGTGAGGTTATACCGTTGTTCCCTGGGTGTCTAGTTGTTGTAGTCTAATCGGATGCAACGCCTGTTGTGGCTGTGAAGGCTAACCCGAGCATAACAGTCCCGTCCTCTGAAGTCAATTATCCTCTGCCTGCCTCTTTAGTTCATCCTCTAATTGCTGGAGTCCCTTCTGCACTTTGCATCTCCAAGCAGTTCTGTCCGCAGCTGTTGCCTCCCAAGTGTTGATGTCGATGTTCATCTGCTTGAGGTCGCGTTTGCAGGCGTCTTTGCAACGCAGCTGAGGTCTTCTGGTGGGTCTCCTTCCTGATGCAAGTTCTCCCTACATGAGGTCCTTCGGTATGTGACCATCTTCCATGCGTGTGACATGTCCCAGCCATTGCATGTGTCTCTGCTTCAGGAGAGTGAACATTGAAGGGACTCTTGTTCTCTCGAGTACTGTGTTGTTGGTGACGTGGTCTTTCCACGTGATGTCAAGGATGTGTCTCAGGTTCTGCATGTGAAAGGTATTGAGCCATCTCTCCTGGCAAGAGCGCAGGGTCCAGGATTTCGAGCCGTAAAGAAGTGTACTCACCACACATGCCATGTAGACTTTTGTGCCTTGGTGTGCACTGTCAATTTGGCATTTTCCCAAATGCGCTCTGTGAGCCTGGCCAGTGTTGTTGCGGCCTTCCCGATACGCCTGTTGAACTCAGTATCCAGGGAATTGGTGTCCGAGATTGTGGAGCCCAGGTACACAAACTCGTGAATTGCCTCCAGCACATAGCCTGCTATGTTTATAGAGGATAGCTCATTGACGTCTTGTCCCATCACCTGTGTCTTCTTCAGGCTGATTGTCAGGCTGAATGCAGAACAGGCTGCGGCAAAGCAGTTGAGAAGCTGCTGCAGGCCTTCTGCTGTGTGTGTGGTAATCGCTGCGTTGTCGGCGAAGAGGAATTCCCTAAGGATTCGCATCTGTACTTTCGTCTTTGCTCGGAGTCTGGATAGATTATAGAGCTTTCCATCAAATCTTGTACGGAGCCCTCTGTGGTTGTTCCAATGGCATGCTTGACTAGGATTGCGAAGAAGATGCCGAACAGGGTTGGAGCAAGAACGCACCCCTGTTTAACACCACTGATGATGTTGATTGGTTCAGAAGTTTATCTGTCGTACATGACCGTACCCTTCATGTCCTTGTCGAACGATTGTATCATTCTGAGTAGGGTGGGTGGCAGCTAAATTTGACCAAGATCTTGAAGAGTCCGTCCCTGTTCACGAGGTCGAAGGCCTCTGCAAGGTCAATGAAGACGATGTACAAGGCTTTTCTCCGTTCCCTGCACTTTTCTTGAAGCTGTCTCAGGGAGATCACCATGCCAGTGGTCGACCTCTTTGCTCGGAAACCACACTGTAACTCAGGGTACACTGTTTCAGAAAGAATCTGATGCCTGACCAAGACGACCCTGGCGAAGAGTTTGCCGACGACGCTGAGGGAGATGCCGCAACAGTTGTTGACATGATGTTTGATGTTTGCATCTGTCATGTCTTGTGGCACCGAGCCCTCCCTCCAGCACTGGCACAGAAGTTCATGAAGCTCAGTCTTAAGTGTTCCACGAGCGCACTTGAGAACCTCAGGCAGAACTCCGTCGTCTCATAAGGCCTTTCCTGAGGAAAGTGAATCCACTACTTTCTCAACTTCTTCCACAGTTGGTTCAAGATTAAGTTCTTCCATGATGGGCAGGCACTCGATTGCATCCAAAGTTTCTATTCTGACCAAGTTCTCTCTGGAGTAGAGTTCAGAGTAATGTTCCACCCAGCGATTCACCTGTTGATTCACGATTTTCAATGATCTCTGCAGTGGGTGACCTCAGAGAACCGTCCTGTTTTGTGTAGGGCCTGTTGTCTGTTTGATCTCTTCGGACATGCCTCTTATGTTGCCGACAGTGGCCGCAGTCTGGATGCTGGAACAGAGTCGAAGTCAGTAATCATTAGCACAGCGCCAAGCAGTTTGTTTAACTCTACTGCGGGCAGTACTGAGGGCCTGTAGGTTCCTTTCTGAGAGCAAGTTCTTGTTAGGATGAGAGAGTTTGTCTCTTTTCCTCTACGAGGGGTAACAGTTCCTCTGCACTGGCCTCAAACCAATCTGCTGACATGTTCTGCCTCTTACCGAAGATGGACATGGCAGTGTTGAAAATAGTACCCCTGAAATGTGACCACCTCTCACTTGCGCTATCACAGGGTGGTACAGGAAGGGCATTTACCAGCTCAGCAGTGAATTCCTCCACCTTTTGAAGGTCACGGGTCTTGTTTACGTTAATGCATGGTCTTCCTCCTTCTTTGCTCTGTGGATTTTCTGTGGCTGGAACTTTACTCTGCAAACGACGAGAGAGTGGTCGGTGTCACAATCTGCGCTCTGGAAGCTGCGGGTCAATTTGACGTTTCTCAGATTGCTTCGCCCTGTAAGCACCAGGTCGAGTTGGTGCCAATACGTAGACCTGGGATGTCTCCAGGAAACCTCATGCTGGAGCTTGGTGTCGAAGAATGAATTGGTGATGAAGAGATCACGACAACAGCAGAACTCCAGGAGGTGCTGCCATTCTCATTCATCTTCCCAAATCCAAACTGGCCCAGGCAGGAAGGCCAAGAGCTGTGATCAAAATCAATTCCTGCATTAAAGTCTCTCAGGAGGAAGACTGGCTCTTGTTGAGATATGTCTGAGAGTTAGGCCAAGGTCATCATAGAACTCTTCTTTTGCTTCGGTAGAGGAGGTTAGTGTTGGTGCATAGGTGTAGACGAGGCTGATCCATTCCTGCAGCTGTATGAAACTGAAATTTGATGATCCTTGCAGTCCCCTCTGTGGGCGGTACTATGGACCCTAACAACCTGTTCCTGATGACAAAGCCAACGCCATGCTCCCTTACCTTTCCTGAAGGTTTGCCCTGCCAGAAGAAGGTAAAATCCTTCTCACATATGCTGCCAGTCACGGGCAGATGTGTCTCCTGCAGGGCGACTATGTCCATCTAGAACCTACGTAGTTCTTTGTTGATCACAGCTGTCTTGCGGGCGTCGTTCACTTCTAGTAGATCTTCCGAGAGACCCGGTGTCATGGTCTTTACATTCCATGTACCAATTTTGAGAGCTGGGTGGCTCTGTGTTTGTTTTCTTTGGACTGGTGCATGGTTGACGATCCGCTTATTGGATTATGACCTAATCCTCACGCAGCCAGTGGAGCAGGCGGACTGTGGCGGGACATCACCTTATTGGCTGAGGGCTGCCCAGCTTGATACGGGCGGTAGCTGTCCTATGAAATCTGATGTTTTTCCCACCAACGGAAGCAACCCCTGGCGCCTCACTCTACGCCAATTGAGTGGTAGGCTTATCACCGATAACTGTCGCTTCTGTGTTGAACCATCGCCAAAGCGATGCTGCAGTGTCCTCTCTAGGGCACAGGCCTGGGCAGTAGATGGAGAACCGGCTGTTGCCCATGCAGCAGATCCACCCTCTCTACGTCACCGATGTGATCCAAGGGAAGGGCAGACGCTGATACGCATGGCAACAGTGTCGTCGGAGGAGTTGCCAGAATGTAGCTGTAAACAGCTGCAAACTGCCTTAGGGACTCTGACTCCGGATTTTTCCTCAGGGTTGACTCCCGAAGCCTTTCTCATGAATGGGTTTAGCCGCAAGACAGAAGAGGACTAGGACCGCACATATTCCCACAGTGACTGTCCGTACCATAATGAGGAGTGCGATCGCTCTTCCAACATCAGGTCGACCAACGTTCTGTATAATGGTGGTTCTAGGCGCACCAGTTACACGAGCGGTGTCAACCTGTCGAGAACGGTCACTCATTAAAACAGCTCTTATATTACCAAAATCATCAATCACCACTCTGTCCCTTCTTCCGTCCACAACACTCATGGGGCAAAAGTCATGTCCCCTGATACCACTCCACAATGCTCACAGGAGTTATCATCTGGTGGTTTATCCGCTGATACTTGGTCACTTTCCCTAGAGCTAACACGAGGAAAATACAAAATACCGTTAAGAAACATTTGGCTAAACGATGAACAGCTGTTACAAGCCTGCAATATCCATAAATGACTGTTTTCATTAGCCAGGTTTGGAACATGGAGGGCCCGAGAACCTGTGTGCATACCTCACATACCTCTGCACATACCGTCTGGAGAATCCTTGGCCGGTTCCGTCAACACAATACCTTGCCATACCGCAAGTACTGGTTACCTGCCGTCGCTCCAGACTCTGGGGGTATCTGTGGGTGATTGCACACTAGGATCCTCCTCTGGCTCAGTTATCCATGTCGCTCTAGCCCAATGCTTCTCTTCATGCGTAGAGTTAGGAGAATATGCTGGAGTGCTCACAACAATCTGTTGGTAGGAGTAGGGTTAAACAATCATGTGGTTTCAACTTTGTCTGTACCTGGGGTCTGGTCTGTGCTGCTACTTCAGGTGTTACTATTTCAACCGGATCGTTCGCAACCCTGGGATGGTCACTGTCCAAACCTGCTGCCAGTTCGTTGGCCAGTATGACCTCTACCCCCTTCTATAGGTAGATGATCATCTACTGCCAATGTACACTTACCACTGAAATATTGAGACTCCAAGTGTACCTCCCCTAATGGGGCAACGTACCGTGTCGAGGGCAAACCCATCTCAAATAACCTTTTGTTTCCCATCATTACACACTCTCTCTGGTAACGAGTTTCTCATGATCAGAGACTGGGCTGCTCCACTGTCACTTGAGCACTACCACAGACCTACCTGTCTGATCACTCGCCACAAACCCGTTTAAAGTGTAAGGGGCAAACAATCTTGGTTGCTCTATTCTTATCGAGAGACTGGGTGTTTACTGGTGGGGTCACACAATTCACCAGCATTACCTCCCTATGTGGGTCGTTACCTCCCCTGCTCCGAGACTTAACAATGTGCACTCTCTGCCCGCAGGTCCAACACACTATGTTCCTCCTAGGACTAAGCCGTTTTGGACTGATAGGCCTAGTCAGTCGTGGACTACCGAGGGCGTATTCAGGGCAGTTTGTGGGACGGTTCTTCCATCTTCCGGTTTACGTTTGGAATAGTTTGGGGAAGCTCTTCGGGACAAACCTGGAAGAAGGACTATGTGTAAGAATATATTCTTCTTCCATAGTGGCTGCTGTACTCAAGGTTTCTAGGTGGCTGCCACCTTGAGTGGCTGCTGCACTCAAGGTGCTCTTCTAGGTATGTCATGAGATCTCCAGACAGACAATCCATAAAGTCTTCCAATAGGATGAGCTGTTCAAGCTGCTCCTTTGTCTCTACCTTCCGAGAAGCACACCATTCACGAAACATGCGTTCCTTGATACTCGCAAACTCCGTGAAGGTGCGCTCCGATGTCTTCTTCACGTTACGGATCTTTTGCCTATAAGTTTCCAGTACCAACTGGTAAGCCATCAGCACCACCTTCCTAACAGCGTCGTAAACACTGGAACCATCCACCGACAATGTGGAGTATACGATTTGGGCCTTTCCAGTCAGAACGGATTGGATCATAATGACCCAATTTTCTCGTGGCCAGTCCAATGATGTAGCTACCTTCTCGAAAGCGGCAAAAAACTTTGAAACTTCCTTTTCATTGAACTTGGGAACCTATTTTAATCTTCCTCACAGGGTGAAAACTACTTGTTTCCCTCCTACCACCTAACCTTAGCACTTCTAATTCGCGTTGTCTTTCCTTCTCCTTTTCTTCCCTTTCCCACTCCTCTCTCTCTCTCTCTCTCTCTCTCTCTCTCTCTCCTTTCTTTCCTTTCTCGCTCCTCCCTTCTTTCTTCCCTTCTCGCTCCTCTCTCCTTTCATCTCTTTCCTTTTCTAGTTCCAAACGTTTCATTTCCATTTCCTTCTCTTGTCTCTCTCTTTCTAATTCTAGCTTTTTCCCTTCTCTCTCTTTCGAATTGAAACTTTCTCTTCTTTCTTGCTTTCTCTTCTCTCTTTCTCTCTCTTGCTAGTTCTAACTTTTTCCATTGTATTTCACAATGGATTTCTAACTCACGCATTTTCACAGTTAACAAGCTTATATTCAGTTCACTCGTGTCACTCTCACCGTCACTTCCTTGGTCTTCTTTTTCAGTGGAAGCCATAACACTTTCCTCTTTACTCTGTGCCTCACTTTCCTGCTTTTCGTAGGTCTTTAAGTGCTTATGGACCTTCGATGGGATCTCAACTCTGAAATCTCGCTTACTCACCTTGATCCTTAAATAAGCACTTATTAATACTAGTTCAGGCTATCCAAGATATTTCAATCTTGACGAGCCGTCTTCCTGGTTCAGAAATTCCTGATCATCCAGGTTGTCAATGGTTTTTCTCTATGCCATTTTACACTTTACACTGTGCACGATCACGCAACACTGCACTTAACACTTAACACACTTCCACACTAACGCACAAAACAAAAAGGGATGTTACTCACAGGGGTTGCACTACTTCACGACTCCTATCAAATGCACTTCACAGGAGGTCGGATCTCACTGGGGATGCCAATTATGTTACGGTTACTATCGACCAGTAACCGGATTCTTGATGTTATAACCACTTTCTTAGTATCAGACCCAATGTCGGATAGTATGCTTTCAAGAACTGGCTGTATAGTGCAATGAATAAATAAGGGGGGATAAACAAGACACTATTCCCGTCACCAATATATTTACACTTTAACCGTTTAAAATATGTTAGATTAAATAAATTATAAATACACTAATGCACAATAGTGTCACTTTCAGGCAGGACACTACGACGTTGGCAGCGTACACCAACTCCAGTGTTTCCACCGTGTTTTCTTGTGCACGTGTACTGATAAACACTGGCGAGTTCACGTTTTATGTGGGCCAGTCCACCGACACAGTCTCACGAGGTGCCTACACCCCACATTCGCTCTCCAGCTAACCACTGGCAAAGGACGTCAGCGACATGCTGACAGGGGTCTCAAACGCACTCGCACAGGGATAGCCAATCCCTCAGCAAAAGCCTCTAGCAGCTTGCTAGCAGCACTTCACGATAGGCACCTAACTGTCTTCCGTTACTCTCCTAAGCCAATCCTGGGTACGCCGATCTCTACCAACACTGTGTAATCTAGCAGCTAGCACACTTCTCAGAACGACGGCGGCTTACTTAGTTTTCTTCCCGGTGCAAGCTGAAAGTACGTGGACTGCCCAAGGTAAAACTGCCTTCCTCAGTATAACTGCCTCCACACCTCACTTCTGTGGACATAAAAACGACATCAGTTAGATGGACGGTACACTGGAGAAACTATGAGGTAACACACATATACCTGGGAGTTGACATTATGCTCTGTAGCACAACAGATGGCGCTGATCGTGACATGCCGTCCACCAGAGGTCATCCACGTCGACCTCTCTTGCTAACTAGGCAGGAAACCAGAGCCATTTGTCGCTGTCATGCCACCACCTATAGATGGCGTTGTCCAGGTAACGTCCAATATCAGGGGAACGGAGGTGCCGACCCATAGATGGCGCCGAATTCGCTACTCCATACTCCAATGAAGGCGGCGATACTGTAACAAGGAATAATTTAGGTGCGAAGGTAAGTTATCCAGGATGTTTCCTAGCTAATGACGTAAATAAAATAGTGGAAAAGGTAAATAGAAAGCCTGTGATGTTCAAAATCAGCACTCTGGAGTCTATTTCCCATAATAAAATGTGGCATTGGATAACATTCTATGTTGATAATAAGGCTGAAGATAGAACAAAGATAATTATACCAGACTGTTACGCTAATCCTACAATAGGAACATATATACAAGACATTTCGAAGAGTTTATGACATACTTCCAAGATTATTACATATATTATAAAGAAAAGGACCCAATCCCTGGAAAGTTACTTCTGTAGGAATTATGCTGTTTATTTTGCCTATCATCTTTCCCTGACTAACCTAGGGGGAAGCCTTGCTTCACTTTGATGAAGCATTTAAATATGGTAAATTTCGTGAAATGATGCAAAAGTGGTGAAATTTACTGATGTCCAGATCAAAAATGCCTTTATGTAAGTAAACCTTCGGCTTAAATGATCTTACAAACTGTGAAAAGTTGTGTGAAGACGTTGGCTAGGATATTATTATGGTGAGTAATGCTTCATGATAAGAGTTGATTGATTGATAAAAATAATATAAATGATCCTATTTCATTTTACAACATTAACAAAAAAACATTCATAACATTTTACCCTTCTACAGATTGGTTTACTGCGCTATCATGAAGGAATGATGAGAGGCTGATGTACCTGTGACCGTCATGATGACTGACTAACCGTGAAGCTAAAACAAAGAAGCAACCTTATTATTATTATTAATATTATTATTATTATTGTTATTATTATTATTGTTGTTGTTATTATTATTATTATTATTATTATTATTATTATTATTATTATTATTATTATTATTATTATTATTGTTGTTATTATTATTATTATTATTATTATTATTATTATTATTATTATTATTATTATTATTATTATTATTATTATTATTATTATTATTATTATTATTATTATTATTATTATTATTATTATTATTAACTCTGTATAATGCCTTAAGTGTTTAATAAAAGAATAAAATTACATAAATGTGTTTACTTTCTATAACTATTGATGTGATTGTGGAGAAATGCAGCCAATCTGATGGCATAGGGAATTGACAAGTGATTGATGATGAACAGCTGAAGGTGGGAGGAAGAGAGAGAGAGAGGGGTGTTGCCGGATGTGGCGGGGGTAGGGTAAGAGAGAGAGAGAGAGAGAGAGAGAGGGTTATTACCCTAAAACAGTTCACTACCCCTCCAGTTCTCTGGTTCGTGTAGATGTCAGGACCTGGATTTGCGTTTGACTTAAACGATTAGGGTAACAGAATGCATCCTCCCTCCTGGTGTGTTTCTAGTTCACCAATGTGAAAGGTGATTTTAACAAAAAATGCACCCAATATCCTCTGAGAAATAATGTTTAAGTACTGTGTCAGGTGAGGGAGGCCATGGAGAGTAGAAGCAAGGGTAATGCCCTCAGGTTGACAAGTGTGTTTGTGCATGTGCAAAGGCTGGTAACTGCGTTTGATCTGTAGGAGGCCTGACATAAGGAAGACCTCGACAGAGATCCTTTGGTTAATGTGTGAACAGCTGATAGCACCCAGTAAGTACAACTAGGTGTTTCCCATACCGCACCCGGTCTCCTATGCTTAAATCTAGAGCCCTCCATGCTTAACTCTAGAGGTATATACTTCACACTCTCTCTAAGCATACAAACCTATACAACTCTATACTCCCAATACATACACTTTCAACACTCCCCGTTACTTTCACTTTAACATACACACCTGCACACATGCTACACGCCTGCTGCACATACTCACCTTACACCCCTCATTCATCACACGGAGATGCAGAACGTCCCGGGAGACTTGGACCGAGCGAACGGGGACATCTTTCACTCCTTGCGACGGGACCCCCACGCTCAACTGGGACAGCTGGCCACAGGTGGCTCACCTGGCCCAGGTGTTGTGCCCGGTTCTAGGCGTAGAATCCTCTACTGGGGTCGTCACAGTGGAGTTGTCATACAGGAGTCGTCACAGTGGAGTTGTCATACAGGGGTCGTCACAGTGGAGTTGTCATACAGGGGTCGTCACAGTGGAGTTGCCATACAGGAGTCGTCACAGAGGAGTTGTCATACAGGGGTAAGCACAGTGGAGTTGCCATACTGGGGTCGTCACAGTGTAGTTGCCATACAGGGGTCGTCACAGTGGAGTTGCCATAGAGGGGTCGCCACAGTGGAGTTGTTATACAGGGGGGTCGTCACAGTAGAGTTCTCATACAGGGTCGTCACAGTGCAGTTGCCATACAGGGGGTCGTCACAGTAGAGTTCTCATACAGGAGTCGTCACAGTGGAGTTGCCATGCAGGGGTCGCCACAGTAGAGTTGCCATACTGGGGTCGTCACAGTGGAATTGCCATACAGGGGTCGTCACAGTGGAATTGTCATACAGGAGTCATCTCAGTGGAGTTGCCATACATGGATCGTCACAATGGAGTGGCCATACAGGAGTCGTCATAGTGGAGTTGCCATATTGGGGTCGTCATAAAAGTGGTGTCACCAGAGAAAAAGCTAATTGCTAAATTTAACTCTTATTATTATTATTTAATATATCGCAAAAGAATTTACATATAAATATTTTTTACCATATACACAAGCGAAATTCTCCAGTGTCATTTTGTTAGTGGTTTTATACCATAATGTATGGTGAATACTGCCTGTCCTTTGAGCACATTTCATTGATTTGAGCCGTTCTTTTAATTCTTTCCTTGTGAAAAAAACTACATGTCGACCGTGACAGGACTCGAACCTGCAATCTTCGGATCCGAAGTCCGACGCCTTATCCATTAGGCCACACGGTCTTACATGTAACGTGACTTTGTGTTAGTTTTTTAGTGTTTGCCACGTCGAACTTCAGCTCTTGGTTCTCCTGTATTGTTATCTATTGTTTAGCTACGGCGAGGACATCTAAGTCTTTTGGTTAGACTTATCTACTTTTGAAACTACGCGAGACTTTGGCCTCATCTATAACACACTTGTACTTGTTTATACTGAAGGAATCCTTACCTTCCCAGCTATGACCTGGTATGAGTTAAATGGACTGATGGTTGCTGGTGTACTTTTGGGAGCCAGTGTGATCAATTTACCATTTGAACTCTTCGTTATAATGCTGAACTATACAAACTTAAACTGTACTTTTGTTGTACAGTTATCTGAAGCTATGCGTTGATTCTATAATTTTGATCAAACTTTCATTTACAAAAAAATAATAATTACATAGTTGCGTGAATGAAATCAAATTAAAGCGTAATATTAATTATATTTACGCTAATGCAATATGATTAGTAAACAATAAAGTGTCAAATCATGGAGGAATGTCATATTCAGTTAATCTCTGGCACACGCAGCACGGAACATTACCCCAGGAGCTCTCTGGTAGTCTCTTGATGTTTCTTAGGCCCCGTAGCACCGAACACTACCCCAGGAGAAACTGGAAGTATCTTCGCGTTAGTACTCGTAGCACGGAACACGATCCCAGGAGCTACCTGGGACATTCTTGGCCTTCTCCAGCACCCATGACACGGAATATAACACACAGAGATCACGCTAACGTGATGCATCAAATGAACAAATCCACAAGGGCCGTGACGAGGATTCGAACCTGCATCCGGGAGCATCCCAGACACTGCCTTAATCGACTGAGCTACGACAGGGTTAAAAGGGTTGAAACCGAAGTTCTGCTGAACGTACTGCATCCCGTAGCCTCTCCAAGGTACAAAGCAGGATTTTACACAACCCCCCTGCACCCGAGCTATGTCAATAGGCCGTTCTCCCTCTTCGCCCTTACATCATTACACACAGAGATCACACTAACGTGATGCATCAAATGAACAAAACCCTGATCTCACACACAGATCTCTGTGTGTAATGATGTAAGGGCGAAGAGGGAGAACGGCCTATTGGCATAGCTCGGGTGCAGGGGGGTTGTGTAAAATCCTGCTTTGTACCTCGGAGAGGCTACGGGATGCAGTACGTTCAGCAGAACTTCGGTTTCAACCCTTTTAACCCTGTCGTAGCTCAGTCGATTAAGGCAGTGTCTGGGATGCTCCCGGATGCAGGTTCGAATCCTCGTCACGACCCTTGTGGATTTGTTTACACGGAACATAACTCCAGAAGCCAGCTGCAAGTCACGTAGCAGCCCTGAGTGGCATCCCAACCAGAATAGTTAATGAAGGAAAACGTTGGGAATTTGTACAGGTCTGAGAAGGAGCAATGAGAACAGGTAATGGGGATGAGGTCTGAGCTCTTTACCTTGGTTCTAAACTCCTATTGTTCTCTCCCTTTATAGCGTTCTCTTCCCTATTGTTCTCTCCCTTTATAGCGTTCTCTTCGCGTTTGTTTACCCCTTTACAACGTTCTCTCTTCCCTATTGTTCTCTCCCTTTATAGCATTCTCTCTTCCCTATTGTTATCTCCTTTTATAGCGTTCTCTCTTTCCCTATTGTTCTACCCCTATATAGCGCTCTCTCTTCCCTATTTTTCTCTCTCTTTATAGCGTTATTTCTTCCCTATTGTTCTCTCCCTTTATTGCGTTCTCTTCTCCACTGTTATACCCCTTTATAGCGTTCTTTTTCCCTATTGTTATCTCCCTTCTTGGCGTTCTCTCTTCTCTAGTGCTTTCTTCCGTTATAAGGTTCTCTACCCTATTGTTCAACCCTTTTACGACGTTCTCTCTTCCCTATTGTTCTCTCCCTTCTTAGCGTTGTCTCCTTCCTACCGTTCTCTCAACCTCCTCCCTCCCCTACCCCCTCCATCCCCTACCCCCTCACTCTCGTTATCTTGGTCGATGTTGCAAACTAAATGGTATACTTAGCTAGCAGAATTTGTTATGTCACCGAAATAGAAGAGTTAGATTCAATGAATTGATTGCAGCATGTTTAGAAGGAGAGTGTGGTGGCAGACATTTACTACAAGGGAGACAAGCGCCGTCCACACATACACGCCAGGATGAAGAGTTGACCTTGGATTGAGGTCATCCAATTCAATGTAAATGATAATGCCTCGAGCGATGCTTTAGACCGTGGCCCCTCATCAGAGAGGGTGTGGCACCATGGCTCGGGGCAATCTTGGAGTTATCATGCATTAGAAGGCCAGGCCAAGGCATGACCTAGAGGGAGGGGTCATTCAGCAGGAGGCTCAGGGAGCAACAGGTCCTTGGATGGTGAGATAAAGTCTCGCCCGGGACCTTCCTTCCTTACCTTCTCATCATTAGAGCAGACCTGGAAATGGTTCACCGTCATCGACCAACTGTGTGTGTACTCACCTAATTGTGCTTGCGGGGGTTGAGTTCTGGCTCTTTGGTCCCGCCTCTCAACTGTCAATAAACAGGTGTACAGGTTCCTGAGTCTATTGGTCTCTATTTTATCTACACTTGAAACTGTGTATGGAGTCAGCCTCCACCGCATCACTGCCTAATGCATTCCATTTGTCAACCAATCTGACACTAAAAAAGTTCTTTCTAATATCTCTGTGGCTCATTTGGGCACTAAGTTTCCACCTGTATCCTCTGGTGCATGTGCCCCTTGTGTTAAATAGTCTGTCTTTATCTACCCTATCAATTCCCTTGAGAATCTTGAATTTAGTGATCATGTCCCGCCTAACTCTTCTGTCTTCCAGCGAAGTGAGGTTTAATTCCCGTAGTCTCTCCTCGAAGCTCGGTTACTAGTCTAGTGGCAAACCTTTGAACCTTTTCCAGTTTAGTCTTATCCTTGCCTAAATATGGACTCCATGCTGGGGCTGCATACTCCAGGATTGGCCTGACATATGTGGTATACATAGTTCTGAATGATTCCTTACACAAGTTTCTGAATGCCGTTCTTATGTTGGCCAGCTTGGCATATGCCACTGATGTTATCCTCTTGATATGGGCTGCACGGGACAGGTCTGGCGTGATGTCAACCCCCAAGTCTTTTTCTCTTTCTGACTCTTGAAGAATTTCATCTCCCAGATGATACCTATTATCTGGCCTCCTGCTCCCTACATCTATCTTCATTACATTGCATTTGTTTGGGTTAAACTCTAACAACCATTTGTTCGACCATTCCTTCAGCTTGTCTAGGTCTTCTTGAAGCCTCAAGCAGTCCTCCTCTATCTTAATCCTTCTCATAATTTTGGCATTGTCAGCAGACATTGAGTGAAATGAATCACCCTCCGGGAGATTATTTACATACATCAGAAACAAGATAGGACCGTGTACAGAGCCCTGTGGGACTCCACTGGTGACTTCACGCCAATCTGAGGTCTCACCCCATCACCGTAACTCTCTGCTTCCTATTGCTTAGGTACTCCCTTATCCACAGGAGTACCTTACCAGATACACCTGCCTGTCTCCAGTTTATGTACCAGCCTCTTGCGCGGTACTGTGTCAAAGGCTTTCCGACAATCCAAGAAAATGCAGTCCGCCCAGCCCTCTCTTTCTTGCTTAATCTTTGTCACCTGGTCGTAGAATTCTATTAAGCCAGTCAGGCAAGATTTACCCTCCCTGAACCCGTGTTGGCGATTTGCCAAGAAGTCCCTTCTTTCCAGATGTGTTACTAGGTTTTTTCTCACGATCTTCTCCATCACCTTGCATGGTATACAAGTCAAGGACACTGGCCTGTAGTTCAGTGCCTCCTACTTGTCGCCCTTTTTGTATATTGGGACCACATTAGCCGTCTTCCACATTTCTTGTAGGTCTCCTGTCTTCAGTGACCTATTATACACTATGGAGAGTGGCAAGCAGAGTGCCTCAGCACACACTTTCAGTACCCATGGTGAGATCCCGTGTGGACCAACAGCCTTTCTAACATCCAGATCTAGCAGGTGTCTCTTGACCTCCTCTCTTGTAGTTTCGAACCCTTCCAAGGCCGCCTGGTTTACTTCCCATTCTCCTAGCACAGTGGCATCACCTAGTTCTGTTGTGAAGCCCTCCTGGAACCTCTTGTTGAGTTCTTCACACACCTCTTTGTCATTCTCCGTTTACCTGTCCTCGCCTGTTCTAAGTTTTATTACCTGTTCTTTCACTGTTGTTTTCCTCCTGATGTGACTGTGGAGTAGCTTTGGTTCGGTCTTGGCTTTGTTTGCTATATCATTTTCCAAATTTTTCTTTGCATCTCTTCTCACCCTAACATACTCATTCCTGGTTCTCTGGTATCTCTCTCTGCTTTCTGGTGTTCTGTTATTTCGGAAGTTCCTCCACGCTGTTTTGCTCAGTTCCTTTGCTTCCATAGATGCCGTATTAAAGCATGGATTCTTCTTTTGCTTCTCGGATTTTTCCTTTTGGGCCGGGATAAACCTGTTTTTCTGTCTCCTGACACTCTTGGGTGACATAGTCCATCATGTCTTGTAGAGACTTAGCTCTGAGGTCTGTAACCAATGGAAGATCCCTTAGGAAACTTCTCATCTCCTGATAATTTCTCCTTTCGGTATGCCAGCCTTTTGTTTCCTAGTTCTTTTTTGGGGGAGATAAGTCCTAGCTCTATCAGGTGCTTAAAGATCAATGCACTGTGATCACTCATTCCCAAGGGTGCTTCCAATTTAACTTCCCTTATATCCCACTCATTTAGCGAAAATATCAGATCAAGCATGGCTGGTTCATCTTCCTGTCCCATTCTTGTTGATTCCTTGATGTGTTTGCTTAGAAAGTTTCCTGTGGTACGTCCAGCAGCTTAGCTCTCCACGTATCTGGTCCTCCACGTGGGTCTCTGTTCTCCCACTCTATCTTCCTGTGGTGAAGTCTCACATGATTATTAGTCCAGATCCATGCCTGCTAGGGACAGAAGCAGCTCTCTCTCTATTATATTAATGATGGCCATGTTGTTTCTATCATATTCATGTCTGGGTCTTCTGTCATTTGATGGTGGGTTATATATGACTACGACTATGATTTTTTGTCCTGTAGTTGCTATGGTACCTGTTATGTAGTCACATAAATATTCACAGCTCTGAATAACCGTCTCTTCAGCCTTTTCTTACCGGCAGAGCTCAACCACCTCCTCCTCTTCCTTCTCTCTCTTTCCTCACAACACAGTAGTCCTGTGTGTGTGTACTCACCTAATTGTGCTTGCGGGAGTTGAGCTTTGGCTCTTTGGTCCCCGCCTCTCAACTGTCAATCAACTGATGTACAGATTCCTGAGCCTACTGGGCTCTATCATATCGACATTTGAAACTGTGTATGGAGTCAGCCTTCACCACATCACTGCCTAATGCATTAGATCTGTTAACTACTCTGACACTGAAAAAGGTCTTTCAAACGTCCCTGTGGCTCATTTGGGTACCCAGTTTCCTCCTGTGTCCCCTTGTTCGCGTACCACCTGTGTTAAACAGTTTATCTTTATCTACCCTGTCAATTCCTCTGAGAATTTTGTAGGTAGTAATCATGTCTTCCCTTACTCTTCTGTCTTCTAGTACCGTGAGGTGCATTTCTCGCAGCCTTTCTTCGTAACTCATGCCTCTTAGGTCTAGGACTAGCCTAGTGGCATATCTCTGAACTTTTTCAAGCTTCGCCTTGTACTTGACAAGGTAAGGGCTCCATGCTGGGGCCGCATACTCCAGGATTAGTCCTACTCCATACTCCAGGTTCCTGAAGGCAGTTTTGATGTTAGTCAGTCTCGCATATGCCGCAGATGTTATTCTTTTGATATGGGCTTTAGGGGACAGGTTTGGTGTTATATCAACTCCTAGATCCTTCTCTCTGTCCGTTTCTTGAAGGAGTTCATCTCACATTTTGTATCCTGTGTCTGGCCTACGGTTTCCTCTGCCTAGTTTCATTACCTTGCTTGTCGGGTTGAACCTTAGTAGCCATTTGTTGGACCATTCATGCAGTCTGTCTAGGTCATCTTGTAGTCTCGTACTGTCTTCCTCCGTCTTAATCATCCTCATATTTTTTGCATCATCAGCAAACAATGATAGGAATGATTCTATACCATCTGGAAGATCATTTATATATTTAAGAAACAGTATGGGCCCAAGGACTGAACCCTGCGGTACCCCACTGGTGACGTCTCGCCAGTCTGATACCTTACCCTTCACAGTGACTCGCTGCCTTATTTTACTTAGGTTCTCCCTTATCCAATGAAGTACCAACCCTTTCACTCCTGCCTGCACCTCCAGCTTTCGCACTAGTCTCTGGTGTGGCACTGTGTCAAAGGCTTTCTGGCAATCCAAAAATATGCAGTCTGCCCATCCCATTCTTTCTTGCCTGATTCTTGTTGCCTGATCGTAGAATTCAATTAATCCTTTGAGGCATGACTTGCCATCCCTGAAACTATGTTGTGAAACATAGTTCCTTTGCTCAAGATGTTTGACTCGCTTTTTTCCCACGATTTTCTCCATTAGCTTGCAGCGTATAGTTCATCCCTTCTGTCTATCCCCCTTCTTGTATATCGGGACCACGTTTGCCGCCTTCCAAATTTCTGGCAGTTCACCTGTTACCAGTGATTTGTTATGCACCATGGAGAGTGGCAGGCACAGTGCTTCTGCTCCTTCCTTTAGTATCCATGGTGATATTCCATCCGGGCCTATAGCCTTTGTCATGTTCAACTCTAGCAAAAGCTGCCTTACATCTCCACTGGTAATCTCACATTCCACTAGTGGTGCCTGGTTAATTATTCCTTCTCTTATCTCTGGAACTTCTCCTTACTCTAATGTGAAGACTTCCTGGAATTTCATATTGAGTTCCTCGCACACTTCTTTGTCATTAGTAGTGAATCTGTCTGCCCCTATCCTCAGTTTAATTACCTGTTCCTTCACTGTTGTCTTTCTCCTGATGTGGTTGTGCAGCAATTTAGGTTGGGTCTTAGTCTTGCTTGCTGTTTCCTTTTCATATTGCCCTTCTGCCTCTCTTCTCACCCTGACGTATTCATTCTTGGCTCTCTGGTAACCTTCTCTTCTCTCAAGTGTCCTGTTATTTCTATAGTTTCTCCACGCCCTTTTACTTTGTTGCTTAGCTAGCCTACATCTCTGATTAAACCATGGGTTTCTCATTTGCATTTCAGTTTTTACCTTTTGGGCCGGGATACTTTTCTGCTGCCTCCCTGCACTTCTGCGAGATGTATTCCATCATGTCTTGGGCCTTCTTTCCCCTTAGCTTTGCTTCCCATGCTATATATATATATGTGTGTGTGTACTCACCTATATGTACTCACCTATATGTGCTTGCAGGATCGAGCATTGACTCTTGGATCCCGCCTTTCTAGCTATCGGTTGTTTACAGCAATGACTCCTGTCCCATTTCCCTATCATACCTAGTTTTAAAAGTATGAATAGTATTTGCTTCCACAACCTGTTCCCCAAGTGCATTCCATTTTTCTACTACTCTCACGCTAAAAGAAAACTTCCTAACATCTCTGTGACTCATCTGAGTTTCCAGTTTCCACCCATGTCCCCTCGTTCTGTTATTATTACGTGTGAACATTTCATCTATTTCCACTTTATCAATTCCCCTGAGTATTTTATATGTCCCTATCATATCTCCTCTCTCCCTTCTTTTCTCTAGTGTCGTTAGGTTCAGTTCCTTCAGCCGCTCTTCATATCCCATCCCTCGTAACTCTGGGACAAGCCTCGTCGCAAACCTCTGAACCTTCTCCAGTTTCTTTATGTGTTTCTTCAGGTGGGGGCTCCATGATGGCGCGGCATACTCTAAGACGGGTCTCACGTAGGCAGTGTAAAGCGCCCTAAAAGCTTCCTCATTTAGGTTTCTGAATGAAGTTCTAATTTTCGCCAGTGTAGAGTACGCTGCTGTCGTTATCCTATTTATATGTGCCTCAGGAGTTAGATTAGGTGTCACATCCACTCCCAGGTCTCTTTCCTCGAATCGTTACAGGTAGGCTGTTCCCCTTCATTGTGTACTGTCCCTTTGGTCTCCTGTCACCTGATCCCATTTCCATAACTTTACATTTACTGGTGTTAAACTCCAGTAGCCATTTCCCTGACCATCTCTGCAGCCTGTTTAAGTCCTCTTGGAGGATCCTACAATCCTCGTCTGTCACAACTCTTCTCATTAATTTTGCGTCATCTGCAAACATTGACATGTATGATTCCACTCCTGTAAACATATCATTTACGTAAATTAGAAAGAGGATTGGTCCCAGCACCGATCCTTGAGGTACTCCACTTGTTACTGTTCGCCAGTCCGACTTTTCGCCCCTTACCATTACCCTCTGGCTCCTTCCTGTTAGGTAGTTCTTCACCCATACTAGGGCCTTTCCGCTTACTCCTGCCTGCCTCTCAAGTTTGTATAGCAGTCTCATGTGCGGTACCGTATCAAAGGCCTTTTGGCAGTCAAGAAATATGCAGTCTGCCAGAAATATGCAGTGTGTGTGTGTGTGTGTGTGTGTGTGTGTGTGTGTGTGTGTGTGTGTGTGTGTGTGTGTGTGTGTGTGTGTGTGTGTGTGTGTGTGTGTGTGTGTGTGTGTGTGTGTGTGTGTGTGTGTGTGTGTGTGTGTGTGTGTGTGTGTGTGTGTGTGTGTGTGTGTGTGTGTGTGTGTGTGTGTGTGTGTGTGTGTGTGTGTGTGTGTGTGTGTGTGTGAGTGTGTACTCACCTCTTTGTGCTTGCGGGGGATGAGCTTTGGCTCTTTGGTCCCGCCTCTCAACTGTCAATCAACTGGTGTATAGATTCCTGAGCCTACTGGGCTCTATCATATCTACATTTGAAACTGTGTATGGAGTCAGCCTCCACCACATCACTGCCTAATGCATTCCATCCGTTAACTACTCTGACACTGAAAAAGTTCTTTCTAATATCTCTGTGGCTCATGTGGGTACTCAGTTTTCACCTGTGTCCCCTTGTTCGCGTCTCACCTGTGTTGAATAGTTTTTCCTTGTTTACCCGGTCGATTCCCCTGAGGATTTTGTAGGTTGTGATCATGTGTCCCCTTACTCTTCTGTCTTCCAGTGTCGTAAGGTGCATTTCCCGCAGCCTTTCCTCGTAACACATGCCTCTCAGTTCTGGGACTAGTCTAGTGGCATACCTTTAGACTTTTTCCAGCTTCGTCTTGTGCTTAACAAGGTACGGGCTCCATGCTGGGGCCGCATACTCCAGGATTGGTCTTACATATGTGGTGCACAAGATTTTGAATGATTCCTTACACAGGTTCCTGAACGCTGTTCTGAGGTTAGCCAGCCTAACATGTGCCGCAGACGTTATTCTTTTTATGTGGGCTTCAGGAGACAGGTTTGGTGTGATATCAACTCCTAGATCTTTCTCTCTGACCGTTTCATTAAGTACTTCATCTCCTATTCTGTAGCCTGTGTCTGGCCTCCTGTTTCCACTGCCTAGTTTCAATACTTTGCATTTACTTGGGTTGAACTTCAACAGCCATTTGTTGGACCATTCACTCAGTCTGTCTAGGACATCTTGTAGCCTCCTACTATCATTCTCAATTCCAATCCTCCTCATAATTTTTGCATCATCGGTAAACATTGAGAGAAATGATTCTATACCCTCTGGGAGATCATTTACATATATCAGAAACAGTATAGGTCCAAGGACTGACCCCTGCGGGACTCCACTCGTAACGTCTCGCCAATCTGAGACCTCACCCCTCACACTGACTCGTTGTCTCCTGTTGCTTAGGTACTCCTTTATCCAATGGAGTACCTTCCCTTTCACTCCAGCCTACATCTCCAGCTTCTTCACTAGCCTCTTGTGTGGCACTGCATCAAAGCTTTCTGACAATCCAAAAATATGCAGTCTGCCCACTCTTCTCTTTCTTGCCTTATTTTTGTTGCCTGGTCGTAGAATTCAAGTAACCCTGTGAGGCAACCCCTGCCATCCCTGAACCCATGTTGATGCTGTGTTACAAAGTTCTTTCGCTCCAGGTGCTCCACTAGCTTTCTTCGCACAATCTTCTCTATCAGCTTGCATGGTATGCAGGTTAGGGACACTGGCCTGTAATTCAGTGTCTCCTGTCTATCCCCTTTCTTGTAATTCGGGACTACATTAGCTGTTTTCCAAATTTCTGGCAGTTCCCCTGTTGCCAGAGATTTGTTACACACTATGGAGAGTGGTAGGCACAGTTCTTTTGCTCCTTCGTTTAGTATCCAAGGGGAGATTCCATCTGGGTCTATAGCCATGTATCACATCCAACTCTAGTAAACACTTTCTCACTTCCCCGCTGGTAATCTCAAACTCTTCCAGAGGTTCCTGGTTAGCTATTCCTTCTCTTATCTCTGTGATTTCTCCTTGCTCTAAGGTGAAGACCTCCTGGAATTTCTTATTCAGTTCCTCTCACACTTCCTTGTCGTTTGTAGTGAATCCTTCCGCCTCTATCCCTAATTTCATAACCTGTTCCTTTACTGTTGTTTTTCTCCTGATGTGGCTATGCAACAATTTAGGCTGAGTCTTTGACTTTCTTGCGATGTCATTTTCGTATTGTCTTTCTGCCTCTCTTTTCATCCTGACATATTCATTCCTGGCATTCTGGTATCTTTCTCTGCTCTCCGGTGTCCTGTTATTCCTATAGTTTCTCCATGCCCCTTTACTTTGCTGCTTAGCTAACCTATATCTCTGATTAAACCATGGGTTTCTCATCTTCAATTATCTTCACTTATTTGCTGCGTCCTTGCACTTCTACGTGATGTAGTCCATCATATCTTGGGCCGTCTTTTCCCTGAGCTCTGTTTCCCATGCTTTTTCTGTTAGGAATTTTCATATCTCCTCATAGTTTTCCTTTCGGTATGCTAACCTTTTGGTTTCGGTATCCCTCCTCGAGTTCAAAAACCCTTCTTCAATCAGGTACTCAAACACCAGTACACTGTGGTCGCTCATTCCTACTGGGGCCTCAAAACCGATTTCTCTTATGTCGGAGTCGTTCAGAGTGAAGACCAGGTCGAGTCTCGCTGGTTCGTCATTTCCTCTCATTCTTGTGGGTTCTCTGACATTCTGAGTTAAAAAGTTTTTAGTCACCACCTCCAGTAGTTTGGCTCTCCACGTATCCTCGCCTCCATGCGGCTCCTTATTCTCCCAGTCAACCCTTCCGTGATTGAAGTCCCTCATGATGATCAGGTGGGATCTATTTCTACAGGCAGCAGAGGCTGCCCTCTCAATTATAGTGTTAACTGCCATATTGTTGTTTTCGTACTCTTGACTGGGTCTTCTGTCATTTGGTAGAGGGTTATATATTACTGCTACTACTATTCTTGGTCCTCCCATTGTCATGGTGCCTGCTATGTAGTCTCTGAAACCCTCACAGCCCGGGATAGCCATCTCCTTAAAACTCCATTCCTTTCTCATGAGTAGGGCCACTCTGCCTCCTCCCCTACCTTCCCTCTCTTTCCTTATTACTGTGTACTCCTGGGGAAACACGGCATTCGTTATGATTCCAGAGAGTTTTGTTTCAGTGAGTGATTACATCTGGGTTCACCTCTTGTGCTCTTTTCCTTAGTTCACTTGCCTTGCTTGTGATCCCATCTATGTTTGAGTACATTACCCTGAAACTGACTCTCTTCTGCTTCTCCTCTGGGGGGGACCTGTGGGATCTGGGGTGAGCGGGAGCTGGGAGGATCTGGTACGGGGAGACTAGTGGAGGAGGAAGGGCTTGGGGGAGGGGGGGGGTTGGGGGAGAATGAGAGAGAGAAAGGAGGGAGAGAAAAAGAAGGGGGGAGGGAGAGAGAGAGAGAGAGAGAGAGAGAGAGAGAGAGAGAGAGAGAGAGAGAGAGAGAGAGAGAGAGAGAGAGAGAGAGAGAGAGAGAGAGAGAGAGAGAGAGAGGAGAGAGAGAGAGAGAGAGAGAGGGGGGGGAGGGGGAGAGAGAGAGAGAGAGAGAGAGGGGGGGGGGGGAGAGAGAGAGAGAGAGGTGTGTCTGGGTGCGTATGGGGGGGGGAGAGGGAGGGGATGGTGAGGGTGTGTGGTGCGGATTAGAGTGGGATGGTTATGGGAGGGTGTGGACCATATGGTTAGGAGGCTTGTGTGTACTGTTGGTGCTATTGTGGGAGGGGGGGGGGTGAGAGAAGGGGGGGGGGAGTTGTCTCCGTGTAGGGCGTAGTGTTTTTTTCACACTTGGGTGTGAAAAAACTAGGTCCTTCCTCGCATCTGCTGCCTGCTTTCTCTCTTCCCTTGTCATATCCCTCTGCACGAATACTTTTTTGAACTTCTGTACATTTGTTAGACCATTTTTCCTTGCTAACAGTTCCTCTTTCGTGATTTCGCTCATGATTACTACCTTTATCTATTGGTCTCTGTACTTGTTGTACTTAATGTACAACATGTACATTATGTACATGTACATTATACATCACCCCCTCCCACCCTTAATGTACTTAATGTATGTGTACTCACCTATTTGTGCTTGCGGGGGTTGAGCTCTGGTTCTTTGGTCCCGCCTCTCAACCGTCAATCAACAGGTGTACAGGTTCCTGAGCCTCCTGGGCTCTATCATATTTACACTTGAAACTGTGTATGGAGTCACCCTCCACCACATCACTTCTTAATGCATTCCATTTGTCAACCACTCTGACACTAAAAAAGTTCTTTCTAATATCTCTGTGGCTCATTTGGGCACTCAGTTTCCACCTGTGTCCCATAGTGCATGTGCCCCTTGTGTTAAATGACCTGTCTTTATATAACCTGTCGATTTCCTTGAGAATCTTGAATGTGGTGATTATGTCCCCCCTAACTCTTCTGTCTTCCAACGAAGTGAGGTATAATTCCCGTAGACTCTCCTCGTAGCTCATACCTCTCAGCTCGGGTACTAGTCTGGTGGCAAACCTTTGAACCTTTTCCAGTTTAGTCTTATGCTTGACTAGATATGGACTCCATGCTGGAGCCGCATACTCCAGGATTGGTCTGACATATGTGGTATATAATGTTTTGAAAGATTCCTTACACAAGTTTCTAAATGCCGTTCTTATGTTAGCCAACCTGGCATGTGCCGCTGATGTAATCCTCTTGATATGAGCTTCAGGGGACAGGTCTGGCGTGATATCAACCCCAGGTCTTTCTCTCTCTCTGACTCCTGAAGTATTTCGTCTCCCAAATGATACCTTGTATCTGGTCTCCTGCTTCCTACCCCTGTCTTCATTACATCACATTTGCTTGGGTTAAACTCTAACAACCATTTGTTCGACCGTTCCTGCAGCTTGTCTAGGTCTTCTTCAAGCCTCAAGCTGTCCTCCTCTGTCTTAATCCTTCTCATAATTTTGGTTTCGGCAGCAAACATTGAGAGGAATGAGTCTATACCCTCTGGGAGATAATTTACTTATATCAGAAACCGGATAGTTCCGGGAGTCCCTGTGGGACTCCACTGCTGACTTCACGCCAATCTGAGGCCTCACGCCTCACTGTAACTCTCTGCTTCTTATTGCTTAGCTCCCTTATCCACTGGAGCACCATACCAGTTACTCCTGCCTGTTTCTCCAGCTTATGCAACAGCTTTTTATGGGCTACTGTGTCGAAGGCTTTCCGACAGTTCAAAAAAAGCAGTCCGCCCATCCTTCTCTTTCTTGCTTAATCTTTGTCACCTGATCGTAGAATTCTATTAAGCCTGTAAGACAAGATTTACCCTCCCTGAACCCATGTTGATGGGTTGTCACGAAGTCTCGTCTTTCCAGATGTGTTACTAGTTTTTTCTCACAATCTTCTCTATCACCTTGCATGGTATACAAGTTAAGGACACTGGCCTGTAGTTCAGTGCCTCTTGTATGTCACCCTTTTTTTATATTGGGACTACACTAGCCGTCTTCCATATTTCTGGTAGGTCTCCCGTTTCCAGTGACCTACTATACACTATGGAGAGTGGCAAACAAATTGCTCCTGCACACTCTTTTAATACCCATAGTGAGATTCCGTCCGGCCCAACAGCTTTTCTCACGTCCAGCTCCAATAGGTGCTTCTTGATATCATCTCTTGTAATTTCGAACATTTCTAAGGTCACCTGGTTGCTGCCACCTCTCCTAACAACGTGACTTCTCCTTGTTCTATTGTGAAGTCCTCTTAGCACCTTTTGTTGAGTTCCTCACACACCTCTTTATCATTCTCTGTGTACCTGTCCTCACCCATCCTAAGTTTCATCGCCTGTTCCTTCACTGTTGTCTTCCTCCTGATGTGACTGTGTAGTAGCTTTGTTTCGGTCTTGGCTTTGTTAGCTATATCATTTTCATACCTTTTCTCAGCTGCTCTTCTCACACTAACATACTCGTTCCTGGTTCTCTGGTATCTCTCTCTACTTTCAGGTGTTCTGTTATTACGGAAATTCCTCCATGCCCTTTTGTTCAGCTCCTTTGCTTTCATACATTCCCTAGTAAACCATGGATTCTTCTTTTGCTTCTCTGTTTTTTCCTGTCGGGCTGGGACAAACCTGCTTACAGCCTCCTGACACCTTTGGATGACATAGTCCATCATGTCTTGTACGGACTTGGTTTTGAGTTCTGTGTCCCATTGTATATCCCTTAGGCATTTATTCATCTCCTCATAGTTTCCCTTTCGGTATGCCAGCCCTTTGTTTCCCAGTTCTTTTTTGGGGGAGATAATTCCTAGCTCAACCAGGTACTCAAAGCTCAATACACTATGATCACCCATTCCCATGGGTGCTTCCAACTTAGGTTCCCTTATATCCGACTCATTTAGGTTAAATATCAGATCGAGCATGGCTGGTTCATTCTCTCCTCTCATTCTTGTCGGTCCCTTGACGTGTTGACTTAGAAAGTTTCTTGTTGTCACGTCCAGCAGCTTAGCTCTCCATGTGTCTGGTCGTCCATGTCGGTCTCTGTTCTCCCAATCTCTCTTCCCATGGTTGAAGTCTCCCATGATTAGTAGTCTGGATCCGTTGCTGCTAGCCACAGAAGCTGCTCTCTCTATTATATTGATGGTGGCCATGTTGTTTCTATCATATTCCTGTCTGGGTCTTCTGTCGTTCGGTGGGGGGTTATATATGACTGCTACTATAATTTTCTGTCCTCCAGTTGCTATGGTGCCTGATATGTAGTCACTGAAACCTTCACAGTTCTGATTTACCATCTCTTCAAAACTCCAGCTTTTTCTTATCAGCAAAGCTACACCACCTCCTCCTCTCCCTTCTCTCTCTTTCCTAACTACATAGTAGTCCTGTGGAAACACGGCATTTGTTATGGTTTTCATTATCTTTGTTTCTGTGAGTGCTATTATGTCTGGGTTTTCTTTTAGTGCCCATTCTCCAAGTTCATTTGTTTTATTTGTAATCCCATCTATGTTATTGTATATAGCCTTGAAGCTCACTTTCTTCTGTTCATTTTTTTGTCCCCTTCTTGGCAAGCATTCTGCTGGTGGGGAAAGCTGTTCCCTGGGTGAGAAGATCTGTGAGGTGGTTTGCAGGGTCTCAAATTATTTTGGGGGTGGGGGTTCAAGGGAAGGAGGGACAGGTAGGGTGTGGGTTAAGGAGATAGGGGGGACATAAAGGATACGGGGCTAAGGGGAAGGACGAATAGGGAGGGTATGGGATGAAGGAGGAGGGGGGACAGGGGGGGAAAGGTGGGAGGGGAGACATGGTGGGAATGGGGGAGGGGTGATAGGGTCAGAGTGGGGTGGGGTGGGAGGGAGAGTTGGGTGTGCATTTGGGTGGGGGCAGGTAGGGTGAGGGGAAGGGCGGGTTTCTATGCAGAGGGGGGTGGTTGGGTGTCCCTCCCCGCTGGTGTTACTGGGTAGCTGGATGTGGGTTCCCCTCTCGCCTCTGGGGATGTTGTGTTGCGGGCTGCAATTTTCTGGTTTACTCCTCTCTCCCTGTGCTTCCTCCTTGCCTCTGCTGCCCTGGCTCTCTCCTCCTTCATCCTGTCCCTCTGCAGGAATACTTTCCTGTATTCCTCCACATACTGGAGACGACTCTTCCTTTCTAGAATAACCTCCTCCGTGGCCTCGTATGTAAACACCACCTTTACCAGTCGGTTTCTGTCTTTGTTGTACCAGCCCAACCTGAAAACCTTCTCAATGTTTTGTTCAGCCCCTTCCATCTGTAACCTCTTCAGTAGCCTATGTACTGCCTCTCTATTCTTGCTATTGAATTCCTGCCTATTGGATCCTTCCAGTTCTTTGATGCCTACAACTACCACTGATCTTTTTCACTCCAGCAGCTGACTGGTGCACCTTGCTGCTTCCTGTGAGGTAGCTGCTTGCATGCATGCATGCTGCTTGCATGCATGGTAGCTGCTCTCTCACTGTGTCCATTGCTTCTGAGCTCTTTCTCAGTCTTCCTGCAAATGTTTCAGGTACAGAGGCATTTCCTTCCAATGCAACATTCCCACCTTCCCTTTGGATGATAATCTGATGCTCGGCCTCTTTATTTTTTTCTGTGAGGGATTTGATCGCCTCCCTTGCTGATGTCAGCTCACTTTGCAGGTTGTTAATTGTAATCCTCATTTCATGTATCTCCCTCCTGAATTCCTCCAGAACTTGGATTAATATTTCCTTCGTTTGGTCACTTTAAAGAGAGAGAGAGAGAGAGAGTGAGAGAGAGAGAGAGAGAGAGAGAGAGAGAGAGAGAGAGAGAGAGAGAGAGAGAGAGAGAGAGAGAGAGAGAGAGAGAGAGAGAGAGAGAGAGAGAGAGAGAGAGAGAGAGAGAGAGAGAGAGAGAGAGAGAGAGAGTGAGAGAGAGAGAGAGAGAGAGAGAGAGTGAGAGAGAGAGAGAGAGAGAGAGAGAGAGAGAGAGAGAGAGAGAGAGAGAGAGAGAGAGAGAGAGAGAGAGAGAGAGAGAGAGAGAGAGAGAGAGAGAGAGAGAGAGAGAGAGAGAGAGAGAGAGAGAGAGAGAGAGAGAGAGAGAGAGAGAGAGAGAGAGAGAGAGAGAGAGAGAGAGAGAGAGAGAGAGAGAGAGAGAGAGAGAGAGAGAGAGAGAGAGAGAGAGAGAGAGAGAGAGAGAGAGAGAGAGTGAGAGAGAGAGAGAGAGAGAGAGAGAGAGAGAGAGAGAGAGAGAGAGAGAGAGAGAGAGAGAGAGAGAGAGAGAGAGAGAGAGAGAGAGAGAGAGAGAGAGAGAGAGAGAGAGAGAGAGAGAGAGAGAGAGAGAGAGAGAGAGAGAGAGAGAGAGAGAGAGAGGAGAGAGAGAGAGAGAGAGAGAGAGAGAGAGAGAGAGAGAGAGAGAGAGAGAGAGAGAGAGAGAGAGAGAGAGAGAGAGAGAGTGAGAGAGAGAGAGAGAGAGAGAGAGAGAGAGAGAGAGAGAGAGAGAGAGAGAGAGAGAGAGAGAGAGAGAGAGAGAGAGAGAGAGAGAGAGAGAGAGAGAGAGAGAGAGAGAGAGTATTATTATATAATCGTATTATTTATTCAATAATACAATAATACGATTGTATTATTGAATAAAATGCAATAGTGTCTATGATATGATATTATAAGACCCTTGCACACTGTTGGGGAGAGACACTTACCAGCCAGCCCCCCGCAAGCACTTTAGGTGAATACACGGCGGGTCTGTGTGGTCTTCAGGTCTCCACGTGGGTCCCGGCTAAAGCGACTGATGCTGCCTCAAGAAGTCGATCTTCACTAGCTATCTTCTCTAAATTCACTAAGATAATTCACCACGAGATGTGATCAATGTTGCATTACAATGCCACTGTTGGATTTACACTGTCCCGATTCTCACTGCACAGTACACCCGCTCCCTTGACCCTATTGTTCCCTCGGTATATGTGGACCGCTGACCCTACACGTCTGCTCCCTATCAAGGCTGACCCAAGACTGTGTGTGTGTGTGTGTGTGTGTGTGTGTGTGTGTGTGTGTGTGTGTGTGTGTGTGTGTGTGTGTGTGTGTGTGTGTGTGTGTGTGTGTGTGTGTGTGTGTGTGTGTGTGTGTGTGTGTGTGTGTGTGTGTGTGTGTGTGTGTGTGTATGTGTGTGTGTGTGTGTGTGTGTGTGTGTGTGTGTGTGTGTCTGTGTGTGTCTGTGTGTGTCTGTGTGTGTGTGTGTCTGTGTGTGTGTGTGTACTCACCTAGTTGTACTCACCTAGTTGTGTCTACAGGATCGAGCATTGACTCTTGGATCCCGCCTTTCGAGCATCGGTTGTTTACAGCAATGACTCCTGTCCCATTTCCCTATCATACCTGGTTTTAAAATTATGAATAGTATTTGCTTCCACAACCTGTTCCTGAAGTGCATTCCATTTTCCCACTACTCTCACGCTAAAAGAAAACTTCCTAACATCTCTGTGACTCATCTGAGTTTCAAGCTTCCATTCATGTCCCCTCGTTCTGTTACTATTCCGTGTGAACATTTCGTCTATGTCCACTCTGTCAATCCCTCTGAGTATCTTATACGTTCCTCTCATGTCCCCCCTCTCCCTTCTTCTTTCTAGTGTCGTAAGGCACAGTTCCCTCAGGCTCTCCTCATACCCCATCCCTCGTAGCTCTGGGACGAGTCTCGTTGCAAACCTCTGAACTTTTTCCAGTTTCATTATATGCTTCTTCAGATGGGGACTCCATGATGAGGCGGCATACTCTAAGACTGGCCTTACGTAGGCAGTGTAAAGCGCCCTAAATGCCTCCTCACTTAGGTTTCTGAATGATGTTCTAACTTTTGCCAGTGTAGAGTACGCTGCTGTCGTTATCCTATTTATATGTGCCTCAGGAGATAGATTAGGTGTTACGTCCACCCCCAGGTCTCTTTCACGCGTCGTTACAGGTAGGCTGTTCCCCTTCATTGTGTACTGTCCCTTTGGTCTCCTATCTCCTAGTCCCATTTCCATAACTTTACATTTGCTCGTGTTGAATTCCAGTAGCCATTTCTCTGACCATCTCTGCAACCTGTTCAGGTCCTCTTGGAGGATCCTGCAATCCTCATCTCTCACAACTCTTCTCATCAACTTTGCGTCATCCGCAAACATCGACATGTAGGATTCTACGCCTGTAAACATGTCGTTAACATATACAAGAAATAGAATTGGGCCCAGCACCGATCCTTGTGGTACTCCACTTGTTACTGTTCGCCAGTCCGACTTCTCGCCCCTTACCGTAACTCTTTGGCTCCTTCCTGTTAGGTGTGTGTGTGTGTGTTTGCCTTCCTTCCTGTGTGTGTGTGTGTGTGTGTGTGTTTGCCTTCCTTCCTGTGTGTGTGTGTGTGTGTGTGTGTGTGTGTGTGTGTGTGTGTGTGTGTGTGTGTGTGTGTGTGTGTGTGTGTGTGTGTGTGTGTGTGTGTGTGTGTGTGTGTGTGTGTGTACTCACCTAGTTGTACTCACCTAGTTGTGTTTGCGGGGGTTGAGCTCTGGCTCTTTGGTCCCGCCTCTCAACCGTCAATCAACAGGTGTACAGATTCCTGAGCCTATCGGGCTCTGTCATATCTACACTTGAAACTGTGTATGGAGTCAGCCTCCACCACATCACCCCCTAATGCATTCCATTTGTCAACCACTCTGACACTAAAAAAGTTCTTTCTAATATCTCTGTGGCTCATTTGGGCACTCAGTTTCCACCTGTGTCCCCTTGTGCGTGTTCCCCTTGTGTTAAATAGACTGTCTTTATCTACCCTATCAATCCCCTTCAGAATCTTGAATGTGGTGATCATGTCCCCCCTAACTCTTCTGTCTTCCAGCGTAGTGAGGTTTAATTCCCGTAGTCTCTCCTCGTAGCTCATACCTCTCAGCTCGGGTACTAGTCTGGTGGCAAACCTTTGAACCTTTTCCAGTTTAATCTTATCCTTGACTAGATATGGACTCCATGCTGGGGCTGCATACTCCAGGATTGGCCTGACATATGTGGTATACAAAGTTCTGAATGATTCTTTACACAAGTTTCTGAATGCCGTTCGTATGTTGGCCAGCCTGGCATATGCCGCTGATGTTATCCGCTTGATATGTGCTGCAGGAGACAGGTCTGGCGTGATATCAACCCCCAAGTCTTTTTCCTTCTCTGACTCCTGAAGAATTTCCTCTCCCAGATGATACCTTGATGTGTGTGTGTGTGTGTGTGTGTGTGTGTGTGTGTGTGTGTGTGTGTGTGTGTGTGTGTGTGTGTGTGTGTGTGTGTGTGTGTGTGTGTGTGTGTGTGTGTGTACTCACCTATTTGTACTCACCTATTTGTGCTTGCGGGGGTTGAGCTTTGGCTCTTTGGTCCCGCCTCTCAACTGTCAATCAACTGGTGTACAGATTCCTGAGCCTACTGGGCTCTATCATATCTACATTTAAAACTGTGTATGGAGTCAGCCTCCACCACATCACTGCCTAATGCATTCCATCCGTTAACTACTCTGACACTAAAAAAGTTCCTTCTAACGTCTCTGTGGCTCATGTGAGTACTCAGTTTCCACCTGTGTCCCCTTGTTCGCGTCCCACCAGTGTTGAATAGTTTATCTTTGTTTACCCGGTCGATTCCTCTGAGGATTTTGTAGGTTGTGATCATGTCTCCCCTTACTCTTCTGTCTTCCAGTGTCGTAAGGTGCATTTCCCGCAGCCTTTCCTCGTAACTCATGCCTCTTAGTTCTGGGACTAGTCTAGTGGCATACCTTTGGACTTTTTCCAGCTTCGTCTTGTGCTTGACAAGGTACGGGCTCCATGCTGGGGCCGCATACTCCAGGATTGGTCTTACATATGTGGTGTACAAGATTCTGAATGATTCCTTACACAGGTTCCTGAACGCTGTGTGTGTGTGTGTGTGTGTGTGTGTGTGTGTGTGTGTGTGTGTGTGTGTGTGTGTGTGTGTGTGTGTGTGTACTTACCTATTTGTACTCACCAATTTGTGCTTGCGGGGGTTGAGCTTTGGCTCTTTGGTGCCGCCTCTCAACTGTCAATCAACTGGTGTACAGATTTTTGAGCCTACTGGGCTCTGTCATATCTACCTTAGAAACTGTGTATGGAGTCAGCCTCCACCACATCACTGCCTAATGCATTCCACCTGTTTACTACTCTGACGCTGAAAAAGTTCCTTCTAACGTCCCTGTGGCTCATGTGGGTACTCAGTTTCCACCTGTGTCCCCTTGTTCGCGTACCACCAGTGTTGAATAGTTTATCCTTGTTTAACCGGTCGATTCCCCTGAGGATTTTGTAGGTTGCGATCATGTCTCCCTTTATGTGTGTGTGTGTGTGTGTGTGTGTGTGTGTGTGTGTGTGTGTGTGTGTGTGTGTGTGTGTGTGTGTGTGTGTGTGTGTACGCCACTGGATAAAAGAGTACCTAGGCAACAGAAGACAGCGAGTCACTGTGAGAGGGAGAGGTCTCGGAGTAACGAGGCGTCACCAGTGGAGTCCCATGGGGATCAGTCTTTGGACCTATACTGTTTCTGATATAATGTAAATGATCTAAATGTTCCTCTCAATGTTTGCTGATGATGCAAAACTTATGAGGAGGATCAAGACAGAGGAAGATAGTATGAGGCAATGAATTGCATTTCACCCTTGTAAACGGACATTAATGACACAATATACAAAATACCTCGAACACTGTATATTTAAGACACATGCACATATGTCTATAATGTATTTATGTATTTGGTTCGATTAGCATTTTAACAGCACTACAATCATATTCTGTGGTTGATTGTTCAATAAATCACTGAATTATACGTTTAACAGATCTCTAAACCTTTCCATGGAAGACATATATATATATATATATATATATATATATATATATATATATATATATATATATATTTATATATATATATATATATATATATATATATATATATATATATATATATATATATTGTGACGGAGTTCCCCCCCTTATAATTCTCCCACGCCTGCAGTAAGAGTCATGTCTACTTTTCCCAAGCGTTCTCTACGTTGCAGGCTACAATTTGATATATGGGAGAGAGTGAAGTGTTCTCGGAGAGCCGAGAAATTTGTGAAATAGTAATATTTTGGCCTGTGGTTTAGGCCCTTTAGGGAGCCAAGATGGCGCTTACCTGTCTGATCTCCCGCCAAAACCGTGTGACGTCAGTGGCACCGGATTGGTCACCGACAGCCATGTGGCACCGGGAGCCAATGAAAACTTCCCGTGGCGAAAGTGACGTCACGAAGGAAGGGGGTCCGGCCAGCGCGCCGAGCTGGCGCCAGCAGTCAGTCACGACACGTCATAGAGGTCGGACGTGCGACGAGTGGTCCTGTCTGTCGGACAGCTGTTTTCCCACTACCGTGGATTTACGCGTCACCTGAATTCCGCCAGTACTCTGAGAAGTCTTCCCTAGTTCATGTGTTGAACCAGAAGAGGGAATTGACGGTTATTTGAGCAACAAGTGCTCCAGTCAGGTACTGTGCCAGTAGCAGTGAAGCCGTGCAGTGACGTATGTTGACGTCTGTGGCAATTCACCAGTTCGTGACAGCGTAGTGGCTGACAGAGCCACTGGGTAGCTGAGGAAGAGAGGACTATTTGGGGAAACCGAACGACTGTAGCTGAGACGTAGGCGACAGCCGTTGCTGGGAGAAGACGACGGCCAGGAGACCGACTCCAACCTTCAAGAAGTCAAGGAGGAGGACGGACCTGCAGTGAGGAGGCACGGAGACGACGCGCTAAACGGTGGGACGACGAGAGGCTCTGGTAGGACACGACGACGTGTAGTGTGGGGGCGTTCCCGACACGAGGACCAGGAGCTACATCTCGACTCTCATCGGAGGATAGGGTGAAGTAGGTGGTTCTAGTTCCCTCCCCATTCCCCTTTAGTTAGCTATATAATTTGGCTATATTATCTAGCCTGAAGATTTTATATGTCGTGAGCAAGTCTCACTTATGTCATGGTAAAGCACCAGGGTGCTAGACAGTACTATCAGGAGTACTTGTATTATTTATGTTGAATATTGGTGTGTACAGGCACCAGGAACCAGTGATAATTTACTGTGTTGTGTATATCTTTCTATAGATTTTGATATGAACCTATAGTGGTAAATTATATGTAATATTATGCCAGTATTTGGAGGTTAGGCTATGTGCCCAGAAACTAATTATTTTCCATGTATTGATGATTGATTTATATACCATATATATGTCTATGTTCATTCAGTGAATAATCATTTGTGAGTACAGTGAATTATTGCGTTATCGCCCACGAGAGAAAGTACTGAAAACTCCAGTGTTAATATTTCATAATATATTGTTGGATAAATAACAATGTGAAGCCATTACAGTGAATCATTATAGCATTGATTGTAGAAAAGACCGTTTGAGCCTGAGTACAGTGTAACTGAGTAATACGGTTTATTTGTGCCAATATCGAGTGTGCGAGTTTCTAGTAATATTGGAAATTTTAAAGGAACAGCGCGCGTGAATCTAGAAAACAAGCAAAGTTCGCGCGGAGAGGCCATTGCAATCAGCTGTTCTTGACACTTGATGAGGAGGGGAGAGTGTTGCCCTCTAGTGATCGCATAATATCCGTGGGAATTACCGGCCGAGTCAGGATCAGTTGATTTATCGATTATTGTGTGGCCTTGTGACATCTTTCATACATTTTAAGTAAAATACAAAACTATCTTAGTGTTTTTATCATTCCCTCCATTGATCTTGTGGCTATATTATACTGGTAAACATAGAGTGATAACAATAAGTACCTGCCTGATTCCTGATCTTTTGAGTGTGTCCTTGCCGAGGCTACCGCTGAATACACCAGTCCACTGATGGTGTTATTGGCCACCTTAAACACCAATTGGCGACCTTGTGATTAACCGTAGAGCCCTATTGTTGGGGAGGGCACACGACAGTCGATGTGATCGAGTCGTGTTCTCACTCTTTCTTAATAAGAGGCCGTTAAGATTGACTGGGAGACTCTCCTGGCGTGCAGTGGCGCCGTGAGGATCGAGGGAAGACCCGCAGGGCTACGGTGAGTTACCTTGAGCATAACTATTGCTTACCCCAGAGTAAGGGTAGAGAATAATAGAGAGGTGGAAACCCCCAACATTGGCGACCTTGCCAGGATATAGATCGGAGTAAAGGTTGCAGTGGTACTTGGCATTGGTGTTAGAGATCAGGTGAAGGTTATCACTCGTAGCACAAGATGGAGGATGATAAAGTAGCGAGGTTTATTGACTCTAGAGACGAACAGGTGCTGGAAGAGTGCACCAAGGCACAGTTACAGGCTATAGCGAATCATTTTGGAATAAAGCTGAAATCTGCCCGAGTTGGTGAAAGAAGACTAGAGATAATGGCTCAGCTAAAGGCTCGAGACGAAGCTTTGGGGGAGGAACGGCCCCAAACACCTGCCAGTGAGGGTGAACACCTGAGTATTGGTGGAAGCAGCAGGGGATCCAGCGGCAGCAGGCACAGCATTAAGCTGGAAATAATGAAGCTGCAGCTGGAAGCACAGCAGCGCAAGGAAGAGCGAGAAGCAGAAGCGCAGCTGAGGAGAGAAGAGGCACAACAGCGCAAGGAAGAGCGGGAAGCAGAAGCGCAGCTGAGGAGAGAAGAAGCACAGCTGCGCAAAGAAGAACAGGAGCGAGAAGCACAGATGAAGCGTGAGGAGCGAGAAGCACAGCTGCGCCGGGAAGAACAGGAGCGAGAAGCACAGCTGCGCCGGGAAGAACAGGAGCGAGAAGCACAGACGAAGCGTGAGGAACGAGAAGCACAGCTGCGCCGGGAAGAGCAAGAACGAGAAGCACAGCTACGCCGGGAAGAACGAGAGCAAGAAGTTAGGCTGAGACAAATGGAAATAGAAGCCAACAAGGAGGTGGAGCTGAAGCGAGCTGAACTGGGACTAGGTGCCCCTGCCCCGCCACAGGAAGACCGACGAGTGAGGGAACGAGACCTGCCGGTCTTTGTGCCTAGTGAAGCCGAAAGTTTCTTTGATCACTTTGAGAGAGTTGCTGCTATGAAGAGGTGGCCGAGGGCGGAGTGGGCGGAGTTGGTCCAAGGAAGGCTCACAGGGGAAGCTCGCCAAGCCTTCACCATGCTCGACTTCCAAGAATGCACTAACTACGATGCGGTAAAACGAGCTGTGCTCCGTTCCTTTAAGCTCACGCCAGAGTGTTACAGAAAGAGGTTTAGAGAATGTACCCGGTCACCAGGAAAATCGTATGCGGAGACGGCGAGGGACATGGAAAGAAAGTTCCTCAAGTGGATGGACTCTGAAGAAGCGGGGTCGGCCGAAGAAATCAAGGAACTAATGGTCATGGAAAAGTTTATGTCCGTGCTCCCTCCTGAGATCAGGATGAGGGTAAAGGAGGCGGACATAAAGGACCTGAGGGCCGCAGCCGACCGGGCCGACATGCTAGAGGAAGCCCTACGCCCACGCCGAGAGGGACAGAACCGACCACCCGCATACGTCGGAAACGATCGGAGTTATAGAAGGACGGATGGATGGAGGACAGGAACGAGTTCTCCCAAGTCCCATTTCTCAAGTTGGAACACCCGAGGGACAAAAGGTGTTGTAGAACCGATAGGGGAGAACCAAGCTGAGAGCTCGGGAACTGTTACTGCAGGGAAAGAAACGACAAGTGAGGCGGGAAAGACACAGGGTGTGACGGTCTCTGGAGGCAGTGCTAAGACGAGCGGTGGTGGATGGTCTCCGCCGAGGGGCCGCTGCTACAACTGCGGAATACCCGGACACGTCGCGCGGGAGTGCAGACGCCCGAAGCAGCGGGGACACGTTGCTTTAGTGATGTTCGAGGACCAGAGGGCCGAGAGAGTGCGGGATGAACCCGCGCTGAGTGGGGAGAAGCAAGTTCACCCATTCGTGTGTCAAGGAACCGTAAGGATGGGGGTCGCAGACCCCATCCCAGTGAAGATGCTAAGAGACACCGGGGCTGACTTTACCCTGGTAAGTGAAACCCTGTTCCCCGAGGGTTACGAAAGTACCAGTGTGGGGGTGGCACGGGTGGCCACTGTGGGAGGCCCAGTGAGGATGCCCCTACACCAGGTAACTTTAAATTCCGATTATGGCTGCCAGACCCTAGAGGTGGGAGTCTGTACATCAATGCCCAAGATGGAGGCACAGGTCATCTTGGGGAATGACGCATGTGGAGGATACGTCCTCCCGCATCTCGTGAAGGGCGAAGAGTGCCCAGAACAACACGAGGAGACAGGCGAAGATTTGAACGCCTGTGGGGACGAGAAGGGAATCGCACCGGTGGCGATCCCAGTTTGTACTGTGACACCGAGACAACGCGAAGAACCAGGAGGTTGTGGATCTGATGGGGCTGAGGAGTCGATTGACAGCCTGGGAACAGATCACCTCTGCGTAGGACCCGGAGGACGAGCGGAGGGCGGAAGTAGCCCGAATGGTGAGTTGCAGGTGACACTCACCGGTTCTCTAGGGGTAAACCGCGCTGGTCTCGGAGAGTTACAGCAGGAGGAGTTCCCCGAATTGGTTAGTAAGGCCGAAGGAGGACGTGTGGGTCCTGAGAAGGCTTACTTTCCATTTATCTATATTATATATGCCATGCTATTCATGATGAAGGAACGATGGACGCCAGGAGCAACCGTGGGAACGGTGATTAAATATGTCCAGAAGTTCAAAGAACGTCTCACTCGAGCGAAGGGACTGGCTAGGAAACTCCTGAAGAAGGCGCAACGTAAGATGTCGGAGTGGAACGACAGGGGAGCTGCGCAGAGGGATTTTCAGGCCGGATCCAAAGTATTGGTTGTGCTGCCAGGTAAAGGTAGAGTGACCAGGTCGCGGTTCAAGAGAGCATACCGAGTGCTGCGACGGTTGGGTCCAGTGTCGTACGAGATTGGGAAGCCGGATGGACCCCGAAAGAAACAGGTGTGTCACGCAGGCCGCCTGAGACATTTCTTCGCTGTGGAAGGTAGAGCCGCCAAGCAGGACGGAACGGATACCCGAGAAACCCAGCGGAAGACGGGTCTGTGTGTACCGAGGGACCGGGAACTCCCGGAGGAGGAAAGTAAGTGGTCCAGGGCGGACGGCACCAGTCTCACCCGCACTGAGAGTCTGACAAGGGTCAAGGTCAAGCACATCAAGGGGAAGGACGACGTAGTAGCGGACGCCCTATCCCGCATACACTAACGAGACATGACTCTTATTTTAAGGGGAGGGGTATGTGACGGAGTTCCCCCCCTTATAATTCTCCCACGCCTGCAGTAAGAGTCATGTCTACTTTTCCCAAGCGTTCTCTACGTTGCAGGCTACAATTTGATATATGGGAGAGAGTGAAGTGTTCTCGGAGAGCCGAGAAATTTGTGAAATAGTAATATTTTGGCCTGTGGTTTAGGCCCTTTAGGGAGCCAAGATGGCGCTTACCTGTCTGATCTCCCGCCAAAAACCGTGTGACGTCAGTGGCACCGGATTGGTCACCGACAGCCATGTGGCACCGGGAGCCAATGAAAACTTCCCGTGGCGAAAGTGACGTCACGAAGGAAGGGGGTCCGGCCAGCGCGCCGAGCTGGCGCCAGCAGTCAGTCACGACACGTCATAGAGGTCGGACGTGCGACGAGTGGTCCTGTCTGTCGGACAGCTGTTTTCCCACTACCGTGGATTTACGCGTCACCTGAATTCCGCCAGTACTCTGAGAAGTCTTCCCTAGTTCATGTGTTGAACCAGAAGAGGGAATTGACGGTTATTTGAGCAACAAGTGCTCCAGTCAGGTACTGTGCCAGTAGCAGTGAAGCCGTGCAGTGACGTATGTTGACGTCTGTGGCAATTCACCAGTTCGTGACAGCGTAGTGGCTGACAGAGCCACTGGGTAGCTGAGGAAGAGAGGACTATTTGAGGAAACCGAACGACTGTAGCTGAGACGTAGGCGACAGCCGTTGCTGGGAGAAGACGACGGCCAGGAGACCGACTCCAACCTTCAAGAAGTCAAGGAGGAGGACGGACCTGCAGTGAGGAGGCACGGAGACGACGCGCTAAACGGTGGGACGACGAGAGGCTCTGGTAGGACACGACGACGTGTAGTGTGGGGGCGTTCCCGACACGAGGACCAGGAGCTACATCTCGACTCTCATCGGAGGATAGGGTGAAGTAGGTGGTTCTAGTTCCCTCCCCATTCCCCTTTAGTTAGCTATATAATTTGGCTATATTATCTAGCCTGAAGATTTTATATGTCGTGAGCAAGTCTCACTTATGTCATGGTAAAGCACCAGGGTGCTAGACAGTACTATCAGGAGTACTTGTATTATTTATGTTGAATATTGGTGTGTACAGGCACCAGGAACCAGTGATAATTTACTGTGTTGTGTATATCTTTCTATAGATTTTGATATGAACCTATAGTGGTAAATTATATGTAATATTATGCCAGTATTTGGAGGTTAGGCTATGTGCCCAGAAACTAATTATTTTCCATGTATTGATGATTGATTTATATACCATATATATGTCTATGTTCATTCAGTGAATAATCATTTGTGAGTACAGTGAATTATTGCGTTATCGCCCACGAGAGAAAGTACTGAAAACTCCAGTGTTAATATTTCATAATATATTGTTGGATAAATAACAATGTGAAGCCATTACAGTGAATCATTATAGCATTGATTGTAGAAAAGACCGTTTGAGCCTGAGTACAGTGTAACTGAGTAATACGGTTTATTTGTGCCAATATCGAGTGTGCGAGTTTCTAGTAATATTGGAAATTTTAAAGGAACAGCGCGCGTGAATCTAGAAAACAAGCAAAGTTCGCGCGGAGAGGCCATTGCAATCAGCTGTTCTTGACACTTGATGAGGAGGGGAGAGTGTTGCCCTCTAGTGATCGCATAATATCCGTGGGAATTACCGGCCGAGTCAGGATCAGTTGATTTATCGATTATTGTGTGGCCTTGTGACATCTTTCATACATTTTAAGTAAAATACAAAACTATCTTAGTGTTTTTATCATTCCCTCCATTGATCTTGTGGCTATATTATACTGGTAAACATAGAGTGATAACAATAAGTACCTGCCTGATTCCTGATCTTTTGAGTGTGTCCTTGCCGAGGCTACCGCTGAATACACCAGTCCACTGATGGTGTTATTGGCCACCTTAAACACCAATTGGCGACCTTGTGATTAACCGTAGAGCCCTATTGTTGGGGAGGGCACACGACAGTCGATGTGATCGAGTCGTGTTCTCACTCTTTCTTAATAAGAGGCCGTTAAGATTGACTGGGAGACTCTCCTGGCGTGCAGTGGCGCCGTGAGGATCGAGGGAAGACCCGCAGGGCTACGGTGAGTTACCTTGAGCATAACTATTGCTTACCCCAGAGTAAGGGTAGAGAATAATAGAGAGGTGGAAACCCCCAACAATATATATATATATATATATATATATATATATATATATATATATATATATATATATATATATATATATATATATATATATATATATTTATATATGCTGGTTAGCATTGTAAATGTGTAGCCACGTATGTGGTCGAAAACAATACAACAAATAAAATACTTCTTCCCAATCATTCATCTTCGTATTCATTAATCCTCCCAATCATCCAACTAAACAATTATACATCTGCACATTCATCCATTTACGCAATCATCAATCTACCCTTTCATCCAACTACCCAATCATGATCTAAGTAACCATTCACACATCCATCTATCCAACCATCAGCCATCAATTCATCCAGTGAACAACCCATCCAGGGACTGTACCCGGAGTGACAACCACGCCCGGGACGTCTTTATATGTTCAGCTCACCACTGGGGTGGAGGAGGAGGGAGAGGGCTAGAGGGACGCCAAGTGAGGGATAGAAGAACGGCGCGTGAGGGCTAGAGGGACGCAAGTAGTGGGTGTGGTCGGTGAGGCCGAGGGGCTGCCGGTAAGGGGAGGGGAGGGGGGGGGAGGAGGGGTGACCGTGGCGACCTTGAAGGCAGGACCAGCAACACTCATCACCTCTGTTTTATAGTCTTTGCAGCGTCTTCTGTGTGTACTCACCTAGTTGTACTCATCTAATTGTGCTTATGGGGGTTGAGCTGTGGCGCTTTGGTCCCGCCTCTCAACTGTCAATCTACTAGTGTACAGGTTCCTGAACCTACTGGACTCTATTATATCTACATTTGAAATTGTGTATGGGGTTAGCCTCCACCACATCACTTCCTAATGCATTCCATTTGTTAACTACTCTGACACTGAAAAAGTTCTTACTAATGTCCTTGTGGCTCATTTGGGTACTAAGCTTAGCCTGTGTCCACCTTGTGCATGCCACACGTGTTAAATAATCCATCCTGGTCTACCCTGTCAATTCCCCTGACAATTTTGTATGTGGTGATCATGTATCGCCGAACTCTTTTGTCTTCAAGAGTGTCGGACAAGGAACTCGGCAGTCATACTATAGAATTGATCCTATGATCATAGGACGCACCTCAGCGACGTGAGGTGCATTTTACGCAGCCTTTCCTCGAAACTCATGCGTCTTAGTTCCGGGACTTATCAAGTGGCATACCTCTAAACTTTTTCCTGCTTCATCTTTTGCATGACAAGGTATGGGCTCCATGCTGGTGCTGTTTACTCCTGGATTGGCCTTACATATGTGGTATACAAGGTACTGAAGGATTCCTTACACAGGTTTCTGAAAGCGGTTCTGATGTTAGCCAGCAACGCATAGGCCGTTGATGTTATTCGTTTGATGTGGGCTTCAGGAGACAGGTTTGGTGTGATATCAACTACAAGATCTTCCTCTCTGTCCGTTTCGTGAAGGACTACATCTCCCATTTGGTATCCAGTGTCTGTCCTCCGATTTCCTCCTCCTAGTTTCATTACCTTACATTTACTTGGGTTGAACTGTAGTAGCCATTTGTTGGACCATTCCTTCAGTTTGTCTAAGTCATCTTGTAGCCTCACACTATCTTCCTCTGTCTTGATCCTCTTCATAATTTTTGCATCACAAGCGAACATTGAGAGGAAGGAGTCTATTCCTTCTGGGAGATCATTATCATATACCAGAAACAGTATAGGTCCAAGGACTGATCCCTGAGGGACTCCACTAGTGACTCCTCGCCTCTCCGAGGCCTCACCCCTCACAGTCACTCGCTGTGTCCTGCTGCTTAGGGATTCCATTATCCAGTGGATTACCTTCCATTTAACTCCTGCCTGCATCTCCAGTTTATGCACTAGTCCCTTATGTGGAACTGAGTCAAAGGATGTCTGGCAGACCAGAAATATGCAGTCTGCCCAGCCCTCTTTCTCTTGCCTAATTTTTGTTGCCTGGTCATAAAACTCAATAAAACGTTTTTAAGCATGATTTGCCATCTCTGAACTCATGCTGATGTTGTGTTACAAAGATCTTTCGTTCCAGATGTTCTACTACCTTTTTTCTGCACAATCTTCTCCATTATCTTGCATGGAATGCAAGTTAGGGACACTGGCCTGTAGTTCAGTGCCTCCTGCCTATCACTCTTTTTGTATATTGGGACTACATATGAGATCTTCCAAATTTTTGGCAGTTCACCTGTTACCAGTAATTTGTTGAACACCTATGGAGAGTGGCAGGCACAGAGCTTCTGCTCCTTCCTTTAGAATCCATAGTGAGATTCTATCTGAGTCTATAGCCTTTTGTCACATCCAAATCTAGCAGATGCTTCCTCACCTCCCCACGGGTAATTACAAACTCCTCTAGTGGTGTTTGGTTTGATATTCCCTCTCTTATCTCTGGGA
>NC_091182.1:22191752-22336353 GCF_040958095.1 Procambarus clarkii
TTTCCTTCATTAACTATTCTGGTTGGGATGCCACTCAGGGCTGCTACGTGACTTGCAGCTGGCTTCTGGAGTTATGTTCCGTGTCATGGGTGCTGGAGAAGGCCAAGAGTGTCCCAGGTAGCTCCTGGGGTCGTGTTCCGTGCTACGAGTACTAACACGAAGACACTTCCAGTTTCTCCTGGGGTAGTGTTCTGTGCTATGGGATCTAAGAAACATCAAGAGACTACCAGAGAGCTCCTGGGGTAATGTTCTGTGCTGCGTGTGCCAGAGATTAACAGAATATGACATTCCTCCATGATTTGACACGTTTTTGTTTACTAATCATATTGCATTATCGTAAATATAATTAATATTACGCTTTAATTTGTTTTCATTCATGCAAATATTTAATTACTATTTTTTGTAAGTGAATGTCTAATAAAAATTATAGAATCCTCTCATTGCTTGAGATAACTGTACTACAAAGCACAGTTCAAGGTTGCATACTTAGTTCCCCATTATAACGAAGGGTAAATTGATCACACTTACTCCCAAAGGTTCACCATCAGACCATTTATCCCATACCAGGTCATAGCTGGGAAGGTAAGGACTGAATTAGACGCGTGGATTCTAGAAGCCTAACTAAGGATTCCTTCAGTGTGAACAAGTAAAAGTGTGTTCTGGATGAGGCCAAAGTCTCGCGTAGTTTCAAAAGTAGATAAAAACGCCGGGAGCCGGTCTGCCGATCGGACAGCACACTGGACTTGTGATTCTGTGGTCCTGGGTTCGATCCCAGGCGCCGGCGAGAAACAATGGGCAAAGTTTCTTTCACCCTATGCCCCTGTTACCTAGCAGTAAAATAGGTACCTAGGTGTAAGTCTGCTGTCACGGGCTGCTTCCTGGGGGTGGAAGCCTGGTCGAGGACCGGGCCGCGGGGACACTAAAAGCCCCGAAATAATCTCAAGATGACAGTGACCAACAGACTTAGAAGTCCTCGCCATAACCGAACAATACAGGACCCAAGAACTGAAGTTCGACGTGGCATACACTAAAAAAAACTAACACAAAGCTACCTAACATGTAAGACCGTGTGGCCTAATGGATAAGGCGTCGGACTTCGGATCCGAAGATTGCAGGTTCGAGTCCTGTCACGGTCGACATATAGTTTTTTTTCACGAGGAAAGAACGGCTCAAATCGATGAAATGTGCTCAAAGGACAGGCAGTATTCACCATATCTTATGGTATAAAACCACTAACAAAATGACACTGGAGAATTTCGCTTGTGTATATGGTAAAAAATATTTATATGTAAATTATTTTGCGATATATTAAATAATAATAATAAGAGTTAAATTTAGCATTTAGCTTTTTCTCTGGTGACACCACTTTTGTGACGACCCCAATATGGCAACTCCACTATGACGACCGTAGTATGGCAACTCCATTGTGACGACCCCTGCATGGCAACTCTATTGTGACGACCCTTGTATTGCAACTCCACTGTGACGACCCCTGTATGGCCACTCCATTGTGACGACCCCTGTATGGGCACTCCATTGTGACGACCCCTGTATGGCAACTCCACTGTGACGACCCCTGCATTGCAACTCCACTGTGACGACCCCCTGTATGGCAACTCCACTGTGACGACCCCTGTATGGCAACTCCATTGTGACGACCCATGTATGGCAACTCCACTCTGACGACCACTGTATGGCAACTCCACTGTGACGACTCCTCGATGGCAACTTTACTGTGACGACTCTTGTATGTCAGCACTGTGACGACCCCCTGTATGACAACTCCATAGTGACGACCCCTGTATGGCAACTCCATTGTGACGACCCCTGTGGGATATTTGGGCTTGATTCTGATTAATTAATAATTAAAGTAGTAAATTAAATTACGAAGGACCACCCGCTTTTAAAGTAAAGAGGGAAACTGAGAATTTCAGATCATTAGATAAAATTCTAGAGAAAACCAGTGACTATGGATATAACTAGAAAGTATGATCATAAGAATAATTAATGGGCTGTATTATTAAAGAAACAAACCTCAAACACCTACATTGGGGGGTTATTACTGGAGGTAAGTACGTCCAGGAATCAGTGTGGTTCGTTCACTAATTCAATTAATAATAATCTAATCCTATAAATAATGCTGAATATAATATCATTCACATAAAGAAGAACATGAATATGAGCATAGTAGTGAGTTACAGTAAATCACACATTAATATCAAACATTCTGAATACATCAAATTGCAAGGAAATGGATAAAAAGAAATAAGCCTTAGCTTGTAGCCGATTCCTTTAGATAACCATGGAAGTCCTCTTAATCTCCAAGTCTGGTACACTGACGAATGGTACGGTTAACAGGGAGAAGGCAGCATGAGGAATTCGTCTCTCGAGCTGCAAGATAAATAACTACCAGTAGCAATTGATTTAACTACTCAATTCATATTCAAAATTATTAATATCTACAGATGGAATTCTAATCACCTGTTATTAGGTGTTATCCCGCTGCTTGACGAACAATCACCCCGCTATTAATAGATCTGTAAATGATGCATCAAATAAAGGGTACTTAGCTGTGGGCACTGTATAAGTATTAAGATGTCAACTCCACTGTGACGACCCCTGTATGACAACTCCACTGTGACGACCCCTGTATGACAACACTGTGACGACCCCTGTATGTCAACTCCACTGTGACGACCCCTGTATGACAACTTCACTGTGACGACCCCTGCATGACAACTCCACTGTGACGACCCCTGTATGACAACTCCACTGTGACGACCCCTGTATGACAACTCCACTGTGACGACCCCTGTATGACAACTCCACTGTGACGACCCCTGTATGACAACTTCACTGTGACGACCCCTGCATGACAACTCCACTGTGACGACCCCTGTATGACAACTCCACTGTGACGACCCCTGTATGACAACTCCACTGTGACGACCCCTGTATGACAACTCCACTGTGGTTACCCCTGTATGGCAACTCCACTGTGACGACCCCAGTAGAGGATTCTACGCCTAGAACCGGGCACAACACCTGGGCCAGGTGAGCCACCTGTGGCCAGCTGTCCCAGGTTAAGGGGGGGCCGTCTCAAGGAGTGAAAGATGTCCCCGTTCGCTCGGTCCTAGTCTCCCGGGACGTTCTGCATCTCCGTGTGATGAATGAGGGGTGTAAGGTGAGTATGTGAGTATGTGTAGCAGGCGTGTAGCATGTGTGCAGGTGGGTCTTACATGTAAGACCGTGTGGCCTAATGGATAAGGCGTCGGACTTCGGATCCGAAGATTGCAGGTTCGAGTCCTGTCACGGTCGACATATATTATTTTTTCATGAGGAAAGAATGAAAAGAACGCTTGATATCGATGAAATGTGTTCAAAGGATAGGCAGTATTCACCATTCATTATGGGATAAAACAGCTGACAAAATGACAATGGAGAATTCCGCTTTTGTATATGGTAAAAAACGTTTAAATGTAAATTATTTTGCGATATATTAAATAATAATAAGAGTTAAAGTTAGCATTTAGCTTCCTTTCTGGTAACACCACTTTCGTCACGACTCCTCTGTGACGACCCCTGTATGGCAACGCCACTGTGACGACTCCTGTATGGCAACTCCACTGTGACGACCCCTGTATGGCAACTCCACTGTGACGACCCCTGTATGGCAACTCCACTGTGACGACTCCTGTATGGCAACTCCTCTGTGACGACCCCTGTATAGCAACTCCACTGTGACGACGCCTGTATGGCAACTCCACTTTGACGACTCCTGTATGGCAACTCCACTCTGACGACTCTTGTATGGTAATGCCTCTGTGACGACCCCTGTATGGCAACTCCACTGTGACGACTCCTGTATGGCAACTCCACTGTGACGACTCCTGTATGGCAACTCCACTGTGACGACCCCTGAATGGCAACTCCACAGTGACGACTCCTGTATGGCAACTCCTCTGTGACGACCCCTGTATGGTAACTCCACTGTGACGACTCCTGTATGGCAACTCCATTGTAACGACTCCTGTATGGCAACTCCACTGTGATTACTCCTGTATGGCAACTCCACAGTGACGACTCCTGTATGGCCATTCCACTGTGAGGACCCCTTTATGGCAACTCCACTGTGACGACCTCTATATGGCAACTCCACTGTGACGACCCCTCTATGGCAACTCCAATGTGACGACTCTTGTGTGGCAACTCCACTGTGACAACCTCTGTATGGCAACTTCACTGTGACGACCCCTGTATGGCAAACTCTACTGTGACAACCCCTGTGTGGCAACTCCACCGTGACGCCCCCTGTATGGCAAATCCACTGTGACGACTTCTGTATGGTAGCTCCACTGTGACGACTCCAGTGAAGCAACACCGAACAATTAAAACATAGTTTTCGCAAGACATTACACAGGAACCCCCCATTATGTTAATGAAGGTTCTAGAGAGAGACACTGAACACTGTGACGAGATCAGTATCATGAGGACATCAACATCATGAGGTGAGAGACAGGTCCACCTGGACATCAACATCATGAGGTGAGAGACAGGTCCACCTGGACATCAACATCATGAGGTGAGAGACAGGTCCACCTGGACATCAACATCATGAGGTGAGAGACAGGTCCACCTGGACATCAATAACATCACGGGACAAGCTTATAACACCAAATTATCATTGACCAAAGAAGGCTAAATTTGGTGAGTGTGTGTTGTGGTTGATAATGGAGGAAGATGTAACACACAAGAAACCCAGGAGAGATCATGACAGAGGATGAGGAGTCGCCCCACCTACCTGTCCTCGCTCTCAGGATCCGTATTGAAGGTCCCAACACCATCCCTCTTGCCCAAACGCTTCCCACACGGGGCGTGTCTGGGCCCCGCCCTGGCCTGACGTCAGCACACCGCCGCTACATAAGGGGCTGCGGCCAGTGTCCTCCACCACAAGCTGTACACCGCCTGTACCTCGCCAGTACCTCGCCGCCACCATCATGAAGTCTGTGAGTAACTCCTGACGTAGACATAAACGTACACGTTGGTGACGTTAAAACGTCTCGGCGTCACGTCTCTTAATGTTCAGGTTTAGTGTTGTCTTGATACGATTATTGTGACATACCGTTATGACTTGTGACTCACGCCAGCCTCTGGTCTCCATAGTTACCGTATATACTTGCGTTTTCCCCCAGCTGGTGATCCTGTGTGTTATGGCCGCCTGCGCCTCCGCCCAGGTGGTTGTGCCCGGTGCCGTGGCTTACCGAGCCCCGTCCTACGACTCCGCCATCATCCAGAGTCATCGCCTGGGCGGCAACTTCGCCTACTCCACCAACGAGGCCCACGCATACGCCGTGCAGACCCCCGTCATCGGCCAGCAAATTGTTCCCGTCGGCGTCACCTACACGCAAGGAACCCCCATCGTCAAGAGCTCCACCGGGTACATCACGCAACAGATACCCCATTACGGCTACACCTTTCCCCAGTTTGCTGGCTTTAGCAGCTACCCCTACCCCTATACCTTTGGCAGCCATGTAATTGCCGCTGCTGCACCCGCCGCACCCGCACCCGCAGCTGAGGCACCCGCAGCTGAGGCAGCCGCCGTGGAGGCCGCCTAAGGTGTCTTCCTCAGTCCAGAAACGTATCATGATTGAATCGCATCTCCACTTCCCTCCTCCTCCTCCTCCTCCTCCTCCTCCTTCCTCTCTCTCACTCTGCAACTAGTCGAACCACAGTCGCGTCTTGGCGTGGGCGCGACTTGGCGTGGGCGTTCCTTGTCGTAGACATTCCTTGGCGTGGGAGCATCTTGACGTAGGAGCGTCCTGGCGTTGGCGTATCTTGGCGTGGGCACGTCTTGGCGTGGGCGTTCCTTGTCGTAGACGTTCCTTGGCGTGGGAGCATCTTGACGTGGGCGCCTCTTGGCGAGGACGTACCCAGGTATGGTGGGGACAGTGACAGAGCCCAAGAGGGTTGGTCGCTGTACCTTGTACAGCTCCGGTGTACAGAATTGTGTTACAATAATCATAGGAAATAAAGCATTGTACAATATATGTTTTTTAGTACATCCTGCTGGCTGACCACTGCTAGGTCACCCCAGAGACCTCTGGAACTGGCTCACTCACCATGCACACCCACAGCTCCTCCCCTCACTCTCACAGAAACTCATACACATAACACACATACGAACCCAGCTTCGAGTCCCGGCCGAGCCAAAACAAATAGGCAGAGAGTAAGTCTGAACAACGTAACAAACAATAAGATACTCAACACACAAATCAAATCGGAAATTAAAAGAATTGACGAGGTTCCGGTCCGTCCTGGGGCCATTATCAACCACTGTTACCTTCTTACCATTATTACATTATCACATAATGGTTCACAGAGAAATCACATTATCGTGATGTATCAATTTCAAAATCCACAGGAGCCGTGATGAGGATTCGAACCTTTGCGATGGGTATTAGAGCGTGCATCTGGGAACACCCAGTACATAGGTTCGAATCCTGATCACGGCTCCTGTGGATTATCTTATATTAATGGTTGATAATAGTCCAAAACGGACTGGAACGTAATAAATTCTTTTATTTTCAGATTTGAGAGGTGAGTGTCTAAATGGGCAGAGTTTCTTTCACCTAATGTCTTTGTCCACCTAGCTGTTGAACAGGTACCTGGGCATTAGAGAGCTGTTGAACAGGTACCTGGGCATTAGAGAGCTGTTGCAGACTGCATCCTGGAGATGTATGTGTGTGTGTTTGGGTGTGAGAGAGAAATATATGTAGTAGATATGCTAGAGAACAATAGGTTGGGAGTCAGTACATTAAACAACCTTTCGTTAGAAAGGCAGGGTCCAAGAGCTAATAGCTCGATCCTTCAGGCATAAACAGTAGATACAAATGCATGCAGTAAAACACACATGCTCCGGCACACACAAATTGGCGGACACCAGAATAACCTTCAAGAACCCTGATAAGGAAGTATTCATAACGCTATTCGCACCACCTATGTGAAACTAGTTCTAGAGAATGCAGCCCGGCATGGATTTGAATGAGCGTAAAAATTTGAAAAAGTGAAAAAAATTTGCAATGATGAACGTTCCAGATTTGCTTTGGAATGTGTACAATAAAAGGTTCAAGGAACCTGATCTTGCGACGACAAAAAAAAAAGATTTGAGGGAGGAGACATGATAAAGATATACAAAATATCTATGGGAAAATTACAGAGTTGAAAAGGATTATCTGTTTACAGTGAATAATAATTAACAGAATAATAAGACAATATGACAGCTAAAGTCCCATATGAGCCTTGAGGACCTAAAAAAAAATTGCATTAGAACAGTCGTGAAATTCAATGAATTAAATGAGAACATGTAAGATAATAACTCCATCCAAAATTAGACCACAGGGCCGGTCTGACCAGCCCTATGATCTGACCAGCCCTATGGTCTGACCAGCACTATGGTCTGACCAGCCCTATGGTCTGACCAGCACTATGGTCTGACCAGCACTATGGTCTGACCAGCCCTATGGTCTGACCAGCACTATGGTCTGACCAGCACTATGGTCTGACCAGCCCTATGGTCTGACCAGCACTATGGTCTGACCAGCCCTATGGTCTGACCAGCACTATGGTCTGACCAGCACTATGGTCTGACCAGCCCTATGGTCTGACCAGCACTATGGTCTGACCAGCACTATGGTCTGACCAGCCCTATGGTCTGACCAGCACTATGGTCTGACCAGCACTATGGTCTGACCAGCACTATGGTCTGACCAGCCCTATGGTCTGACCAGCCCTATGGTCTGACCAGCACTATGGTCTGACCAGCACTATGGTCTGACCAGCACTATGGTCTGACCAGCACTGCCCTGTGGTCTGACCAGCCCTATGGTCTGACCAGCCCTATGGTCTGACCAGCACTATGGTCTGACCAGCACTGCCCTGTGGTCTGACCAGCCCTATGGTCTGACCAGCCCTATGGTCTGACCAGCAGTATGGTCTGACCAGCACTATGGTCTGACCAGCACTGCCCTGTGGTCTGACCAGCCCTATGGTCTGACCAGCCCTATGGTCTGACCAGCACTATGGTCTGACCAGCACTGCCGTGTGGTCTGAATAGCCCTATGGTCTGACCAGCCCTATGGTCTGACCAGCACTATGGTCTGACCAGCACTATGGTCTGACCAGCACTGCCCTGTGGTCTGACCAGCCCTATGGTCTGACCAGCCCTATGGTCTGACCAGCACTATGGTCTGACCGGCACTGCCATGTGGTCTGACCAGCCCTATGGTCTGACCAGCCCTATGGTCTGACCAGCCCTATGGTCTGACCAGCACTATCGTCTGACCAGCACTGCCCTGTGGTCTGACCAGCCCCATGGTCTGACCAGCCCTATGGTCTGACCAGCCCTATGGTCTGACCAGCCCTATGGTCTGACCAGCACTGCCCTGTGGTCTGACCAGCCCTATGGTCTGACCAGCCCTATGGTCTGACCAGCACTATGGTCTGACCAGCACTGCCCTGTGGTCTGACCAGCCCTGTGGTCTGACCAGCCCTGTGGTCTGACCAGCACTATGGTCTGACCAGCCCTATGGTCTGACCAGCCCTATGGTCTGACCAGCCCTATGGTCTGACCAGCCCTATGGTCTGACCAGCCCTATGGTCTGACCAGTCCAGTGGTCTGACCAGCCCTATGGTCTGACCAGCCCTATGGTCTGACCAGCACTATGGTCTGACCAGCCCTATGGTCTGACCAGCCTTATGGTCTGACCAGCACTATGGTCTGACCAGCACTATGGTCTGACCAGCCCTATGGTCTGACCAGCACTATGGTCTGACCAGCACTATGGTCTGACCAGCACTATGGTCTGACCAGCACTATGGTCTGACCAGCACTGCCCTGTGGTCTGACCAGCACTATGGTCTGACCAGCCCTATGGTCTGACCAGCACTATGGTCTGACCAGCACTGCCCTGTGGTCTGACCAGCCCTATGGTCTGACCAGCCCTATGGTCTGACCAGCACTATGGTTTGACCAGCCCTATGGTCTGACCAGTCCAGTGGTCTGACCAGCCCTATGGTCTGACCAGCCCTATGGTCTGACCAGCACTATGGTCTGACCAGCACTGCCGTGTGGTCTGACCAGCCCTATGGTCTGACCAGCCCTATGGTCTGACCAGCCCTATGGTCTGACCAGCACTATGGTCTGACCAGCACTGCCCTGTGGTCTGACCAGCCCTGTGGTCTGACCAGCCCTATGGTCTGACCAGCCCTATGGTCTGACCAGCACTATGGTCTGACCAGCACTGCCCTGTGGTCTGACCAGCCCTGTGGTCTGACCAGCCCTGTGGTCTGACCAGCACTATGGTCTGACCAGCCCTATGGTCTGACCAGCCCTATGGTCTGACCAGCCCTATGGTCTGACCAGCCCTATGGTCTGACCAGCCCTATGGTCTGACCAGTCCAGTGGTCTGACCAGCCCTATGGTCTGACCAGCCCTATGGTCTGACCAGCACTATGGTTTGACCAGCCCTATGGTCTGACCAGCCCTATGGTCTGACCAGCCTTATGGTCTGACCAGCACTATGGTCTGACCAGCACTATGGTCTGACCAGCACTATGGTCTGACCAGCCCTATGGTCTGACCAGCCCTGTGGTCTGACCAGCCCAGTGGTCTGACCAGCCCTGTGGTCTGACCAGCCCTATGGTCTGACCAGCACTATGGTCTGACCAGCCCTATGGTCTGACCAGCCCTATGGTCTGACCAGCCTTATGGTCTGACCAGCACTATGGTCTGACCAGCACTATGGTCTGACCAGCCCTATGGTCTGACCAGCCCTGTGGTCTGACCAGTCCAGTGGTCTGACCAGCCCTGTGGTCTGACCAGCACTATGGTCTGACCAGCCCTATGGTCTGACCAGCCCTATGGTCTGACCAGCCCTGCCCCAGTGGTCTGACCAGCCCTGTGGTCTGACCAGCCCTATGGTCTTTGATTGGATCGGCACGTAAACGGACCCCATCCCCCACACCTCCAGTATAAGCTATTGATGCTGATAATGGCTCCAAAGAGCAACTCACCATAGCCCGTGCAACATGGAAATTTTGTTTCAGTAACTAAATCTAAAACAACAACAACAACAGCGAGTTACTGTGAGGGGGGGGAGGGGACATCAAAGTGGCGAGATGTCTCATGCTGAGTCCCACAGGGCTCTGTACTTGGACACATCTTGTTTCTGATATATGTAAACGGTTTTCCAGATGATTTTTTTCCAGAGACTCATTCCTCTCAATATTTGCTGATGATGCAAAAATTATTAGCAGGATCAAACAGATGAAGTCAGACAGAGACTACAGGACGATCTGGACAAACTGGAGGAATTGTCTAGAAAATGGCTACTAAAGTTTAACTCAGGAAAGTGTAAAATACTGAAATTAGGTGAAGGGAGCAGGCGGCCGAACACAAGGTACCATCTGGGAGGTGAAATCCTGCAAGAGTCAAATAGAGAGAAAGATCTTGTGGTTGGCATCACACCGAACCTTTTCCCAGAAGACTATATCAAAATAATCTCATCAGCGGCATATGCTAGATTGACCAACATAAGATGTGCCTTTAGAAACTTGTGTAATGAATAATTTATAACTTTATATACCATTCATGTCAGACCAATCCTGGAGTATGCAGCTCCATCGAGGAGTTCATACCTAGTTAAACACAAGACAAATTTAGAGAAGATTCAGAGGTATGCCACAAGACTAGTACCAGAGCTGAGAAGAATGAGCTGCGAGTAAAGGCTACGGGAGCTAACCCTTACGTCCCTGGAAGACAGAAGAGTAAGGGAAGACATGATCACCACCTACAAATTTATCAGAGGACAGAGGGTGGACAAAGACAAACTATATAGCATGGGGAACAAGAACGAGGGGACACAGGGGAAAACTAAGTACCCAAAAGAGCCACAGAGACACTAGAAATATTCTTTACAGTATCAGAGTAGTAAGCAAATGGAATGCATTAGGCAGTGATGTGGTGGAGGCTGACTTCCATACACAGTTTCAAATGTAGATATGATAGAAGCCAGAAGGCTCAGAAACCTGTACACCAGTTGAGTGACAGTTGAGAGGCGAGACTAAAGAGCCAACCCTCAACCTCAGCAAGCTCAACAAGGTGAGTACGCGCATGCATGCAAGCTAACATGCCTTCGTCCTCTCTTGCTATGGAGTCAATGAATATGACAGCGATATAAGGCATGTCTCCGGCGGGTGTGGGAGAACGTCTTCGGGGAGTGAGCGAGTTTTTGCGAGCAGAAGAGCGTGTGGTAACAGCTGATTCCCTGGAGGGCCTACTGAAGGTCTCAAGACGGCCCCTGAGTGGGTGTGGTGAGGATGTTGGCTCCTCCATCTCTCTCACACCCTCTCTTGCTTTCACACACACACTCTCTCTCTCTCCCTCTCACAAACGCCCCCCCCCCTCTCTCTCTCCCCCACACTCACTACCTCTCCCACATCTCATTCCCTCTCCCACACTCATTCCCTCTCCCACGCTCATTCCCTCTCCCACACTCTCTTCCTGTCCTAAACTCTCTTCCTCCCACACTCGAGGAAAAAAATCAGTTGATTGACAGGTGAGACGCGGGTTGAAAGAGCCAGAGATCAACCCCCGTAAAGCACAACTAGGTGAACACAACTAGGTGAATACTAGGAGATGAGGTACCGGAGATACTGAGTGGGAGATGAAGTATTTCATGAAACGAACAGAGAGAGAGATCTAGGAGTTCATATCACGCCAAACCTGTCTCCTGAAGCCCACATCATAAGGATATCATCAGCGGCGTATGCAAGGTTACCTAACATCAGAACTGTCTTCAGGAGCCTGTGTAAGGAATCATTTAAACCTTGTATATTACATATACCAGTCTCCATGGTGTAGTGGTAAGACACTCGCCTGGCGTTCCGCGAGCGCTTTGTCATGGGTTCGTATCCTGGCCGGGGAGGATTTACTGGGCGCAAATCCTTAACTGTAGCCTCTGTTTAACTCAACAGTAAAATGGGTACTTGGTTGTAAAAACGATTCTTCGCGGCGGGGATCGTGTTCCAGGGACCTGCCCGAAACGCTACGCGTACTAGTGGCTGTACAAGAATGTTACAATGTAACATATGTAAGACCAATCCTGAAGTATGCGGCCCCAACATAGAGCCCGTACCTTGTCAAGCACAAAACGAAGCTGGAGAACGTTGAGAGGTATGCCACTAGGCTAGTTCCAGAACTAAGAGGCATGTGTTACGAGGAAAGGCTTCGTGAACTGTACTTCACGTCGCTGGAAGACAGGAGAGCTCGGGGAGACATGATCACCACATACAAAATTTTCAGGAGAATTGACAGGATAGATAAAGACAGATTATTTTCCACGGGTGGTACACGCACAAGGGGACACGGGTGGAACTGAGTACCCAAATGAGCCACAAAGACATTAGAAAGAACTTTTTCAGTGTCAGAGTAGTTACTAAATGAAATGTATTAGGCAGTGATATGGTGGAGGCTGACTCCATACATAGTTTCAAATGTAAATATGATAGAGCCTAATAAGCTTAGGAACCTATCAATTCACTTAAGTCAATTCACCAGTGGATTGACTGGTGAAAGGCGGGACCAAAAAGCCGCAGCTCAACCCCCGCAAGCACAACTAGGTGAGCACACTTTTCACCTCACCCACAAAATCTCCCACACTCTCTTCCTCTCCCCCCCCCCCATCCAACACTTTCCTTCTCCCCACTCTTCCTATCTCACACACTCTGCTTCTCCCACACTCTCCCTCCCTTCGTGTTTTGGTGAGTGTGTACGTCCTTCCATTCCTCAGAGTGCACAGTCGAGGTCAAACCTTCCTCGCTTCCCTTAGACCTGCGCCCTTCCTTCCCTGCCCCTCCCTTCTTCTCTGCCCTCATTCTCTACACGCAAACCCTCTCTTCCATTGGATTCTCTGTCTCATTCCATTCTTCTCCTCTATAACCTTCCTTCCTTCCTTCCTTCCTTCTCTTCCCATACACCCTCACTTCATCTCTTCCTTTACACATCGTCTCCATGCGTCTTTTTCCCCCTCAAACACTTCTTCTTTTCCTATCTACCTTCACACTCTCCTTCCCTCCCTCTCTTCTTTTCTCTTCTCCCTCCCTGCCTCTCTTCTCCCTCCCACCCTCTCTTCTTTTCTCTCTCCCTCCCTCTCTTCTCTTCTCTTCTCTTCTCTTCTCTTCTCTTCTCTTCTCTTCTCTTCTCTTCTCTTCTCTTCTCTTCTCTTCTCTTCTCTCCTCTCTTCTCTTCTCCCCTCTTCTCTTCTCGTCTCCCTCCCTCTCACAAGCCCACGACCCGAGGCCCCACCATACAAGCTCTACTCTATCAGTCGCATTATAACCTATCTCGCTGCTCTTACTGAATCTGTATTACGTCGAGCATGAGAGAGGGGTCAAGATGGACAGATTAACAAGAAGGAGGGTACCTAGATGGACAGATACGGAGAGATAAGGTGATCTAGATTTTCAGGCGAAGAAAGAAGGAAGTAGGTAGATGGAGAGGACAAGTAGAATTAAGATACTTAGTAGAGTTCTAGATGGACGTCTGGATTACGAGGGAGGAACCTAGATGGATGTCTGGAGTACGAGGGAGGGGACCTAGATGGATGTCTGGAGTACGAGGGAGGGACCTAGATGGACGTCTGAAGTACGAGGGAGGGACCTAGATGGACGTCTGAAGTACGAGGCAGGGACCTAGATGGACGTTTGGAGTACGAGGGAGAGACCTAGATGGATGTCTGGAGTACGAGGGAGGGACCTAGATGGACGTCTGAAGTACGAGGGAGGGACCTAGATGGACGTCTGAAGTACGAGGCAGGGACCTAGATGGATGTCTGGAGTACGAGGGAGGGACCTAGATGGACGTCTGAAGTACGAGGGAGGGACCTAGATGGACGTCTGAAGTACGAGGCAGGGACCTAGATGGACGTCTGGAGTACGAGGGAGGGACCTAGATGGACGTCTGGAGTACGAGGCAGGGACCTAGATGGACTGTCTGAAGTACGAGGGAGGGACCTACATGGACGTCTGGAGTACGAGGGAAGGATCTAGATGGATGTCTGGAGTACTTAGATGGATCTATATCTATATAGAAGGATTCAACTTACATATAAGCCATTCGGAATATGAAAGCTAGATGAATACCTGTTGCTGTGTCCAGGGGAGCCTGCCCTGAATATTACAAATTGCGTTTTCTGTATACTATATGATACGAGTCCTTGAGATTCCCGTTCTTCTTTATTTCTTTATGCGTTAAACACACACACACACACACACACACACACACACACACACACACACACACACACACACACACACACACACACACACACACGCACACACACACGCACACTCACACACACACAGTCACACACACACAACACACACACACACACACACACACACACACACACACACACACACACACACACACACACACACACACACACACACACACACACACACACACACACACGAAGGCTGGGCAGACTGCATATTTCTTGACTGCCAAAAGGCCTTTGATACAGTACCGCACATGAGACTGCTATACAAACTTGAGAGGCAGGCAGGAGTAAGCGGAAAGGCCCTAGTATGGATGAAGAACTACCTAACAGGAAGGAGCCAGAGGGTAATGGTAAGGGGCGAGAAGTCGGACTGGCGAACAGTAACAAGTGGAGTACCTCAAGGATCGGTGCTGGGACCAATCCTCTTTCTAATTTACGTAAATGATATGTTTACAGGAGTGGAATCATGCATGTCAATGTTTGCGGATGACGCAAAATTAATGAGAAGAGTTGTGACAGACGAGGATTGTAGGATCCTCCAAGAGGACTTAAACAGGCTGCAGAGATGGTCAGGGAAATGGCTACTGGAGTTTAACAGCAGTAAATGTAAAGTTATGGAAATGGGATCAGGTGACAGGAGACCAAAGGGACAGTACACAATGAAGGGGAACAGCCTACCTGTAACGATTCGAGAAAGAGACCTGGGAGTGGATGTGACACCTAATCTAACTCCTGAGGCACATATGAATAGGATAACGACAGCAGCGTACTCTACACTGGCGAAAGTTAGAACTTCATTCAGAAACCTAAATGAGGAGGCTTTTAGGGCGCTTTACACTGCCTACGTGAGTCCCGTCTTAGAGTATGCCGCGCCATCATGGAGCCCCCACCTGAAGAAACACATAAAGAAACTGGAGAAGGTTCAGAGGTTTGCGACGAGGCTTGTCCCAGAGTTACGAGGGATGGGATATGAAGAGCGGCTGAAGGAACTGAACCTTACGACACTAGAGAAAAGAAGGGAGAGAGGAGATATGATAGGGACATATAAAATACTCAGGGGAATTGACAAAGTGGAAATAGATGAAATGTTCACACGTAATAATAACAGAACGAGGGGACATGGGTGGAAACTGGAAACTCAGATGAGTCACAGAGATGTTAGGAAGTTTTCTTTTAGCGTCAGAGTAGTGGAAAAATGGAATGCACTTGGGGAACAGGTTGTGGAAGCAAATACTATTCATACTTTTAAAACTAGGTATGATAGGGAAATGGGACAGGAGTCATTGCTGTAAACAACCGATAGCTGGAAAGGCGGGATCCAAGAGTCAATGCTCGATCCTGCAAGCACAAATAGGTGAGTACAAATAGGTGAGTACACACACACACACACACACACACACACACACACACACACACACACACACACACACACACACACACACACACACACACACACACACACACACACACACACACACACACATAGGAGTTGATATCACACCAAACCTGTCTCCTGAAGCCCACATAAAAAGAATAACGTCTGCGGCATATGCGAGGCTGGCTAACATCAGAACAGCGTTCAGGAACCTGTCTGTGTAAGGAATCATTCAGAATCTTGTACACCACATATGTAAGACCAATCCTGGAGTATGCGGCCCCAGCATGGAACCCGTACCTTGTCAAGCACAAGACGAAGCTGGAAAAAGTCCAAAGGTATGCCACTAGACTAGTCCCAGAACTAAGAGGCATGAGTTACGAGGAAAGGCTGCGGGAAATGCACCTTACGACACTGGAAGACAGAAGAGTAAGGGGAGACATGATCACAACCTACAAAATCCTCAGAGGAATCGACCGGGTAAACAAGGATAAACTATTCAACACTGGTGGGACGCGAACAAGGGGACACAGGTGGAAACTGAGTACCCACATGAGCCACAGAGACGTTAGAAGGAACTTTTTCAGTGTCAGAGTAGTTAACGGATGGAATGCATTAGGCAGTGATGTGGTGGAGGCTGACTCCATACACAGTTTTAAATGTAGATATGATAGAGCCCAGTAGGCTCAGGAATCTGTACACCAGTTGATTGACAGTTGAGAGGCGGGACCAAAGAGCCAAAGCTCAACCCCCGCAAGCACAAATAGGTGAGTACAAATAGGTGAGTACACACACACACACACACACAGTGGCCTCGTAGCCTGGTGGATAGCGCGCAGGACTCGTAATTCTGTGGCGCTGGTTCGATTCCCGCACGAGGCAGAAACAAATGGGCAAATTTTCTTTCACCCTGAATGCCCCTGTCACCTAGCAGTAAATAGGTACCTGGGAGTTAGTCAGCTGTCACGGGCTGCTTCCTGGGGTGTGTGTGTGTGGTGTGTGAAGGGGGGGGAAGTAGTTAGTACACAGTTGATTGACAGTTGAGAGGCGGGCAGAAAGAGCAAAGCTCAATCCCCGCAAAACACAACTAGGTGAATACACACACACACACACGCGCGCACGCGCAGGCAGGAGTAACTGGCAGGGTGCTCCAGTGGATAAGGGAGTACCTTAGCAATAGGGAGCAGACAGTTACAGTGAGGGGTGAGACCTCAGATTGGCATGAAGTCACCAGTGGAGTCCCACAGGGCTCTGTACTCGGACCTATCTTGTTTCTGATATACGTAAATGATCTCCCAGAGGGTATAGACTCATTCCTCTCAATGTTTGCTGACGACGCCAAAATTATGAGAAGGATTAAGACAGAGGAAGACAGCTTGAGGGTTCAAGAAGACCTGGACAATCTCCATAAATGGTCGAACAAATGGTTGTTAGAGTTTAACCCAAGAAAATGTAATGTAATGAAGATAAGTGTAGGGAGCAGGAGACTAGATACAAGGTATCATTTGGGAAATGAAATACTTTAAGAGTCGGAGAGAGAGAAAGACCTGGGGGTTGATATCACACCAGACCTGTCCCCTGAAGCTCATATCAAGAGGATAGCATCAGCGGCATATGCCAGGTTGGCTAACATAAGAACGGCTTTTAGAAACTTGTGTAACGAATCTCTCAGAACAGTATTTATCACATATGTCAGACCAATCCTGGAGTATGCGGCTCAAGCAAGGAGTCCATATCTAGTCAAGCATAAGACTAAACTGGAAAAGGTTCAGAGGTTTGCCATCAGAATAGTACCCGAACTGATGGGTATGAGCTACGAGGAGAAACTACGGGAATTAAACCTCACGTCACTGGGAGACAGAAAAGTTAGAGGGGACATGATCACCACATACTAGATTCTCAGAGGAATTGATAGGTAGATAAAGACAGACTTTTTAACACAAGGGGCACACGTACTAGGGGACACAGGTGGAAACTGAGTGCCCAAATGAGCAATAGAGATGATAGAAATAATTTTTCAGTGTATGAGTAGTAGATAAATGGAATGCATTAGGAAGTGATATGATAGAGGCTGACTCCATACACAGCTTTAAGTGTAGATATGATAGAGTCCAGTATGCTCAGGAACCTGTGCATTAGTTGATTGTCCGTTGTTCTCAATGGTCAACCAACTAACGTACGGAACAAGGAGTCGGACTGGCGTAGAGTAACAAGCGGGGTGCCTCAAGGATCGGTGCTGGAACTTATCCTGTTCATCATTTATGTAAATGACTTGACTGCAGGTTGAGTCTCTTAGGTCGACGTTTGCAGACGACGCAAAACTAACGAGGAGGATTGAAACGGATGAGGAGTGTAAGATTCTCTATGATGACATAAACAGTTTGCAGAGATGGTGGCTGGAACGGAGAGAACACTGATCCTGTACTCCCGGGTTCGATCCCGGGCGCTCGGCGAGAAACAATGGGCAGTTTCTTTCACCCTGATGCCTCTGTTACCTAGCAGTAAATAGGTACCTCAGAGTTAGTCAGCTGTAACTGGCTGCTTCCTGGGTGTGGAGGCCTGGTCGAGGACCGGGCCGCTGGGACACGAAGCCCCGAAATAATCTCAAGATAACCTCAAGATGGTCCGAGAAATGGCTGCTACAGTTCAACACTAACAAGTGCAAGGTAATGGAAATGGAGACAGGAGCCAGTAGACCGAAAGACCAATACGATGAAAGGAAACTACCTCCCTATAACGTCTAGAGAAAAAACCTGAGAGTGGACATAACACCAGACCTAACTCCAGTGGCTCATATAAATAAAATAACGTCAGCTGCATACTCTACTCTGGCGAATGTCTGAACATCCTTCAGAAACTTGAATAAGGAGGCTTTTAGATCACTGTATACCGCATATGTGAGGCCAGTCTTAGAGTATGCCGCCCCAACGTGGAGCCCTTTCTTAAAAAAACGCACAAGGAAGCTCGAAAAGGTGCAGAGGTAGGAGTTAGGGGACTGTATAAAGACGTATAAAATACTTAGAGGGTTAGACAAGGTAGAACCACGAAATGTTTACAATGAATAACAATAGAACAGTGGGACACGGATGGAATCTTGAGGCTCAGATGTGTCATAGAGATGTTAGAAAGGTTTTTTTTTATCGTAAGGGAAGTGAGTGAATGTAATGATCCTAAAAGAGCAAATTGTAGAGGCTAACCCCATGCATAACTTTAAAAGCAGGAATGATAGGTAAATAGACCAGGAGTCAATTGCATTAGACAACAAACTGCTAGAAATCGGGGTCCAAGAGCTAGAGCTCGATTTTGCGGGCACAAATAGGTAAGTACAAACAAGTAGGTGAGTACACACACACACACACTCACACCTATAAAACAAAACGCAATATTTTCAGTCATGTGGACATAAGTATTTACAAATATGCTCAGCCATTTAATATAGTTAATGTCAACTTTGAGTGTTAAATAGTAAAAACATACGGCAACAGTCATGTGATAATATATGACAACAAGCTGTCATGTGGCATAAGTAAGGCAACACAGGGGTGAAATACAGTGTATATCATAGGGTACATCACAGGTGTACAACACAAGGTATACTTATAATACAGGGGTAAAATACAAAGGTATAACACGGAGGACATTTAAAGGGGTAAAACACGGGAGGTGCAATTCAGGTGGTAAACTTGGTGGTACAACACAGTAATACAACACTGGGGTGCATCATAGGGGTATACCACAGTGGTTCAACATAGGAGGTACATCATAAGGGTACAATACAGGTGTACAGCACCGGTGTACAACACAGGGGTACAGAAAAAGGGTACATCATAGGGGTACAACACAGGGTGCATCTCGCAGGTACAACTCAGGTGTTCAACACAGGGCTACGACACATTGGTTACATCACAGGGGTACAACAAAGGTATACATCATAGACGTACTGCACAGGGGTACATAATATAGATACAACAGAGGGATACATTATATTGATACGTCTTAGAGATACAACACAGGGGGTACAAAACAAGGGTACAACACAGGGACCAATACAGCGGTACAACACAGAGATACAAAACATAACATTCCCATGCCCGAAACGCTTTGCGTAATAGTGGCTTTAGGCATTGTATGTACTAGCTATACCTATAAGTCAAACAATCCTTGTAAATATTTATTGTATGTATGTACCTTACCTAAATAAAATTGTATTGTATTGTATTGTATTGTATAAGAACAAAGGCAACTGCAGAAGGCCTATTGGCCCATACGAGGCAGCTCCTATTTATAACCACCCAATCCCACTCATATACACGTCCAACCCATGCTTGAAACAATCGAGGGACCCCACCTCCACAATGTTACGCGGCAATTGGTTCCACAAATCAACAACCCTGTTACTGAACCAGTATTTACCCAAATCTTTCCTAAATCTAAACTTATCCAATTTATATCCATTGTTTCGTGTTCTGTCTTGTGTTGATACTTTTAATACCCTATTAATATCCTCTTTGTTATGTCCATTCACCCACTTGTAAACCTCTATCATGTCACCCCTAACTCTTCTCCTTTCCAGTGAATGCAACTTAAGCTTTGTTAATCTTTCTTCATATGAAAGATTTCTAATTTGGGGAATTAACTTAGTCATCCTACGTTGGACACGTTCAAGTGAATTTATATCCATTCTATAATATGGCGACCAAAACTGAACTGCATAATCTAAATGGGGCCTAACTAGAGCAAGATATAGCTTGAGAACCACACCAGGTGTCTTGTTACTAACGCTGCGATTAATAAATCCAAGTGTCCGATTTGCCTTATTACGAACATTTATGCATTGATCCTTTTGTTTTAAATTCTTACGAATCATAACTCCCAGATCCCTTTCGCAATCCGACTTCGCAATCTCAACACCATCTAGCTCGTATCTTGTAACCCTATCATCATTACCTAACCTCAGAACTTTACATTTATCAGCATTAAACTGCATCTGCCATTCCTTCGACCATTTCAAAACACTATCTAGATCAACTTGAAGTGATAGTGAGTCCTCCTCCGAATTAATTTCCTTACCGATTTTCGTATCATCGGCAAATTTGCAAATGTTGCTACTCAAACCTGAATCTAAATCATTTATATATATTATAAACAACAGAGGTCCCAGGACAGAGCCCTGAGGCACCCCACTTACAACATTTTCCCACTCTGACTCTACTCCATTTATACTAACTCTCTGTTTCCTTTGGTATAGCCATGCCCTAATCCAGCTTAATATAGCACCCCCAATACCATGAGACTCTATCTTTTTAATCAGTCTTTCATGTGGCACTGTATCAAAAGCTTTGCTAAAGTCAAGGTACACAACATCACAATCCTTACCACTATCAACTGCCTCAACAATGCTAGAATAAAAAGATAACAAATTTGTTAAACATGAACGGCCATTTATAAAACCATGTTGCGACTCAATTATTAATTTATGTTTTTCAAGATGAAGACGAATTTTATTTGCTATTATAGATTCGAGTAACTTTCCCACAATAGTACGTTAGGCTAATTGGTCGATTGATAGACGCAAGTGATCTATCTCCTTTCTTAAAAACTGGTATCACATTAGCAAGTTTCCAAAACTCTGGCACTCTGCCTGACTCTATTGATTTATTAAATATGGTTGACAGTGGGTCACAAAGCTCCTCTTTGCATTTTTTAAGCACCCTGGCAAACACTTCATCCGGCCCTGGGGATTTGTTTGGTTTGAGTTTTACTATTTGTTTAAGAACATCCTCCCTGGTAACTGCTAAACTCGTCAACCTGTCCTCGTCCCCACCCACATAGACTTGTTCGGCTGAAGGCATATTGTTAAGTTCCTCTTTAGTAAATACAGATACAAAATATTTATAAAACTACTACTCATCTCTTCATCACTATCTGTTATTTGACCTGTCTCAGTTTTTAATGGACCTATCCTTTCCCTAGTCTTAGTACGATATAACTGAAAAACCCCTTTAGGATTTGTCTTTGCTTGCCCTGCTATGCGAACTTCATAGTTTCTTTTTGCTTTCCTTATCTCTTTTTTAACATTTCTAACCAGTTGTACGAATTCCTGTTCTAAAGTGACCTCCCCATTTTTAATCCTTTTGTACCAAGCTCTCTTTTTACCTATAAGGTTCTTCAAATTCTTTGTTACCAACTTTGAGTCATTAGTATTCGATGTATTCAATTTGTATGGTATACTTACGTTCCTGTGCTTTGTTTAGAATATTCTTAAATAAGTTATATATTGAATCCACATCGAAATCCCCATTTACGTCACCTATCGCTGGGTTCATGTCTCGCTCCAAGACCGGCCCCCACCCCATACCCAAGACTTTCCAATCAATTTGACCCAAAAAAATTCTTAGGCTATTAAAATCAGCCTTTCGAAAATCTGGCACTTTAACAGAATTTTCTCCTACAGGTCTATTCCATTCTATGCTAAATCTGATTTCTTTGTGATCACTGTTCCCTAGCTCACTCCCTATTTCGATGTCATTAATTTGTGTTTCCCTGTTAGTTAACACTAAATCTAAAATATTATTTTCTCGTGTTGGTTCCTTAATGTGTTGCGTAAGAAAGCAATCGTCAATTAATTCTAGAAAATCTGCTTCACTATTCTCTGTTTTGTTCAACCAGTTTATTCCACTAAAATTAAAGTCAACCATGACGTAAATACTCTTAGATCTAGATGCCCTAGATATTTCATCCCATAGATGCTTTGCTTCCATTCTGTCTAAATTTGGTGGCTTATATATAACTCCTATTATAATATTATTTGCTTTTTCGTATAATTCTATCCAAATAGTTTCTGTGTGTGGCTCAGTTTTGATTCCCTCTTTGAGACTACATTTCAAATTGTCCCTAACATATATGGCTACTCCCCCTCCTCGTCTAATATATCTATCTGTGTGAAATAGTTTAAATCCATTTATTTGATATTCAGCTAATAGTTCTCTATTTTCTACATTCATCCACGTTTCGGTAAGTGCAATAATATCTATTTTTTTCTGTGCAGACAAGAGCATTTAATTCGCTAATTTTATTTCTTAGACTTCTACTGTTAGTGTAATATACCCTAAGTGAATTGTTATTTTGAGGCCCTTCTCTTTCCCTGATCATTTTGCCCATTCCTTTCTCCCACAAACACATACTTTTATTACCTCCTTCCTCCAAATCAATTCCCATACCTCTATCTACTAACAGTTTAAACCCAAACAAACACCTCTAACCACTTCTTCCAACGAGTTCGCAACAGCAAGAACCCCAGCCCTGGATAGATGCACCCCATCACGAGCATACATTTCATTTCTTCCATAGAAGTGTTCCCAGTTGTCTATGAAAGATATTGCATTAGATTTGCAATATCTTTCCAGCCGGCAATTGACACCAATTGCCCTCGACATCCATTCATTTCCCACTCCCTTTCTTGGAAGAATGCCACAAATGATCGGGATTCCTCCCTTGCTCCTAACTAATTCAATGGCTGTCCTGAATCTCTGTATTAGTTCCTCACTCCTAACTCGTCCAACATCATTACCCCCTGCACTAATACAAATAATGGGTTTGTTCCCATTTCCTGTTATAATATCATTCATGTTTCCAACAATATCACCAATTCCAGCTCCCGGATAGCAAACCCTTAATCTGTTCCCCCCTATCTCTGGCACAAAACGTTCTGTCTAAATACCTCACCTGGGAATCTCCCACAACCAAAATTCGCTTCGATTCTCCCTTTTCCTTTCGAGCAGGTGTACAATGCAGGGGCACAATATAGCGGAAAGAACACCGGGTTGCAACACAGGGATACTGTGACAAATTTATCCCACTCATAAATTATAATGTAATAAATCAATATTATAATTTACATCTATGAGGATGCTTCCTCTGTAATTAAGCGTTTATTTGCTGTTTAATGGAATTTAATAGTGTGCTAACCGTTTAATTATGGTGTAGCAAAATTTAATCATAAATCCCCCAAGCTTGTGAGGAGTTTATTAGTGCGGGAAAATTATCCTGACAGTTCCCTTGAAGAAAAATAATTTAACTGAAAAACTCCAACATAAATAATTCAATAAATTAAATAAAGAAATATTTAAAACAAAATTCCATTGGTAATAAGTGTACAATACAGGTGAACACCATAAGTGTACAATACTGGGAACATCATCAGTGCACAATACTGGGGTACATCATAAGTGTACAATACTGGGAACATCATCAGTGCACAATACTGGGGAACATCATCAGTGCACAATACTGGGGTATATCATAAGTGTACAATACTGGGGAACATCATAAGTGTACAATACTGGGGTACATCATAAGTGTACAATACTGGGGAACATCATAAGTGCATAATACTGGGGAACATCATAAGTGCACAATACTGGGGAACATCATAAGTGCACAATACTGGGGAACATCATAAGTGCACAATACTGGGGAACATCATCAGTGCACAATACTGGGGAACATCATAAGTGTACAATACTGGGGTGCAGCATAAGTGTACAATACTGGGGAACATCATAAGTGTACAATACTGGTATATATATCATAAGTGTACAAAACTAGTGTACACCATAAGAGTACAGTACTGGTGTACATAATATATGAACAATACTTGGGAACACCGTAAGTGTACAATACTAGGGTATATCATAAGTGTACAGTTCTGGTGTACATCATAAGTGTACAATACTGCTGTACAAAAATATGTGCACAATACTGGGGCACACCATAAGTGTACAATACTTGGGTACATCATATGTGTACAGTTCTGCTGTACACCATTAGTGTACAATACTGGAGTACACCATAAGTGTACAATACTGGGGTACACCATAAGTGTACAATACTGAGGTGCAACATAAGTGTACAATACTGAGGTGCAGCATAAGTGTACAATACTGGTGTACAACTCAGGTGGGTACAATACTGGGGTACAGATCAGGGGGTTCAATACAAGGGTACAAAACAGGGGTAAACCTACAGGTGTACAATAAAAGGGGTATAATGCAGAGATATAACACAGATGAACAATACAGGGAATAATACAGAGGTATAAATCTGGGGTACAGCACAGGGGACACACATTAGGGGTACTACAGATGGCTACAATTTAGAGATTAATTACAGAGGTACAATACATGAATACAACACAGGGGAAACAAAACCGGGGGCTACAATGCATGTGTAAAATATAGGGATACAACACACTGGTACATCTCATTGATACAACATAGGGGTACAAAATAAAGGTACATCACAGTGGGAAAACACAGGGATGGAATACAGCGGTACAACACAGGGGTACAACACAGGGATACAATACAGAGGTATAATACAGGGGTACAACACAGAGGTACAACACTGAGATACAACACAGGAGTACAAGACAGGGATACAATGCAGGGGTACAACACAGGGATACAATATAGGGTTACAACAAAGGGATACAGTACAGGGGTACAACACAGGGATACAGTACAGGGGTACAACACTGGGATACAGTACAGGGGTACAACACTGGGATACAGTACAGGGGTATAACACTGGGATACAATACGGGGATACAACACAGGGATACAATACTTAGGTACAGTACAGGGACACAGTACAGTGGTACAACACTGAGATACAATACAGGGATACAACACAGGGATACAATACAGGGGTACAGCACAGGGATGCAGAAAAAGGGGTACAACACTGGGATACAATACTGGGGTACAATACGGGGATACAGTACAGGGATACAACACTGAGATACAATATAGGGGTACAACACAGGGATACAGAAAAGGGGTACAACACTGGGATACAATACAATGGTATAATGCAGGGATACAATACTTGGGTACGACACAGGGATACAATACAGAGGTATAACACAGGGATGCAATACAGATGTACAACACAGGGGGGGGGGGTACATCATAAGGGTATAAAACAAGGGTGCACCTCAGGTGTTCAGCACTGCGGTACAGGACAGGGTTACATCATAGGTGTACAACAAGGGCGTATAACACAAGGGGTACATCATACGGGTACATCATAAGGGGTACAACATAGGAGAACATTACAGAGGGTTTATTATGATTATTATGTGTGTGTGTGTGTGTGTGTGTGTGTGTGTGTGTGTGTGTGTGTGTGTGTGTGTGTGTGTGTGTGTGTGTGTATAATCACCTATTTGTACTCACCTATTTGTGTTTGCGGGGGTTGAGCTTCGGCTCTTTGGTCCCGCCTCTCAACTGTCAATCAACAGGTGTACAGATTCCTGAGCCTACTGGGCTCTATCATATCTACATTTGAAACTGTGTATGGAGTCAGCCTCCACCACATCACTGCCTATTGCATTCCATCCGTTAACTACTCTGACAATGAAAAAGTTCCTTCTAACGTCCCTGTGGCTCATGTGGGTACTCAGTTTCCACCTGTGTCCCCTTGTTCGCGTCCCACCAGTGTTGAATAGTTTATCCTTGTTTACCCGGTCGATTACCCTGAGGATTTTGTAGGTTGTGATCATGTCTTCCCTTACTCTTCAGTTTTCCAGTGTCGTAAGGTACATTTCCCGCATCCTTTCCTCGTAACTCATGCCTCTTAGTTCTTGGACTAGTCTAGTGGCATACCTTTGGACTTTTTCCAGCTTCGTCTTGTGCTTGACAAGGTACGGGCTCCATGCTGGGGCCGCATACTCCAGGATTGGTCTTACATATGTGGTGTACAAGATTCTGAATGATTCCTTACACAGGATCCTGAACGCTGTTCTGAGGTTAGCCAGCCTAGCATATGCCGCAGACGTTATTCTTTTTATGTGGGCTTCAGGAGACAGGTTTGGTGTGATATCAACTCCTAGACCTTTCTCTCTGTCCGTTTCATTAAGTACTTCTTCTCCTATTCTGTATCCTGTGTCTGGCCTCCTGTTTCCACTGCCTAGTTTCATTACTTTGCATTTACTCGGGTTGAACTTCAACAGCCATTTGTTGGACCATTCATTCAGTCTGTCTAGGTCATCTTGGAGCCTCCTACTATCATCCCCTCTTTCAATTCTCCTCATAATTTTTGTATCATCGGCAAACATTGAGAGAAACGATTCTATACCCTCTTGGAGATCATTTACATATATCAGAAACAGTATAGGTCCAAGGACTGACCCCTGCGGGACTCCACTCGTAACGTCTCGCCAATCTGTGACCTCACCCCTCACACTGACTCGTTGTCTCCTGTTGCTTAGGTACTCCTTTATCCAATGAAGTACCTTCCCTTTCACTCCAGCCTGCATCTCCAGCTTTTTCACTAGCCTTTTCTGTAGTACTGTATCAAAGGCTTTCTGACAATCCAAAAATATGCAGTCTGCTCACCCTTCTCTTTCTTGACTTATTTTTGTTGCCTGGTCGTAGAATTCAAGTAACCCTGTGAGGCAGGACCTGCCATCCTTGAACCCATGTTGATGCTGTGTTACAAAGTTCTTTCGCTCCAGGTGCTCCACTAGCTTTCTTCGCACAATCTTCTCCATCAGCTTGCATGGTATGCAGGTTAGGGACACTGGCCTGTAGTTCAATGCCCCCTGTCTATCCCCTCTCTTGCTATATCGGGACTACGTTAGCTGCTTTCCAAATTTCTGGCAATTCCCCTGTTGCCAGTGATTTGTTTTACACTATGGAGAGTGGTAGGCACAGGTTTTCTGCTCCTTCGTTTAGTATCCAAGGGGAGATTCCTTCTGGGCCTATAGCCTTTGTTACATCTGTGACGGGAATGTGTTGGAGTGTAGATGTTCGGCAGTCCTCCAATGGCAGGTGTCAATGCCTAGTCACACTTACGAAAAAAAAGATAGACTGCTTGCCTGTTTGTCTGTGGTAAAGTAAGGGAAGACACGCAAAACACAAAGTACGAACAATGAAACTTTAATTAATATAGAAAACAAATTATAAACAAAGACAATCCCTTGGCAATGTACAGTGCAAACGAACAAGTCAAAACAATATAACATAAATGAATAATAGGGATGAAGTTACTCTACAATAATAAAAAGTTAAAGGCGAAAATTAATCAGGTCCTGAGAATATGGCGCTAGCTGCGAGACATCCACCTGATACAGCATACATCAGTTAGTTGTTCACTGCTTGAGAGCACAAGGATATTCTGACTTCAATGGCTGGATCATGCCCAGACATCGACTCAGGTAGAGGGCGCTGAGGTGCAGTGTGCAGGTGTGCAGTCGGCGAGTCACCAATCAGGAGCAGGCAGGCTGGGAAGGGTAGTTGGCTGGTTGATGACAAGCCGGCGTGGAGGGAGTGGAGTAGGGGGTGAGTCTTGGGTACGTTTTGCCTCCTGGTCAAAACGTTTTGTGCTATTGGGAGACGTATCTTGAAGGTAGCATCTTATTCTTGTATAATATACATAACATCATGTAGAGAAGAGCAGGCTCAATCTCTCTTGAAAGAGATTATCGTCACACATCCAACTCTAGTAAGCACTTACATCCCCGCTGGTAATTTCAAACTCTTCCAGTGGTTCCTGGTTAGCTATTCCCTCTCTTATCTCTGGAATTTCTCCTTACTCTAAGGTGAAGACCTCCTGGAATTTCTTATTCAGTTCCACACACACTTCCTTGGCGTTTGTAGTGAATTCTTCTGCCCCTATCCTTAACTTCATAACCTGTTCCTTTACTGTTGTTTTTCTCCTAATGTGGCTATGCAGCAATTTAGGCTGAGTCTTTGCCTTACTTGCGATGTCATTTTCGTATTGTCTTTCTGCCTCTCTTCTCATCCTGACATATTCATTCCTGGCATTCTGGTATCTTTCTCTGCTCTCCAGTGTCCTGTTATTCCTATAGTTTCTCTATGCCCTTTTACTTTGCTGCTTAGTCACACACTGCTTGTGTGTACTCACCTAGTTGTGCTTGCGGGGGTGGAGCTCTGGCTCTTTGGTCCCGCCTCTCAACCGTCAATCAACAGGTGTACAGGTTCCTGAGCCTATTGGGCTCTATCATATCTACACTTAAAACTGTGTATGGAGTCAGCCTCCACCACATTGCTTCCTAATGCATTCCATTTGTCAACCACTCTGACACTAAAGAAGTTCTTTCTAATATCTCTGTGGCTCATTTGGGCACTCAGTTTCCACCTGTGTCCCCTAGTGCGTGTGCCCCTTGTGTTAAATAGCCTATCTTTATCAACCCTGTCGATTCCCTTGAGAATCTTGAATGTGGTGATCATGTCCCCCCTAACTCCTCTGTCTTCCAACGAAGTAAGGTTCAATTCCCGTAGTCTCTCCTCGTAGCTCATACCTCTCAGCTCGGGTACTAGTCTGGTGGCAAACCTTTGAACCTTTTCCAGTTTAGTCTTATGTTTGACTAGATATGGACTCCATGCTGGAGCCGCATACTCAAGGATTGGTCTGACATATGTGGTATATAATGTTCTGAAAGATTCCTTACACAAGTTTCTAAAGGCCGTTCTTATGTTAGCCAACCTGGCATATGCTGCTGATGTTATCCTCTTGAAATGAGCTTCAGTGGACAGGTCTGGCGTGATATCAACCCCCAGGTCTTTCTCTCTGACTCTTGAAGTATTTCATCTCCTAAGTGATACCTTGTATCTGGTCTCCTGCTTCCTACTCCTATCTTCATTACATTACATTTGCTTGGGTTAAACTCTAACATCCATTTGTTCGACCATTCCTGCAACTTGTCCAGGTCTTCTTGAAGCCTCATGCTGTCCTCCTCTGTCTTAATCCTTCTCATAATTTTGGCGTCGTCAGCAAACATTGAGAGGAATGAGTCTATACCCTCTGGGAGATCATTTACGTATATCAGAAACAGGATAGGTCCAAGCACAGAGCCCTGTGGGACTCCACTGGCGACTTCCCGCCATTCTGAGGTCTCACCCCTCATTATAATTCTCTGCTTCCTATTGCTTAGGTACTGCCTTATCCACTGGAGCGCCCTACCAGTTACTCCTGCCTGTTTCTCCAGCTTATGCATCAACCTTTTATGGGGTACTGTGTCAAAGGCTTTCCGACAGTCCAAAAAAATGCAGTCCGCCCATCCTTCTCTTTCTTGCTTAATCTTTGTCACCTGATCATAGAATTCTATCAAGCCTGTAAGGCAAGATTTACCCTCCCTGAACCCATGTTGATGGGTTGTCACGAAGTCTCTTCTCTCCAGATGTGTTACTAGGTTTTTTCTCACAATCTTCTCCATCACCTTGCATGGTATACAAGTTAAGGACACTGGCCTGTAGTTCAGTGCCTCTTGTCTGTCACCCTATTTAAATATTTGTACTACATTAGCAGTCTTCCATACTTCTGGTAGGTCTCCCGTTTCCAGTGACCTACTATACACTATGGAGAGTGGCAAGCTAAGTGCTCCTGCACACTCTTTCAATACCCATGGTGAGATTCCATCCGGCCCAACAGCTTTTCTCCCATCCAGCTCCCATAGGTGCTTCTTGACCTCATCTCTTGTAATTTCGAACCTTTCCAAGGTCACCTGGTTTGCTGCCACCTCTCCTACCACCGTGACTTCTCCCTGTTCAATTGTAAAGACCTCCTGGAACCTTTTGTTGAGTTCTTCACACACTTCTTTGTCATTCTCTGTGTACCTGTCCTCGCCCACCCTAAGTTTCATCACCTGTTCCTTCACTGTTGTCTTCCTCCCGATGTGACTGTGTAGTAGCTTTGGTTCCGTCTTGGCTTTATTAGCTATATCATTTTCATACCTTTTCTCAGCTGCTCTTCTCACACTAACATACTCGTTCCTGGTTCTCTGGTATCTCTCTCTACTTTCTGGTGTTCTGTTTTTACGGAAGTTCCTCCATGCCCTTTTGTTCAGCTCCTTTGCTTTCATACATTCCCTATTAAACCACGGATTCTTCCTTTGCTTCTCTGTTTTTTCCTGTTGGGCTAGGACAAACCTGCTTACAGCCTCCTGACATTTTTGGGTGACATAGTCCATCATGTCTTGTACAGACTGTGTGTTTGTGTGTGTGTGTACTCACCTAGTTGTACTCATCTAGTTGTGTCTGCAGGATCGAGCATTGACTCTTGGATCCCGCCTTTTGAGCATCGGTTGTTTACAACAATGACTCCTGTCCCATTTCCCTATCATACCTGGTTTTAAAATTATGAATAGTATTTGCTTCCACAACCTGTTCCTGAAGTGCATTCCATTTTCCCACTACTCTCACGCTAAAAGAAAACTTCCTAATATCTCTGTGACTCATCTGAGTTTCAAGCTTCCATCCATGTCCCCTCGTTCTGTTACTATTCCGTGTGAACATTTCGTCTATGTCCACTCTGTCAATCCCTCTGAGTATCTTATACGTTCCTATCATGTCCCCCTCTCCCTCCTTCTTTCTAGTGTCGTAAGGCACAGTTCCCTCAGGCGCTCCTCATACCCCATCCCTCGTAGCTCTGGGACGAGTCTCGTTGCAAACCTCTGAACCTTTTCCAGTTTCATTATATGCTTCTTCAGATGAGGACTCCATGATGAGGCGGCATACTCTAAGACTGGCCTCACGTAGGCAGTGTAAAGCGCCCTAAATGCCTCCTTACTTAGGTTTCTGAATGATGTTCTAACTTTTGGCAGTGTAGAGTACTCTGCTGTCGTTATCCTATTTATATGTGCCTCAGGAGATAAATTAGGTGTTACGTCCACCCCCAGGTCTCTTTCACGCGTCGTCACAGGTAGGCTGTTCCCCTTCATTGTGTACTGTCCCTTTGGTCTCCTATCTCCTAGTCCCATTTCCATAACTTTACATTTGCTCGTGTTGAATTCCAGTAGCCATTTCTCTGACCATCTCTGCAACTTGTTGAGGTCCTCTTGGAGGATCCTGCAATCCTCATCTGTCACAACCCTTCTCATCAACTTTGCGTCATCCGCAAACATCGACATGTAGGACTCTACGCCTGTAAACATGTCATTAACATATACAAGAAATAGAATTGGTCCCAGCACCGTTTCTTGTGGTACTCCATTTGTTACTGTTCGCCAGTCCGACTTCTCGCCCCTTACCGTAACTCTTTGGCTCCTTCCTGTTAGGTAGTTCCTTATCCATGCTAGGACCTTTCCCCCCACCCCCGCCTGCCTCTCGAGCTTGAACAGCAGTCTCATGTGCGGTACTGTATCAAAGGCTTTTTGGCAATCCAGAAATATGCAGTCTGCCCAACCATCTCTGTCCTGTCTTATCCTCGTTATTTTATCATAGAATTCCAGAAGGTTTGTTAGGCACGATTTCCCTGTCCAGAACCCATGTTGATGTTTGTTCACAAACCTAATGTTCTCCAGGTGTGCAACCAGTCGTAGCCTAATTATTCTTTCCAGTATTTTACAGGGGATGCTTGTCAGTGATACAGGTCTATAGTTAAGTGCCTCCTCCCTATCACCTTTCTTGAAGATCGGCACGACATTTGCCTTCTTCCAGCAACTGGGTAATTCTCCTGACATAAGTGACTCATTAAAGATCATTGCCAGAGGCACGCTGAGGGCCTGTGCTGCTTCTTTTAGTATCCACGGTGATACTTTGCTGGTCCAGCTGCTTTAGTTGCATCTAGAGTTGTCAACTGTTTCATTACCTCTTCTGCTGTCACCTCTATATCTGATAGTCTTTCATCTAGGGTAACCCCTTCCAACAATGGGAGCTGCTCAGGCTCGGTAGTGAACACTCCATGGAAACTGGCATTCAGTGCCTCGCAGATTTCCTTGTCACTTTCAGTATATGCCCCCTCTGTCTTCCTTAGTCTTGTCACTTGGTCGTTCACCGACATTTTTCTTCTTATATGATTGTGTAGTAACTTAGGTTGTTTTTTCGCTTTGATTTCAATATCGTTCTCATAGTCCCTTTCCGATGTACGTCTTATGTTAATGTAATCGTTCCTAGCTCTGTTGTATCTGATCCTGTTGTCCTCTGTCCATTGTCTTCTGTACTTCCTCCACTCCCGCCTGCTTGCCATTTTTGCTTCCTGACACTGTCTATTAAACCATGGGTTATTATATTCCTTCTTATTTTTCCCTTTACTGTTGGTATAAATCTCTCTTCGGCCTCCTGGCATTTCTGTATGACTAGGTCCATCATATCTTGAACTGTTTTTCCTCTAATTTCTTCCTCCCACTGCACTTCACCCAGATAGTCCCTTATCCTCTTATAGTCCCCTTTCCTGTAGTCAACTCTCCTTTCCCAGATCTCTTGTCCCATGGTCATAAGTTTGAATTCCATCATGTAGTCAAAGACTAGGACACAATGGTCACTGGCCCCTAGAGGTATTTCATGCTCTAAATTCTCGATATCTTCTACGTTCTGGGTGAAAATCAGGTCTAATAGGCTCGGTGCATCTCCTCCTCTTTCCCTTGTGTCTTCCTTCACATGTTGTGTTAGGAAATTCCTGTCTATAACATCTACTAATTTTGCTCCCTACGTTTCGTCCCCTCCATGGGGATTCCTTGATTCCCAATTTATCTCTCCATGATTTAGGTCCCCCATGATCAGCAGCTTCGCTCTCATTCTATGGGTTAGTGTTGCTGCCTTCTGTAGTTCATCTATACATGCCTTGTTGTTGTCATCATACTCCTGCCTGGGTCTTCTACTGTTTGGTGGGGGATTGTAGATTACCAAGATCACAATCTTCTTCCCATCTACTGTCAGAGTTCCATGTATGAAGCTTGTGCACTCATTGGTAACTCGATTTCCCAGCTCTTCAAACTTCCATTTCCATGTGTGTGTGTGTGTGTGTGTGTGTGTGTGTGTGTGTGTGTGTGTGTGTGTGTGTGTGTGTGTGTGTGTGTGTGTGTGTGTATTCACCTAGTTCACCTAGTTGTGTTTGCGGGGGTTGAGCTTTGCTCTTTCGGCCCGCCTCTCAACTGTCAATCAACTGTTTACTAAATACACTAACTATTTTTTTTTCCACACCACACACACACACACACACACACCAGGAAGCAGCCCGTGACAGCTGACTAACTCCCAGGTACCTATTTACTGCTAGGTAACAGGGGCATTCAGGGTGAAAGAAACTTTGCCCATTTGTTTCTGCCTCGTGCGGGAATCGAACCCGCGCCACAGAATTACGAGTCCTACGCGCTATCCACCAGGCTACGAGGCCCCTGTGTGTGTGGGTGTGTGGGGTGTGTGTGTTTGTGTGTGTGTGTATGTGTGTGTGTGTGTGTGTGTGTGTGTGTGTGTGTGTGTGTGTGTGTGTGTGTGTGTGTGTGTGTGTGTGTGTGTGTGTGTGTGTGTGTGTGTGTGTGTGTGTGTGTGTGTGTGTGTGTGTGTGTGTGTGTGTGTGTGTGTGTGTGTGTGTGTGTGTGTGTGTGTGTGTGTGTGTGTGTGTGTGTGTGTGTGTGCGTGCGTGCGTGCGTGCGTGCGTGTGTGTGTTAGAGAGAAAATATATATAGTAGATATAATAAAGGAAAAAAAAGTAGATTGGTTAGATAGGCGGGGTCCAAGATGTAATAGCTGGAATCTGCAGGCACAAATAGTAAATACAGGGGTACAACCCGGGGGTTCTTAAGTGTACAACACAGTGGTACATAAGCGTACAACAAAGAGGGTAAAACACAAGAGCACAACACAGAGGTACTTCATAGATGTACAACACAGGGGTACAACACAGGGGTACAACACAGGGGTTCAACACAGGGGTACAAAAAGGAGGTACAACACAGGATATTTACTTTGCGTATATGGGTTGTACCCCATGTGTTGTATCCCTGTGTTGTACCTCCTTTATTTCACTCCTGCACTGAACTAGGTAAGTACAGGAGAGCAACACAAGGGATACATCACAGAGGTACAACATACGGATACATCACACAAGGGGTACAATACAGGGATACTACACAAAGGTACTACACAGGGGAACAATACGGGTACAATGAAAGAATGTAAAGCAACAGGTGCAGATATGACAGGCACACTATTAATAAAGCTCAGTAAAAACTAGACAGAGACAGTTTGATGGCCCTGAGTGGCGGCTCTTAACTCTGAGTCACACATTAATTATCAGGTGTAATCTGCCCTCGTTTTTCCCACTCAGGATCCTTTACTTATGTTTCTTAGTCCCGTAACTGGTCCTTCAGGACAGGCAGTTTAGGAAGTGTGGACAGAACGTTCTTGGGATTTATAGAGAAAATATATGTTATGTGTTTAAACTTTATTAGATAATATAAGAAAAGTTATGTGTCCTAACTTTGCATTTGGGGATGAATTTATGTGTCTTAACTTTGAGTATGGGGTTGAATTTCAACTGTTTTATCCTGGCTCTTAGCTTTCGATCGACTGGTGAACAGGTTCCCAAATCTATTGAGCTCGGTCATATGTTCTCTGCTTCCATCACATAATTTCTTAGTTCATTCTATTATGTCCTTGCTATGTCATAGCAACGATTTTTGTTTAAATTTTTTTGGGGGAATACAATACAAATTTGAATACTTGATAGTCAGGGTTAAATACAGTAGCTAGTACTCAGACCATCTCTGAACCATACATATTTCTTCCCAGACCTTCCCGAAGTCCTCCTCTGTTCTGATTCCTCTCACTAATTTCAATCATCAATAACAGCAAAGCATATTAAAATTAAAAATTTTCTGTCAGTTTTGTGAAGTATGCTTAAAATAGGATAAATCTTGATATTCGATTTTACTCATGATGTTCTATTTCCTGTCTACTTGGTACTTCTTTTCCAATCCCAACACTTTTTAAGTTACTCAGTTTCTCAATAATGCCATGAGTACTCAGGACTGTTTTTCCCCAGCTTTTATGAGTCTTACTGGGCAGCCGTAAGACCTATATACCCCAGCACCCGACAGCACTCGTGGCATTATTGGGCACAGATATTACATCAAATCAATTCAACATGCTTGGGCCCCCATGAGCATCAAGTGTGCGTCCAGCTTGGATGGTCCCCAAGCCAACATGCATCAGAAAATTCTTAACCCCTGAAGGATTCGAACCCATTGAAGCTTGACACACACTTGATGCTCATGCGGCCCCAGCATGATGGAGTTATTTGATGAAATATCTGTGTCCAATAATACCACGAGTGCTGTCGGGTGTTGGGGTATATAGATCTTATGACTTCCCAATACTTTTGTACAGTAGATGGTTGAGTGGTTACAGTACTGGACTGCCATGGGGCATGGAGGCCCTAGCTGACCTGGTTCGAATCCTTCATGCGTGAGTAACAAATGTTACTCATGTTGGGGTCGCATGAGTAATATTTGTGCGCCATGGGGACCATTCAAGCTTGACACACAAATATTACTCATGCTGCTCCAGTATGATGAAGTGATTTGATGAAATATCTGTGCCTAAAATTGTCAGGAGAGCTGTCGGGTATTGGGTTAAGAGTCAGACGAGTTACCAATACTTTTGTACTGGCTGATGGCAGAGTGACACATCAAGGGGCATGGAGGCTCAGCAGGTTTTCATTTTGACACGTTTCGTGGAATATAACTGCATATTTCGTGTTGGTTATTTTTTTGTTTAGGGCTTCTCTCCCTCTGATTCGTGCTCTTGTATCTTGCTTTAATTGGGAGAGGATTTATCTAAATGTCATATTTGTTCAAGGTTCACTAAAATACAAAATAAAAAACTATGTAATGTAATGTAATTATGTAAATATAATTTTAAACAATGTTTCGAACCTACAAGGTTCATTCTCATTTTCATGAGAACGACCCTACTGATTTTCACTCATTAAATCAAATGTTTGACATGCCTTGTCACTCCTGACTGCAGAATGAACCATGTAGGTTCGAAATGATGTGTAAAATTATTGTAAGTACAATACATTTTCCAGTTAATTTTTGTTCTTTTAGTCAACATTGAACAAATATGACATCTGAAGAAATTCTCTTCCAGTTTATTTATTTTTTACTAGCTGTACCCGGCCACGCGTTGCTGTGGCTCAGCAACCTTTCCCTGTTCCCGCTTCCTCCGCCACCATCCCCCACTCCCGTACCCTCGTCCTCCCCACTCCCTTGTCCGAGGAATTCCCAAATGATCTAGTAATTCCGTACAGAAAATTGGAACATCAAATGATCTGATGTTCCCATCACTGAAAAATAAGAAGAACAGTTAAAAACCAAATGAAAAGCGATGAAAAAAATAATTATACTCATGAAATGAGTATGGTATGGTAAACAACACACCTCAATTTAAGGCAATGTCACACAAAATAAAGAAATCAAAATTAAAATAAATCGAAATCGATGAAACTTAAATTTATCAATGCAATTGGAAACATTGAAATGGAATCGTAACATATTTTGTATAGCGAGTGTTGCTCCTAAGTGCAATAGATGGCGCTGTTTTTTAAACAAAGCAAGGTTTTATCTGTCACAGGTGTGGCATCTATACTTATATTCACGAAATGAACGGTATGGTAAACAACACAGCTCAATTCCAATGCAATGTCCCACAAAATAATAAAATCAAAATGAAAATAAATCGAAATCTATGAAAATTCCATTTATCAATGCAATCGGAAACATTGAAATGGAATCATAACATTTAGAATAGCATGTGTTGCTCCTGTGAGCAACAGATGGCGCTGTTAAAAAAAAAAAGCTTGTTTTTATCTGTCGCAGGTGTTGCATCTATATAGTAGGTATATAAAAGCATGTGCGTATTCGAATGGAACGTTGTGTCAAATTTTCAAAGCAATCGGTGACGAACTTTAGGAGATTACAGCGTGTGTTGCTCTTACGTCCAACAGATGGCGCTGTTTTTCAAAAAAAGCCTGTATTTTCCTGTCACAGGTGAGGCATGTATACAGTATATATATATATATATATATATATATATATATATATATATATATATATATATATATATATATATATATATATATATATATATATATATATATATATATATATGTCGTACCTAGTAGCCAGAACTCACTTCTCAGCCTACTATTCAAGGCCCGATTTGCCTAATAAGCCAAGTTTTCCTGAATTAATATATTTACTATAATTTTTTTCTTATGAAATGATAAAGCAACCCTTTTCTCTATGTATGAGGTCAATTTTTTTTTATTGGAGTTAAAATTAACGTAGATATATGACCGAACCTAACCAACCCTACCTAACCTAACCTAACCTATATTTATAGGTAAGGTTAGGTTAGGTAGCCAAAAAAAGCTAGGTTAGGTTAGGTTAGGTAGGTTAGGTAGACGAAAAAACATTAATTCATGAAAACTTGGCTTATTAGGCAAATCGGGCCTTGAATAGTAGGCTGAGAAGTGCGTTCTGGCTATTAGGTACGACATATATATATATATATATATATATATATATATATATATATATATATATATATATATATATATATATATATATATATATATATATATATATCTATATATATACTGTATACATGCCTCACCTGTGACAGGAAAATACAGGCTTTTTTATATATATAAAATATATATATATATATATATATATATATATATATATATATATATATATATATATATATATATATATATATATATATATATATATATATATATATATATATATATGCAAACAAGCCTGAATGGTCCCCAGGACTATATGCGAATGAAAACTCACACCCCAGAAGTGACTCGAACCCATACTCCCAGAAGCAACGCAACTGGTAACTACAGGGCGCCTTAATCCGCTTGACCATCACGGCCGTCAAAAGGAAGTGATAGCCGAGGCTATTTGAGCCACTTCCCCGACGGCAACTCGGATGGTAATCTTGGGCATAGCATTTCACCAAATCACCTCATTCTTTGGGGCACACGTGAGGAACACAAATGCAAACAAGCCTGAATGGTCCCCAGGACTATATGCGAATGAAAACTCACACCCCAGAAGTGACTCGAACCCATACTCCCAGAAGCAACGCAACTGGTAACTACAGGGCGCCTTAATCCGCTTGACCATCACGGCCGTCAAAAGGAAGTGATAGCCGAGGCTATTTGAGCCACTTCCCCGACGGCAACTCGGAATGAGGAAGATTTGGTGAAATGCTATGCCCAAGATTACCATCCGAGTTGCCGTCGGGGAAGTGGCTCAAATAGCCTCGGCTATCACTTCCTTTTGACGGCCGTGATGGTCAAGCGGATTAAGGCGCCCTGTAGTTACCAGTTGCGTTGCTTCTGGGAGTATGGGTTCGAGTCACTTCTGGGGTGTGAGTTTTCATTCGCATATAGTCCTGGGGACCATTCAGGCTTGTTTGCATTTGTGTTCCTCACGTGTGCCCCAAAGAATGAGGTGATTTGGTGAAATGCTATGCCCAAGATTACCATCCGAGTTGCCGTCGGGGAAGTGGCTCAAATAGCCTCGGCTATCACTTCCTTTTGACGGCCGTGATGGTCAAGCGGATTAAGGCGCCCTGTAGTTACCAGTTGCGTTGCTTCTGGGAGTATGGGTTCGAGTCACTTCTGGGGTGTGAGTTTTCATTCGCATATAGTCCTGGGGACCATTCAGGCTTGTTTGCATTTGTGTTCCTCACGTGTGCCCCAAAGAATGAGGTGATTTGGTGAAATGCTATGCCCAAGATTACCATCCGAGTTGCCGTCGGGGAAGTGGCTCAAATAGCCTCGGCTATCACTTCCTTTTGACGGCCGTGATGGTCAAGCGGATTAAGGCGCCCTGTAGTTACCAGTTGCGTTGCTTCTGGGAGTATGGGTTCGAGTCACTTCTGGGGTGTGAGTTTTCATTCGCATATAGTCCTGGGGACCATTCAGGCTTGTTTGCATTTGTGTTCCTCACGTGTGCCCCAAAGAATGAGGTGATTTGGTGAAATGCTATGCCCAAGATTACCATCCGAGTTGCCGTCAGGGAAGTGGCTCAAATAGCCTCGGCTATCACTTCCTTTTGACGGCCGTGATGGTCAAGCGGATTAAGGCGCCCTGTAGTTACCAGTTGCGTTGCTTCTGGGAGTATGGGTTCGAGTCACTTCTGGGGTGTGAGTTTTCATTCGCATATAGTCCTGGGGACCATTCAGGCTTGTTTGCATTTGTGTTCCTCACGTGTGCCCCAAAGAATGAGGTGATTTGGTGAAATGCTATGCCCAAGATTACCATCCGAGTTGCCGTCAGGGAAGTGGCTCAAATAGCCTCGGCTATCACTTCCTTTTGACGGCCGTGATGGTCAAGCGGATTAAGGCGCCCTGTAGTTACCAGTTGCGTTGCTTCTGGGAGTATGGGTTCGAGTCACTTCTGGGGTGTGAGTTTTCATTCGCATATAGTCCTGGGGACCATTCAGGCTTGTTTGCATTTGTGTTCCTCACGTGGCCCCAAAGAATGAGGTGATTTGGTGAAATGCTATGCCCAAGATTACCATCCGAGTTGCCGTCGGGGAAGTGGCTCAAATAGCCTCGGCTATCACTTCCTTTTGACGGCCGTGATGGTCAAGCGGATTAAGGCGCCCTGTAGTTACCAGTTGCGTTGCTTCTGGGAGTATGGGTTCGAGTCACTTCTGGGGTGTGAGTTTTCATTCGCATATAGTCCTGGGGACCATTCAGGCTTGTTTGCATTTGTGTTCCTCACGTGTGCCCCAAAGAATGAGGTGATTTGGTGAAATGCTATGCCCAAGATTACCATCCGAGTTGCCGTCGGGGAATTGGCTCAAATAGCCTCGGCTATCACTTCCTTTTGACGGCCGTGATGGTCAAGCGGATTAAGGCGCCCTGTAGTTACCAGTTGCGTTGCTTCTGGGAGTATGGGTTCGAGTCACTTCTGGGGTGTGAGTTTTCATTCATATATATATATATATATATATATATATATATATATATATATATATAAACTGAAAACTCACACCCCAGAAGTGACTCGAACCCATACTCCCAGGAGCAACGCAACTGGTATGTACAAGACGCCTTAATCCACTTGACCATCACGACCGGACAAAATGAGGTGATTGCCGAAGCTATTTGAACCACCCCACCGCCGGCACTCGGATAGTAATCTTGGGCATAGCATTTTACCAAATCACATCATTCTTTGGGGCACACGTGAGGAACACAAATGCGAACAAGCCTGAATGGTCCCCAGGACAATATGCAACTGAAAACTCACACCCCAGAAGTGACTCGAACCCATACTCCCAGGAGCAACGCAACTGGTATGTACAAGACGCCTTAATCCACTTGACCTTCACGACCGGACAAAATTAGGTGATAGCCGAAGCTATTTGAACCACCCCACCGCCGGCACTCGGATAGTAATCTTGGGCATAGCATTTTACCAAATCACATCATTCTTTGGGGCACACGTGAGGAACACAAATGCGAACAAGCCTGAATGGTCCCCAGGACAATATGCAACTGAAAACTCACACCCCAGAAGTGACTCGAACCCATACTCCCAGGAGCAACGCAACTGGTATGTACAAGACGCCTTAATCCACTTGACCATCACGACCGGACAAAATTAGGTGATAGCCGAAGCTATTTGAACCACCCCACCGCCGGCACTCGGATAGTAATCTTGGGCATAGCATTTTACCAAATCACCTCATTCTTTGGGGCACACGTGAGGAACACAAATTCGAACAAGCCTGAATGGTCCCCAGGACAATATGCAACTGAAAACTCACACCCCAGAAGTGACTCGAACCCATACTCCCAGGAGCAACGCAACTGGTATGTACAAGACGCCTTAATCCACTTGACCATCACGACCGGACAAAATGAGGTGATAGCCGAAGCTATTTGAACCACCCCACCGCCGGCACTCGGATAGTAATCTTGGGCATAGCATTTTACCAAATCACCTCTTTCTTTGGGGCACACGTGAGGAACACAAATGCGAACAAGCCTGAATGGTCCCCAGGACAATATGCAACTGAAAACTCACACCCCAGAAGTGACTCGAACTCATTTTGTCCGGTCGTGATGGTCAAGTGGATTAAGGCGTCTTGTACATACCAGTTGCGTTGCTCCTGGGAGTATGGGTTCGAGTCACTTCTGGGGTGTGAGTTTTCAGTTGCATATTGTCCTGGGGACCATTCAGGCTTGTTCGCATTTGTGTTCCTCACGTGTGCCCCAAAGAATGAGGTGATTTGGTAAAATGCTATGCCCAAGATTACTATCCGAGTGCCGGCGGTGGGGTGGTTCAAATAGCTTCGGCTATCACCTCATTTTGTCCGGTCGTGATGGTCAAGTGGATTAAGGCGTCTTGTACATACCAGTTGCGTTGCTCCTGGGAGTATGGGTTCGAGTCACTTCTGGGGTGTGAGTTTTCAGTTGCATATTGTCCTGGGGACCATTCAGGCTTGTTCGCATTTGTGTTCCTCACGTGTGCCCCAAAGAATGAGGTGATTTGGTAAAATGCTATGCCCAAGATTACTATCCGAGTGCCGGCGGTGGGGTGGTTCAAATAGCTTCGGCTATCACCTCATTTTGTCCGGTCGTGATGGTCAAGTGGATTAAGGCGTCTTGTACATACCAGTTGCGTTGCTCCTGGGAGTATGGGTTCGAGTCACTTCTGGGGTGTGAGTTTTCAGTTGCATATTGTCCTGGGGACCATATATATATATATATATATATATATATATATATATATATATATATATATATATATATATATATATATATATATATATATATATATATATATATATATATATATATATATATATATATATATATATATATATATATATGTATATGTCGTACCTAGTAGCCAGAACGCACTTCTCAACCAACTATGCAAGGCCCGATTTGCCTAATAAGCCAAGTTTTCATGAATTAATGTTTTTTCGACTACCTAACCTACCTAACCTAACCTAACCTAACTTTTTCGGCTACCTAACCTAACCTAACCTATAAAGATAGGTTAGGTTAGGTTAGGTTGGGTTTGTTAGGTTCGGTCATATATCTACGTTAATTTTAACTCCAATAAAATAAAATTGACCTCATACATATGGAAATGGGTAGCTTTATCATTTCATAAGAAAAAAATTTAGAGGAAATATATTATTTCTGGAAAACTTTGCTTATTAAGCAAATCGGGCCTTGCATAGTAAGCTGAGAAGTGCGTTCTGGCTACTAGGTACGACATATATATATATATATATATATATATATATATATATATATATATATATATATGTCGTACCTAGTAGCCAGAACTCACTTTTCAGCCTACTATTCAAGGCCCGATTTGCCTAATAAGCCAAGTTTTCCTGAATTAATATATTTACTATAATTTTTTTCTTATGAAATGATAAAGCTACCCTTTTCACTATGTATGAGGTCAATTTTTTTTTATTGGAGTTAAAATTAACGTAAATATATGACCGAACCTAACCAACCCTACCTAACCTAACCTAACCTATATATATAGGTAAGGTTAGGTTAGGTAGCCAAAAAAAGCTAGGTTAGGTTAGGTTAGGTAGGTTAGGTAGACGAACAAACATTAATTCATGAAAACTTGGCTTATTAGGCAAATCGGGCCTTGCATAGTAGGCTGAGAAGTGAGTTCTGGCTACTAGGTACGACATATATATATATATATATATATATATATATATATATATATATATATATATATATATACCTAACCTAACCTAACCTATATATATAGGTAAGGTTAGGTTAGGTAGCCAAAAAAAGCTAGGTTAGGTTAGGTTAGGTAGGTTAGGTAGACGAACAAACATTAATTCATGAAAACTTGGCTTATTAGGCAAATCGGGCCTTGCATAGTAGGCTGAGAAGTGAGTTCTGGCTACTAGGTACGACATATATATATATATATATATATATATATATATATATATATATATATATATATATATATATATATATATATGTCGTACCTAGTAGCCAGAACTCACTTCTCAGCCTACTATGCAAGGCCCGATTTGCCTAATAAGCCAAGTTTTCATGAATTAATGTTTTTTCGTCTACCTAACCTACTTAACCTAACCTAACCTAGCTTTTTTTGGCTACCTAACCTAACCTTACCTATATATATAGGTTAGGTTAGGTTAGGTAGGGTTGGTTAGGTTCGGTCATATATCTACGTTAATTTTAACTCCAATAAAAAAAAATTGACCTCATACATAGTGAAAAGGGTAGCTTTATCATTTCATAAGAAAAAAATTATAGTAAATATATTAATTCAGGAAAACTTGACTTATTAGGCAAATCGGGCCTTGAATAGTAGGCTGAGAAGTGAGTTCTGGCTACTAGGTACGACATATATATATATATATATATGTCGTACCTAGTAGCCAGAACGCACTTCTCAGCCTACTATGCAAGGCCCGATTTGCCTAATAAGCCAAGTTTTCATGAAATAATTGTTTTTCGACTACCTAACCTACCTAACCTAACCTAACCTAACTTTTTCAGCTACCTAACCTAACCTAACCTAAAAAGATAGGTTAGGTTAGGTTAGGTAGGGTTGGTTAGGTTCAGTCATATATCTACGTTAATTTTAACTCCAATAAAAAAAAATTGACCTCATACATAATGAAATGGGTAGTTTTATCATTTCATAAGAAAAAAATAACAGAAAATATATTAATTCAGGAAAACTTGGCTTATTAGGCAAATCGGGCCTTGCATAGTAGGCTGAGAAATGCGTTCTGGCTACTAGGTACGACATATATATATATATATATATATATATATATATATATATATATATATATATATATATATATATATATATATATGTCGTACCTAATAGCCAGAACGCACTTCTCAGCCTACTATTCAAGGCCCGATTTGCCTAATAAGCCAAGTTTTCATGAATTAATGTTTTTTCGTCTACCTAACCTACCTAACCTAACCTAACCTAGCTTTTTTTGGCTACCTAACCTAACCTTACCTATAAATATAGGTTAGGTTAGGTTAGGTAGGGTTGGTTAGGTTCGATCATATATCTACGTTAATTTTAACTCCAATAAAAAAAAATTGACCTCATACATAGAGAAAAGGGTTGCTTTATCATTTCATAAGAAAAAAATTATAGTAAATATATTAATTCATGAAAACTTGGCTTATTAGGCAAATCGGGCCTTGAATAGTAGGCTGAGAAGTGAGTTCTGGCTACTAGGTACGACATATATATATATATATATATATATATATATATATATATATATATATATATATATATATATATATATATATATAAATATATATATATATATATATATATATATATATATATATATATATATATATATATATATATATAATATATATATATATATATATATATATATATATAAATATATATATATATATATATATATATAAATATATATATATATATATATATATATATATATATATATATATATATATATATATATATATATATATATATATATATATATATATATATATATATATATATATAAACACGCGCCTATTTGAATGCAACGTTGTGTCAAATTTTCAAAGCAATCGGTAAAGAAGTTTAGAAGATTTCACTCACATGAAAAACACAGATTAAAAAAAAATGTTTTTTTCTCGTCATAGCTATATAGTATGTATATAAAAAACCGCTCGGATGCGAATGGAACGTTGTGTGAACATTTCAAAGCAATCGGTGAAGAACTTTCGGAGATTAGCGATTTTGAACAAACGAACATTTCCATTTTTATTTTATAGATTTATTTATATATATATATATATATATATATATATATATATATATATATATAAATAAATCTATAAAATAAAAATGGAAATGTTCGTTTGTTCAAAATCGCTAATCTCCGAAAGTTCTTCACCGATTGCTTTGAATATACTGAAGATATATTATATATATATATATATATATATATATATATATATATATATATATATATATATATATATATATATATATATATATATATATATATATATATATATATATATGTCGTACCTAATAGCCAGAACGCACTTCTCAGCCTACTATTCAAGGCCCAATTTGCCTAATAAGCCAAGTTTTCATGAATTAATGTTTTTTCGTCTACCTAACCTACCTAACCTAACCTAACCTAGCTTTTTTTGGCTACCTAACCTAACCTTACCTATAATTATAGGTTAGGTTAGGTTAGGTAGGGTTGGTTAGGTTCGGTCATATATCTACGTTAATTTTAACTCCAATAAAAAAAAATTGACCTCATACATAGAGAAAAGGGTTGCTTTTTCATTTCATAAGAAAAAAATTATAGTAAATATATTAATTCAGGAAAACTTGGCTTATTAGGCAAATCGGGCCTTGAATAGTAGGCTGAGAAGTGAGTTCTGGCTACTAGGTACGACATATATATATATATATATATATATATATATATATATATATATATATATATATATATATATATATATATATATATATATATATATATATATATATATATATATATATATATATATATACAAAAGTTCTTACATTCTTGTTCAACCAAGATGCTAAGTTAAACCAAGATGCCAGAACACTAGTTAGAGGCACAGAATCCTTAATCTTGCCTAAACAAGAAAATAATCAACACGGAATACACATAAATATATTAAAAGTCATTTTTTCTGTCAGTTTTGTGATGTAAGTTTAAAATAGGATAGATCCTGATACTCGGTTTTACACACGATGTTCTATTTCCTGTCTACATGGCACTTCTTTTCCAATGCCAAAACTTTTTAAGTTACTCAGAGCTGTTATATATCGTGCTCTTCAGTAGATGTTATGGTTCCTTTCCATTCCGTTTCTCCGTCATTCTGCATTTATTGCCTAATTTCCTTATTATTATTAACTATTTGTTCTTGCAGGAAGGGAGCTGTACTTGCCATGTTGCGTCCTTCGTTTGTATTTGTTTACAAATGTATTTGTTTACTTACAGTGTATTTGTTTACTTACTCGTGTCTACGAAGCACGAGATCTAGCTCTTGGGCCTTGTCTCATAACGTATCCCAGATGCTTCGTATTTCAGAATTTTAAAATACTTTGCCATAACTGCTCTGGAAATTGTAATTCGAGGCGGTTTCCAGGATTTCTGATTCAAGCGTGTTCCATTTGTTTATGTACCCGCACTGAATATGGGTATTTCTTTAAGTTTCGTAGACTCATTTGAGTTTCCGATTTGCACCTATTATTGCTTTAATTCTTTATATTCCTTTTTCAATTTTGGCTTTATGTTTCATAAGGTGCGGATTCCATACCGGAATCCTGTGATGCATATTCCAATTTTGGTCAACAAATGTTCTGCACATTGGTTTGGATGAGTCGTGATATCAGATTCCTAAACGATGTTCTTATATTTGCTGGAGTCCCATATGCTGTCGATGTTATCCTGTTTGTGTGTGCCTCCGGTGTGAGTATCGGAATTATATCTTCTCCCAGATGCTTCTCTCTTTCTGATTCCTATAGCTGCCTTCCCCGTATGGTGTAGCTGCCTTCTCGTCTCCTCTCTCCATTTCCCATCCTCATTACCTTACACATTTTGGGGTCGAACTCCAGCAGCCAATTATCTGACCACTCCTAGTGTTTTTAAGGTGATCCTTTAACTTTCTGCAGTTCCCATCTCTTTTCACATTCCTCATCAGCTTCGGATCATCAGTAAACATTGACATGTCTGACATGTCTCACTCCCTCCGGCAGGTCATTCACTTAAATTAGAAACAGCAGTGGTCCCAGGAGAGACCCATGTGGGACCCCGCTTATTACATTCATCCAGCTCGAAACCTCCTCTATGCTTTCAGTCCTTCAGATACTTCCTTACCCAGTCCAGTGTTTTCCCAGTTATCCCAGCCTGGTTCTTCATCTTGTTAAACAGCTTTTCGTGGGAAACAGCGTCTAATGCCTTTTGACAGTCTGGAATAATACAATCTGCCCAGCCTTCATTTTCCTGTTTTATTTTAGTAAGCTTGCCATAAAACTCAATCATGTTATTCAGGCATGATTTTCCAGTTCTAAATCCATGCTGATTTTTTGTTACAAAGTCAATCCTCTCCAGATGCTCCACAGTTCTCGACCTGATTATTTTCTCCAGCACTTTACATTGAATACTTGTCAATGACAATGGTCTGTAGTTTAGTGCCTCCTTTCTGTTCCATTTGTGTTTAATATTTGGACTACGTTTGCTTTTTTCAAGACATTTGGAAGACTTCCTGTCTTTAGGGGTTACGTATAAAATGTAGAAAACGGGCGGCAAAGTACTTCTGCAGCCTACCTCGGCAGCCATGGTGAGAATAGGTCTGGCCCCCGTTGATTTGTCCCATCTAGTTTACCCAGGATACTTTTCCCCTCTTTCACCATGACTACAATGCTATCCAGTATTTCTTCTGGCCTTTCATCTTGCAACCTTGGTCTCCACGTTTGTTCTAGTGTAAAGATCTCCTGTAATCTTTCTTTGAGTTCCTCGCATACCTCATTATCATTATCTGTTAGAGCTCCTCCTTCTTTCCTCAATCTGAGTACACTGTTTCTCATTGTCGCTTATCTCTTTATATGGTTATAAAATAGCTTTGGTTGTTCCTTAGCTTTTGCAGCAATGTAATTTTGAAATAGCCTTTGATATTTTCTCCTAATTCGGGGGTATTCATTCCTTATTCTCTTTAGTCCCTCTTTAAATGTTTCTGTTTCCATTTCTATGTACTTTTTCCAGGCTTTTTGTCCTTTTTTTAACTTCCCTGCATTATCTATTGAACCAGGGTTTACTTTACTTTATTCATCCACCTCTTTCCTGAGTGGTATGAACTGATCCGTTGCATCGGCACATTTTCTAGCAATGAATTCCATAATCTCGTTTGCTGTCTTCCCTTTCATTTCTTTTTCCTCACTGGATTTCCCGCAGAAAGTCCCTCATCCTGTTGTAGTCTCTACGTCTGTAATCTCTCTTCTTCTTCAACGGGTTTCTTTGTGCAACCACTTCCTTCAGTTCCATTATGTATTCCAGCATAACAATGCAGTGGTCGCTAACTCCGAGAATCATCTCAAACTCATTTTGTTCAACATCTGCTTAATTTTTGGAAAACACGAAATCTAGTGTTGCTGGTAGATCGCCGCCTCTCAGATCGTTGGTTTTGTGACATGTTACTTTAAGAATTGTTTGTCTACTATGTCTACCAGTTTTGGTCTCCATGTCTCATCACCCCCATGGGGACACTTATTTTTCCAGTCTATTTCCATGTGGTTGAAGTCCCAGTATTAGGATTTTAGCTCTTGTTCCCCTTGCTACTATGGCTGCGTTTTCCATCACCTTCAGACAATTATCGTTGCATTTTTTGTATTCGTCTCAAGACCTTCCCTGTTTGATGGGGGATCATAAAATCACTACTATCACTGTCTTCACTCTTTCAACTGCTACTATTCCTAGTATATACTCTTGTTGGTCAGCTCCCTGTGCGGTTGTACTTCTGCCACTCTTTCCTGTAACTCAGTTGCCTTTATTAGCAAATCCATCTGCATTTACATGACTTTTAAGGTACTCATGACAACTGGGCTCCTTTATTTTCCTGGAGGAATATTTGTTCATGTGGCTGCGTTTTCATATCCATTAGAGGAAATAGGATATGGTGGACTAGTCACTTTTGTCTATTCATTTGTGTAGGTTCCTTGTTAGGCTGGGAAGCCCTGCTATCTCCCTTTGCAACACTCTGTGTTTCATTGGTAAACAAGTCTGGCCCACTATTTCCCTAGGTTCTTCTCTCTTTGTTGTTAGATTTGCATCATCCTGTGCTCTGTTTGGACCATTTTCTGGTCTCCTTGCATTTATCATTTGCTTTTCTTCTCTTATTCTCTTTGCTGTCTCCCTTTCCTCTTTAGATGTGTCCTATCCAATAAGCACTACATGGTACTTTTCCTTGATTCTTAAATTTCTCTTCTCTACCAGTGTGTATTTAACTGGGTTGCTGTTCATAAAAATAAATTTTACTGGTCTGTTTCTTCCTCTCTGAAACTTACCTAGCTTTACAGAAACGAAACAGAAACACTCTACTTTTCTTGTTGCGTTTCTGGCCTAAATTTTGTGTAGAATTTCTGTTTTTTCCTTCCATTCTCTCCCTCTCCTTATTTGCTATGTGTCCCCCCCCCCACCTCAGGCTCTGCTAGGTTGGATATTACTACTGATCTCTTCCTTTTCAACTCTTTCCTTGTACATTTGAAGACTTGGGGTAGTTTTGCAGTCTTAACACTGTTTTCTTAATTATCTTCTTTCCCTCTGATTCCTTTGCTGCCGTAACAAAGGTTTTATCTGGTCTTACTCCTCAAATCTTAGTAACATTCTCTATTTATTTCATTTTTTTCCTCTGTTACTTTACTCACTTCCTTTGTTGTCTTCCCTTCCTCTTCCACTGTTTTTATTCTGTGCTGTAACATATTTACACGCGTCTCCCTCTTGCAATTTATTTCCTTCAGTTGTTGTACTTGGTTCAAAGTTGCAATGCAGAAATCGTCACTCCTGTTAGGCTTAACAAAGGCATATATATGTGTATATGCTTGTGTGTTTATGTTTTTGTGGAATATGTACAAGATTTTGCATATATGTGTTTGTTTTTTAGTATTATGTGCTTGTTTTTGTGAGTGTAGCAAGAGCGTGTGTATGTGAGGCGTGCCTGTGTCTGAAGGTGTGGGTGTACCGATATAAGGAGCCCCTGGCACCCCGCCCTCCACACTCCGCTCCCAGCATCCCAGCCATGCACACCCTAGTGAGTACTCTCTCGTACTGTTGGCTTGCTTCCATTTCAAGCTATATGCTTACATCATCAGCTCTCTCAATGCTTACATAACAAGCTCTCTCAATTCTTACATCAAAAGCTTTACATACGCTTACAGCAAAATCTGTATCTCGCTTTGCATTAACATTTTTACTCCGTTTTATTTACATTTCTTATGCATTTCTTATGCATGTTAGAGTTTGTTTGTATCTCAATAGTTTGTGTTTTTATTTCTTGGTTTCTTTGGTTATGTTTATATTACAGTGAGTTGGGGTTTACAGTTCATGTTCCGTAGTTTGTTTGTGTTTGCAAGTCACTCGTTGATCGATTGTTTGGGATCACTTCCTGTATTCTAAATTGTGGCGCTTTGTATTCCTGTTGACGTTTGGCACTGTTTATGGTGACACCTGGTACTGTTAATGGTGCCACCTGGCACTGTTTATGGTGCCACATGGCACTGTTTATGGTGCCACCTGGCACTGTTAATGGTGCCACCTGGCACTGTTTATGGTGACACTTGGTACTGTTAATGGTGCCACCTGGCACTGTTTATGGTGACACCTGGCACTGTTAATGGTGCCACCTGGCACTGTTTATGGTGACACCTGGTACTGTTAATGGTGCCACCTGGCACTGTTTATGGTGACACCTGGCACTGTTAATGGTGCCACCTGGCACTGTTTATGGTGACACCTGGTACTGTTAATGGTGCCACCTGGCACTGTTTATGGTGCCACCTGGCACTGTTTATGGTGACACCTGGTACTGTTTATGGTGACACCTGGTACAGTTAATGGTGACACCTGGCACTGTTAATGGTGCCACCTGGCACTGTTTATGGTGACACCTGGCACTGTTTATGGTGACACCTGGTACTATTTACTGTGACACATGGCACTGTTAATGGTGCCACCTGGCACTGTTTATTGTGACACCTGGTACTGTTAATGGTGACACCTGGTACTGTTAATGGTGACACCTGGTACTATTTACTGTGACACCTGGTACTATTAATGGTGACACCTGGCATTGTTTATTCTGACACCTGGCACTGTTAATTGTTACACCTGGCACTGTTAATGGTGACACCTGGCACTGTTAATGATTACACCGGGCACTGTTAATGGAGACACCTGGCACTGTTAATTGTTACACCTGGCACTGTTAATTGTTACACCTGGCACTGTTAATGGAAACACCGGGCACTGTTTATGGTGACACCGGGCACTGTTAATGGTGACACCTGGCAGTGTTTATGGTGACACCTGGCACTGTTTATGGTGACACCTGGCACTGTTAATAGTGACACCTGGCACTGTTAATTGTTACACCTGGCACTGTTTATGGTGACACCTGGCACTGTTTATGGTGACACCTGGCACTGTTTATGGTGACACCTGGCACTGTTAATTGTTACACCTGGCACTGTTAATGGTGACACCTGGCACTGTTAATAGTGACACTGGGCACTGTTTATAGTGACACCTGGCACTGTTAATGGAGACACCTGACACTGTTAATGGAGACATCTGGCACAGTTTATGGTGACACCTGGCACTGTTAATGGTAACATCTGGCACTGTTTATGGTTACCTCTGACACTGACAATTTCTATGGTTACCTCTGACACTGACAATTTCTATGGTGAAATTTGGCACTACATATTTTTGATGTAGTGTTGCGGTGATCCATGGATGTGGGGTTGCAGTGGTACATGGACGTGGTGTTGCCGTGATACACGGATGTGGGGTTGCAGTGATACATGGACGTGGTGTTGCCGTGATACATGGATGTGGGGTTGCAGTGATACATGGACGTGGTGGTACGGTGAAACATGGATGTGGTGATACATGGATGTGGTGTTGCGGTGATTTATGGACGTGGTGATACATAGATATGGTGTTGCAGTGATACATGGATGTGGTGTTGCCGTGATACATGGATGTGGTGTTGCAGTGATGCATGGATGTGGTGTTGCAGTGATGCATGGATGTGGTGTTGCAGTGATACATGGATGTGGTGTTGCGGTGATACATGAATGTGGTGTTGTGGTGATACATGGATATGGTGTTGTGGAGATACATAGATGTGGTGTTGTGGTGATAAATGGATGTGGTGGTGTGGTGATAAAAATGTAGGTGATGTTCCAGTGATACATGGATGTGGTGTTGTGGTAATAAATGGATGTGGTGAAAATCTGTGTGTTCACCGGATATAAGCCGAATGCGACGCACTTGCAATGATATTTTGTTGAAACCAATATAATTTGAAACAATTTAAGTGCATTTATTGAAGCGATCTTCCAGAGGATTTACATATAAGAATATAAGAATGCATAGGAATATTAGAATGAATGAAACTGCAGACGGCATATCAGTTCTTACGAGGCAGGTTCTATCCACATCCAGTTGCTTATTCCAAAAGCACATCATATTCCACATCATATTCCAAAAAACGGAATACACCATCATACAGGTGCTATCAAGGATAAACACTCAGTGGTTCAAGACACTGTGAAAGTGTGAGTGGCGAGGGACTCTAGGCGCTCCAGTTAAGTCTCATTCCGGGTTCCCAAGATCTGGCGTATGGTTGTGTGGTGGTGTGGGGAGTCAATTGGTGGCTTCCGTTACAGTCAGTATATAGCTGTAGAAATCCTTCCCTTCTGTTTAGTATTTCCATTGGGGGATGTCCAAATGGCATTACTTTCCCTACATAGCATCGTATATCGTCACATAGCATCAGTCATCGTCACATAACATCACACACCTTCACATAACATCACACACCTTCACATAACATCACACATCGTCACATAACATCAGTCATCGTCATACAACATCACACATCGTCACATAAAATCACATATCGTCACATAACATCACACATCGTCACATAACATCACACATCGTCACATAACATCACACACCTTCACATAACATCACACATCGTCACATAACATCAGTCATCGTCATACAGCATCACACATCGTCACATAAAATCACATATCGTCACATAACATCACACACCTTCACATAACATCACACATCGTCACATAGCATCAGTCATCGTCACACGGCATCACACATCGTCACATAACATCACACATCGTCACAGAACATCACACATCGTCACATAACATCACACATCGTCACATAACATCACACATCGTCACAGAACATCACACATCGTCACATAACATCACACATCGTCACACAACATCACACATCGTCACATAACTGCCATCCGCACCGACAAAATACAAGGCAACAAGAAAACACAACATCATGAGTCCTGGAACGAAGAGAGAAGAAGAACAAGGCGACGCAGAGGTCGTGAGCAACAACTTCTTCCCCCCGTGTTGCTTTGAGTCGTAGTAGGGCATCTGGGCGTCTTGATCTGGTATCCTTATAAGGAATCCCTCCCTGGAGGTGGCTTGCTCTGATTCTTATGTGGGATGGGCTTCTCGGTTCTCTGTTCTCTCGTGATATTGCGTCTTGTTCGCCCGAGCGGCACCTGCAGGATCGTTTCCGTGACCTGAGGACATTGTTGTTTTTGTGAGAGTAGTGGTGGTGGGTGAGAGGAGACGAGGAGCGACGGAGAGGCTCCAGCAGGTGGGCAGGAGGGCGGCGCATGACAAGATACTGCAAGCGACCTTGAGACCGATCGCGGCCACCGCCCTCCAGGCCTGCCTACGCCAGCTTGTTCCCGGATGCAACAGCATACACACAGAAGCACACACACACACACACACACAAAGAGCCAGAGCTCAACCCCCGCAAACACAACTAGGTGAGTACACACACACACACACATACACACACACACACACACACACACACACACACACACACACACACACACACACACACACACACACACACACACACACACACACACACACACACACACACACACACACACACACACACACACACACACACACACACACACACACACACACACACACACACACACACACACACACACACACACACACACACACACACACACACACACACACACACATACACACACACACACACACACACACACACACACACACACACACACACACACACACACACACACACACACACACACACACACATGTTGTATATGTTAACGACATGTTTACAGGCGTAGAGTCCTACATGTCGATGTTTGCGGATGATGCAAAGTTGATGAGAAGAGTTGTGACAGATGAGGATTGCAGGATCCTCCAAGAGGACCTGAACAGATTGCAGAGATGGTCAGAGAAATGGCTACTGGAATTCAACACGAGCAAATGTAAAGTTATGGAAATGGGACTAGGAGATAGGAGACCAAAGGGACAGTACACAATGAAGGGGAACAGCCTACCTGTAACGACGCGTGAAAGAGACCTGGGGGTGGACGTAACACCTAATCTATCTCCTGAGGCACATATTAATAGGATAACGACAGCAGCGTACTCTACACTGGCAAAAGTTAGAACATCATTCAGAAACCTAAGTAAGGAGGCATTTAGGGCGCTTTACACTGCCTACGTAAGGCCAGTCTTAGAGTATGCCGCCTCATCATGGAGTCCCCATCTGAAGAAACATATAATGAAACTGGAAAAGGTTCAGAGGTTTGCAACGAGACTCGTCCCAGAGCTACGAGGGATGGGGTATGAAGAGCGCCTGAGGGAATTGTGCCTTACGACACTAGAAAGAAGAAGGGAGAGGGGGGACATGATAGGAACGTATAAGATACTCAGAGGAATTGACAGAGTGGACATAGACGAAATGTTCACACGGAATAGTAACAGAACGAGAGGACATGGATGGAAGCTTGAAACTCAGATGAGTCACAGAGATGTTAGGAAGTTTTCTTTTAGCGTGAGAGTAGTGGGGAAATGGAATGCACTTCAGGAACAGGTTGTGGAAGCAAATACTATTCATAATTTTAAAACCAGGTATGATAGGGAAATAGGACAGGAGTCATTGCTGTAAACAACCGATGCTCGAAAGGCGGGATCCAAGAGTCAATGCTCGATCCTGCAGACACAACTAGGTGAGTACAACTAGGTGAGTACACACACACACACACACACACACACACATATGGTCACATAATATCACACATCGTCACACATCTTCACATAACATCACATCTTGTCACATAACATCACACATCGTCACATAACATCACACACCTTCACACAGCATCACACATCGTCATATAACATGCCCATATCTTAAGAAGCACATCAACAAACTGGAAAAGGTGCAAAGACATGTTACTAAGTGGCTCCCAGAACTGAAGGGCAAGAGCTACGAGGAGAGGTTAGAGGCATTAAATATGCCAAAACTAGAAGACAGAAGAAAAAGAGGTGATATGATCTCTACATACAAAATAGTAACAGGAATTGATAAAATCGATAGGGAAGATTTCCTGAGACTTGGAACTTTAAGAACAAGAGGTCATAGATTTAAACTAGCTAAAAACAGATTCCAAAGAAATATAAGAAAATTCACTTTCGCAAACAGAGTGGTAGACGGTTGGAACAAGTTAGGTGAGAAGATGGTGGAGGCCAAGACCGTCAGTAGTTTCAAAGCGTTATATGACAAAGAGTGCTGGGAAGACGGGACACCACGAGCGTAGCTCTCATCCTGTAACTACACTTAGGTAATTACACTTAGGTAATTACACACACACACACACACACACACACACACACACACACACACACACACACACACACACACACACACACACACACACACACACACACACAATCACACACACATACACACACAAACACACAAATAAAGGCTACGAGGGGGGCCTCGTAGCCTGGCTACTAGGCTACCAGGCTACGAGGGGGCCTCGTAGCCTGGTGGATAGCGCGCAGGATTCGTAATTCTGTGGCGCGGGTTCGATTCCGCACGAGGCAGAAACAAATGGGCAAAGTTTCTTTCACCCTGAATGCCCCTGTTACCCAGCAGTAAATAGGTACCTGGGAGTTAGTCAGCTGTCACGGGCTGCTTCCTGGGGTGTGTGTGTGTGTGTGTGGTGTGGAAAAAAAAAGTAGTTAGTAAACAGTTGATTGACAGTTGAGAGGCGGGCCGAAAGAGCAAAGCTCAACCCACGTAAAAACACAACTAGTAAACACACACATATGTCAGGCCAATCCTGGAGTATGCAGCCCCAGCATGGAGTCCATATCTAATCAAGGATAAGACTAAACTGGAAAAGGTTCAAAGGTTTGCAACCAGACTAGTACCTGAGCTGAGAGGTAAGAGCTACGAGGAGAGACTACGGGAATTAAACCTCACTTTCCTGGAAGACAGAAGAGTTAGGGGGGACATGATCACCACATTCAAGATTCTGAAGGGAATTGATAGGGTAGATAAAGACAGTCTATTTAACACAAGGGGAACACGTACAAGGGGACACAGGTGAAAACTGAGTGCCCAAATGAGCCACAGAGATATTAGAAAGAACTTTTTTAGTGTCAGAGTGGTGGACAAATGGAATGCTTTAGGAAGAGATGTGGTGGAGGCTGACTCCATACACAGTTTCAAGTGTAGATATGATAGAGCCCGATAGGCTCAGGAATCTGTACACCTGTTGATTGACGGTTGAGAGGCGGGACCAAAGAGCCAGAGCTCAACCCCCGCAAACACAACTAGGTGAGTACAACTAGGTGAGTACACACACACACACACACACACACACACACACACACACACACACCCACACACACACACACACACACACACACACACACACACACACACACACACACACACACACACACACACACACACACACACACACACACACACATCCACAGACACACACATACACACAAGGAATCAAGGAAGGTGTTAGGAATCATTCAGAATTTTGTATACCACATATGACAGGTCAATCTTGGAGTATGCAGCCCCATCATGGAGTCCATATCTAGTCAAGGATAAGACTAAACTGGAAAAGGTTCAAAGGTTTGCCACCAGACTAGTACCCGAGCTGAGAGGTATGAGCTATGACGAGAGACTACGGGAATTAAACCTCACGTCGCTGGAAGACAGAAGAGTTTGGGGGGACATGATCACCACTTTCAAGATTCTCAAAGGAATTGATAGGGTAGATAAAGACAGGCTATTTAACATAAGGGGCACAGGCACTAGGGGGCACAGGTGGAAACTGAGTGCCCAAATGAGCCACAGGGACATTAGAAAGAACTTTTTCAGTGTCAGAGTGGTTAGTAAATGGAATGCACTAGGAAGTGATGTGGTGGAGGCTGATTCCATTCACTGTTTCAAATATGATAGAGTCCAGTAGGCCCAGTAATCTGTACACCTGTTGATTGGAGGTTGAGAGGCGGGACCAAAGATCCAAAGCTCAACCCCCGGAAGAACAACTAGGTGAGTACAACTACGTGAGTACACACACACATACATACTCAGATGCGTGACACAATGGGTACTTCTAACATTTGTTGAGGCCCGTGTTTTATTTAGCAAAGTGAGAGAAGTGTACTTACCTAGTTGTGCTTGCGAGTGTTGAGCTCTGGCTCTTTGGTCATGTACAGTGTGTGTGTACATGGTGCGGGTCTGTCTGCAGGCGTCTGGTGTCTGCAGGCGTCTGGTGTCTGCAGGCGTCTGGTGTCTGCAGGCGTCTGGTGCCTGCAGGCGTCTGGTGTCTGCAGGCGTCTGGTGCCTGCAGGCGTCTGGTGTCTGCAGGCGTCTGGTGCCTGCAGGCGTCTGGTGTCTGCAGGCGTCTTGTGTCTGCAGGCGTCTTGTGTCTGCAGGCGTCTTGTGCCTGCAGGCGTCTTGTGTCTGCAGGCGTCTTGTGCCTGCAGGCGTCTGGTGCCTGCAGGCGTCTGGTGTCTGCAGGCGTCTTGTGCCTGCAGGCGTCTGGTGCCTGCAGGCGTCTGGTGTCTGCAGGCGTCTTGTGCCTGCAGGCGTCTGGTGCCTGCAGGCGTCTTGTGCCTGCAGGCGTCTGGTGTCTGCAGGCGTCTGGTGTCTGCAGGCGTCTTGTGCCTGCAGGCGTCTGGTGCCTGCAGGCGTCTGGTGCCTGCAGGCGTCTGGTGTCTGCAGGCGTCTGGTGCCTGCAGGCGTCTGGTGTCTGCAGGCGTCTGGTGTCTGCAGGCGTCTTGTGCCTGCAGGCGTCTGGTGCCTGCAGGCGTCTTGTGTCTGCAGGCGTCTTGTGCCTGCAGGCGTCTTGTGTCTGCAGGCGTCTGGTGCCTGCAGGCGTCTGGTGCCTGCAGGCGTCTTGTGCCTGCAGGCGTCTGGTGTCTGCAGGCGTCTGGTGCCTGCAGGCGTCTGGTGTCTGCAGGCGTCTTGTGCCTGCAGGCGTCTGGTGCCTGCAGGCGTCTTGTGCCTGCAGGCGTCTTGTGTCTGCAGGCGTCTTGTGCCTGCAGGCGTCTGGTGCCTGCAGGCGTCTGGTGTCTGCAGGCGTCTTGTGCCTGCAGGCGTCTTGTGCCTGCAGGCGTCTGGTGCCTGCAGGCGTCTGGTGCCTGCAGGCGTCTGGTGCCTGCAGGCGTCTGGTGCCTGCAGGCGTCTGGTGCCTGCAGGCGTCTGGTGCCTGCAGGCGTCTGGTGTCTGCAGGCGTCTTGTGCCTGCAGGCGTCTGGTGCCTGCAGGCGTCTTGTGCCTGCACGCGTTTGGTGTCTGCAGGCGTCTGGTGTCTGCAGGCGTCTGGTGTCTGCAGGCGTCTTGTGCCTGCAGGCGTCTTGTGCCTGCAGGCGTCTGGTGCCTGCAGGCGTCTGGTGCCTGCAGGCGTCTGGTGCCTGCAGGCGTCTGGTGCCTGCAGGCGTCTGGTGCCTGCAGGCGTCTGGTGCCTGCAGGCGTCTGGTGCCTGCAGGCGTCTGGTGCCTGCAGGCGTCTGGTGCCTGCAGGCGTCTGGTGCCTGCAGGCGTCTGGTGCCTGCAGGCGTCTGGTGCCTGCAGGCGTCTCGTGCCTGCAGGCGTCTCGTGCCTGCGTGCGTCTCGTGCCTGCAGGCGTCTCGTGTCTGCGTGCGTCTCGTGCCTGCGCGCGTCTCGTGCCTGCGTGCGTCTCTTGTCTGCATCCTCAGTAAAATACCTCTCAAGATGCCCTCTCTTCCCTGTGTTGCGAAGCGGTGTGAGCTCCAGTACAATTAATTCCGAATCGCAATTGCCGTCTGTTGCTGTATTTTGCTTCTCTGTTCAGCAATAACATTTTACCGATAACATTTTGTTACTTTCTGTCTGCCAGTGGTCTGTTAACGCGCCGTACTGACCCTCTCACTCCTTACCTTGAGGTTACCTTGAGGTGCTTCCGGGGCTTAGCGTCCCCGCGGCCCGGTCGTCGACCAGGCCTCCTGGTTGCCGGACTGATCAACCAGGCTGTTGACGTATGAGTCACAGCCTGGTTGATTAAGTATCCTTTGGATACTCTCTCCAAGTACTTTGGATACTCACTCTCTAAAGTTATTAGCAGGGAACGCTAATAAGTAGCTCTTCGCAGACGTAGCCCATTGCATCGTCATGAAAAGTTATTTTCTGAAAACAATGCGACTGTGAGAGGTCAAACTCCCACAGTTTGCAGATGATAGTTGTAAATAGCGTGGCTGTGGAAGTCAAAGTCTCCAGTGCGCTGAGCTCAATGATATTTTTAACGGAAACAGATAGTAATCAGGAATTCTATATCTACCGACATACCTTATCATTCAACACCGTCACTGTAAACTCGGTGAAGAGACACCTGTGGTTGGCCCACAGTGCAACAGTTTACAAACGACACGTGAATAGGTAGAGTTCCACTAGTCTCAACACACTGGCAAAGAACGTTACAGGGCCTACTGATTTGTGTTTCCTTTTTACCTGCGGCTTTGGGGGTGAGCGGCGCCATCCTTTGTATCTACTTAGTATATCAGATGAAGATGATGAGTTATACTGGAAGTTGTAGCGTTGAGAAGGATAATTGTGTCACAGCGCTGAGAAGGATAATTATATCACAGCGCTCAGAATGATAATTCTATCACAGCGCTGAATAAGATAATTGTATCATTGCGCTGAGAATAATAATAGTATCGCTGCGTTGAGAATGACAATTGCATCACAGCGTTGAGAATGACAATTGCATCACAGCGTTGAGAATGACAATTGCATCACAGCGTTGAGAATGACAATTGCATCACAGCGTTGAGAATGACAATTGCATCACAGCGTTGAGAATGACAATTGCATCACAGCGTTGAGAATGATAATTGCATCACAGCGTTGAGAATGATAATTGCATCACAGCGTTGAGAATGATAATTGCATCACAGCGTTGAGAATGATAATTGCATCACAGCGTTGAGAATGATAATTGCATCACAGCGTTGAGAATGATAATTGCATCACATAACAACAAAAATCGCACTTTGAACAGCATTTCAAGTGACGCTTATAACCATAAATCTTTTGTTTGTCACTTTTATGTTGCTAAAATAGTCTTCCAGGCTTGGTGCCTTCTCTTAATAATTACTTGATCGCTCTTTTGTTTTGCTTCACTGGAAGTAGTAAGAAAAGAACCTCCTCTTCCCCCAGGCGCTCCTGACGGCAGTCCTCTCCTGTGGGTGCATCACAGCGTTGGGGGAACTCCACCGGGTGAGCCATGGGGGTGTGGTCTACGCAGCGGCGCCCCAGGAGCGGGGGGCGTACTCCGTGGGCGCTGAAGGTGGTCGCTATAACTATGGCTACAACACTGGCGATGGTATCGCCAAGGTGGAGGTGCGGCAGGAAGATGGCGCCACCTACGGCTCCTACCGCTACTTCGACCCTAATGGGAAACAGGTAAAGGTGTACGAGAATTTTACCTAGATCTTATAGCTTCAAGTGTTTGTAATTCAGAAATATTGATAAAAATGGTTAGTTTCAGCATTTGAAAGAAACCCAAAATTGTAAATGTTGAATTAGTTAATGTCTAATATATCTTATTAGATTATATAATGTTATAAAATAAAATTAATACAAAAAATTTTGTTACAAAGACCTACACGTCTCTTTTTGTTTTGTCTTGGTCAGGTGGTGCGATCTTACGTCGCCGATAAGAGAGGCTTTCGTGTCTTAGGCAACGACCTCCCGATTAGTCCAGACACCCCGGCCTCCAAGGTGCTGGGCGCCCCAGCCTTCACCGGGGCTGTTGAGGGCACCGCAGAGTTCGCCATCCCTCCGCCCTTGGGCTCCAACGCGCCACCGCAGACATCCAGTTTCCAGACGCAGCAGTTCTCGCAGCAGCAGCATCTACAGGATCAGCTTATCCAGAGACAGCAGGAGACGTACCGTCGTCAGCAGCAACAGGTGGAGGAACAGAGGCGACAGTTAAGGCTCCAGCAGGAAAAACTGGAAGCGCTTCAGAGGGAACTCGAGGCGCAACATCTGAAGATTCAGCAGCAATTGCAGCAGCAGCAACAGATTCACTTTCCACAGCAACCTCCCGTACAGCAAAACTATCAGTTCCAGGCGTCACTTCAGCAACAGCAACAACAGTCCAGGTTCCCACAAACACAGAACCAGCTGACTGGCGGCCTCACCTCTCCCTACTACTACTTCCAGCAGCAGCTCAATTACGACTTCCCAGCTGGCTTCGCTTACTCCGGGGGAATGCCCGTCATCAATACGTCGCCGGCCGGCAAAACCGTCTATTCGAAATCACCCTACGTGATCGGATAAGCTGGATAAAGATCCACCTCGTCAAATTGAATGCACCCACCTACGAGGTCGGGCAAGCCTGGTGTAGGCTTCGTAATATCCAATTCTCTCTCTCACTCTCACATGTTTCAAACGTTTAGAAAATACAAATAAACACACTTTACCTCACCTGTCATATGCCAAAGTTGACAACATTATACTTCCCGCATGTTACAAGTGTTTACGAATATACTTTACATTTTGGTGGTAGGTGTTGCTTAGGGAGTGATGGTAGGTGTTGCTTAGGGTGTGGTGGCAGGTGATGCTTAAGGTGTGGTGGTGGGTGTTGCTTAGGGTGTGGTGGTAGGTGTTGCTTAGGGTGTGGTGGTGGGTGTTGCTCAGCATGTGTGGGTGTTTCTCTTCTCAGGACTTGTGTATGTTTATGGCGTGATGTAGATTCTCAGGGTACACGGAGCGGTGTAGTCACTCTTAATGGTGTTTTCCTCCTCCATTTGTCAGCTGTTGTGGTACACGGGATGGTACAGTCACTGTTGATAGTGTTTTTCCCTTCTCTTTATCAGTATTATGGTACACGAGACGGTGTAGTCACTTTTGATAGTGTTTTCCCCTTCTCTTTGTCAGCAGTTATGGTACACGAGACGGTGTAGTCACTGTTGATAGCGTTTTTCCTTACCTTTGTCAGCAGTTATGGTACAGGGGACGGCGCAGTCACTGTCCGCTTAGTCTAAACAATGTAGTCTAGAGAATGTGGTCTAGACAATGTGGTCGTTCATCCACGACACATTAACAATAAAGATCGTCTTCAAACAACTGAAGTCACTTATGTTATGTCACCAATAAAACCTTCAGAGAGCGTTGTGTCTTATCTTTTTTTGTTGTTGTTGTGAATCATTAATAAATGTACATCTTCATTTCTAGATTTTATGCTCCAAACGTTAGTAAAATACTACGAATAATAATAATAATAATACACAGAAAATTCACATTAAAGTAATATATTAAAGAACAAGTTCTACAGGATCCTTGATTAGGTTCGAACCTATCTGCTGAGTGTTCCCAGACGCGCTCTAGTCGACTGTACCTCGACATGGTCAAAGAATTGCAACCTGGAGTGCTGCTGCACCCACAAGGATCCCCAAGCTTCCACTGAAGCCTACGCGGGGTTTCACACAATTCTCCCCCATGCACTCTGGCTCTGTCAACTAGTAGAACTACCTCTGATGCTCCTACTTCAATACACCGAGAAATCACATTAACAGTTGGTTGACAAAGCTAACACTCGGGTTGCCAGAGCCCGAGTTCCACACAATTGTGTGAAAACCCGGTTAGGTTTCAGCGGAAGCCTCGGGACCCTCGTGGGTGCAGTTAGTACTAGAGGTTACAATTATTTTACCATGTCGTGGTACAGTTGACTACAGCGTTTCTAGGAACACTCAGCACAAGTTCGAACCCTCTTCAAGGCTCCTGTTGGATTTGCTCAATAATAATAATAGTAGGCATCCATCAGTCTCAGGAGACTATGGTGTTGCGCTCTGGTTGTCGGTCTGGAGCGGCCTCTCCAGGGCGTAAACCCAGGGTAGGTTGATACGGAGGGGAAGCTGTTACCCAAGCAGCATATCCCCCCTCTCCACGGCGCCGAAAGTCTCCAATTGAAAGGTAAACGCCAATACGATTGGTTTCAGCGCCGTCGCAGGAACTGTGAGCACCGGAGATGACCTCGAAGTTGGTGAAAGAAGGCACAGGGACTCCAAACCCGGAGATTGTCGTGGTCGTGGCCGGCAAAGAATCACCCCATCAAGGGCAAGAACGACCCCAGCCTCCTGAAGCAGAGCCTGGGCCGCACGACCCCCGGGAGGTGGACGTCTCGGTCCCGCACCTGTGGGATCCAGACAGATATCGTTACAGCCCACTTTCACCCGAGGCCAGCTTCCTTCTTGAACCAGAATAGAATAATAATAATAATTATTAAATACAACAATTATTATTATAATAATTATTATAATAATAAAATAATTAATAATTATCATTTTTCGTTCTACTAATAATATATAATAATAATAATAATAATAATAATAATAATAATAATAATAATAACATTTTTAATTGTCATGAAATTTCGGGAGTCACAGTGATCTTCAGGTGTGACCTTCAGCTGTGACCGTCAGCTGTAACCTCCAGCTGTAACCTCCAGCTGTAACCTCCAGTTGTGACCTTCAGTTGTGACCTCCAGCTGTAACCTCCAGTTGTGACCTTCAGTTGTGACCTCCAGCTGTAACCTCCAGTTGTGACCTCCAGTTGTGACCTTCAGCTGAAAGGTCAGTGGTCAAGACTTCCTCTGAAGACTCTTTTCCTCCCCCTGCCTCTTCAGTTCATTCTCGAATTGCTGGAGTCCCTTCCACACTTTGCATCTTCCGGCAGATCTGCCGCAGCTGCTGCCTCCTAAGTGTTGATGTTCGGCTGCTTGAGGTCGCGTTTGCAGGCGTATTTGAAATGCAGCTGAGGTCTTCCAGTGGGCCTCTTTCCTGATACCAGTTCTCCATACAAGAGGACCTTCGGTATGCGGCTATCTTCAATGAGTGTGATAAGTCCCAGCCATCGCATACGTCTCTCCTTCAGGAGAGTGAACATTGAAAGGATTTCTGTTCTCTGGAACACTGCATTATTGGTGACGTGGTCTCTCCACGTGATGTCAAGGATGCGTCTCAGGTTCCGCGTATGAAAGGCATTGAGCCGTTTCTCCTGGCGAGCACGCAGGGTCGAGAATTTCGAACCGTAGAGAAGTGTACTAACCACACATGCCATGTAGACCTTCGCCTTGGTGTGAACTGTCAGTTTGACATTTGCAGAAACGCGCTTTGTGAGCCTAGTCAGTGTTGTTGCGGCCTTCCCGATACGCCTGTTAAGCTCAGTGTCCAGGGAAAGGGTGTCTGAGATTGTGGAGCCCAGGTACACAAACTCGTGGACTGCTTCCAGCTCGCAGTCTGTGATGTTTATACAGGGTAACGCATTGACGTCTTGTCCCATCACCTGTGTCTTCTTCAGGCTAATTGTCAGGCCGAATGCGGAGCAGGCTGTGGGAAAGCGGTTGAGTAGCTGCTGCAGGCCTTCTGTTGTGTATTCACCTAGTTGTGCTTGCGGGGGTTGAGCTCCGGCTCTTTGATCCCGCGTCTCAACTGTCAATCAACAGATGTACACATTCCTGAGCCTTCTGGACTCTATCATATCTACATTTGAAACTGTGTATGGAGTCAGCCTCCACCATATCACTGCCTAATGCATTCCATTTGTTAACTTCTGACACTGAAAAAATTCTTCCTAACGTCCCTGTGGCTCATTTGGATACTCAGCTTCCATCTGTGTTCCTTTGTTCCCGTACCGCTCATGTTAAACAGTTTATCTTTATCTACCCTGTCAGTTCCTCTGAGAATTTTGTAAGTAATAATCATGTCCCCTCTTACTCTTCTGTCTTCCAGTGTCGTGAGGTGCATTTCATGCAGCCTTTCCTCATAATTCAGGCCTCAGTTCTGGGAATAGCCTAGGGGGCAAACCTCTGAACTTTTTCCTGCTTCGTCTTGTGCTTGACAAGGTACAGGCTTCATGCTGGGACCGCATACTACAGGATTGGCCTTACATATGTGGTATACAAGGTTCTTAATGATTCCTTACACAGGTTCCTGAAGGCAGTTCTGATGTTAGCTAACCTCGCACACGCCGCTGATGTTATTCTTATCATGTGGGCTTCAGGAAACAGGTTTGGTGTGATATTAACTCTTAGATCTTTCTCTCTGTCCGTTTCATGAAGTACTTTATCTCTCATTCGGTATCCTGTGTCTGGCCTACTGTTTCCACCGTCTAGGTTCATTACTTACATCTACTCAGGGCTGAATTTTAATAGCCATTTGTTGGACCATTCATTCACTTTGTCTAGGTCATCTTGTAGCCTCATGCTATCTTCCTGTGTCTTAATCCTTCTCATAATATTTGCATCATCAGCAAACATTGAGAGGAACGATTCTATACCCTCTGGGAGATCATTTACATATATCAGAAACAGTATAGGTCCAAGGACTGAACCCTGCGGGACTCAATCTGGTGACGCCTCGCCAGTCTGAGACCTCACCCCTCCCAGTGACTCGACGTCACTGTGTGTGTGTGTGTGTGGTGATCACTGGGTCGTCGGCGAAGTGGAAGTCTCCGAGGATTCTCATCTGTACTTTCGTCTTTGCTCGGAGTCTGGATAGATTGAAGAGCTTTCCATCAGATCTTGTACAGAGATAGATGCCCTCTGTGGTGGTTCCAAAGGCTTGCTTGACGAGGATCGTGAAGAAGTTGCCGAACAGGGTTGGAGCAAGGACGCATCCCTCTTTAACACCACTGTTGATGTTGAATGGCTCAGAAGTTTAGCCGTCGTGCACGAATGTTCCCTTCATTTCTTCGTGGAACGATTGTATCATGCTGAGTAGGATTGGTGGGCACCCAATTTTGGCCAAGATCTTGAAGAAGTCAGTCCTTGTTCATGAGGTCGAAGGCCTTTGTAAGGTCAATGAAGGCGATGTACAGGGCGTTTCTCTGCTCCCTTCACTTTTATTTAAGCTGTCTCTAGGAGAACAACATGTCAGTGGTCGACCTCTCGCCTCTGATTTAGATTCAGGTTTGAGTAACAACATCTGCAAATTTGCAGATGATACAAAAATCGGTAGGGAAATTAACACGAAAGAAGACTCACTATCACTTCAAGTTGATCTAGATAGGGTTTTGAAATAGTCAAAAGATTGGCAGATGCAGTTTAATGCTGATAAATGTAAAGTTCTGAGGCTAGGTAATGATGATTGAGTTACAAGATACGAGCTAGATGGTGTTGAGATTGCAAAGCCGGATTGCGAAAGGGATCTGGGAGTTATGATTAGTAAGAATTTAAAACAAAAAGATCAATGCATGAATGTTCGCAATAAGGCAAATAGGACACTGGGATTTATTAATCATAGCGTTAGTAACATGACACCTGGTGTGGTTCTTCAGCTATATCGTACTCTGGTTAGGCCCCATTTAGATTATGCAGTTCAGTTTTGGCCGCCGTACTATAGAATGGATATAAATTCACTTAAACGTGTCCAGTGTAGGATGACTAAGTTAATTTCCCAAATTAGAAATCTTTCATATGAAGAAAGATTAACAAAGCTTAAATTGCAGTCACTGGAAAGGCGAAGAGTTAGGGGTGACATGATAAAGGTTTACAAGTGGATGAATGGACATAACAAGGGGATATTAATAGGGTATTAAAAGTATCAACATAAGACATGAAACAATGGGAATAAATTGGATAAGTTCAGATTTAGGAAAGAGTTGGGTAAATACTGGTTCCGTAACTGGGTTGTTGATTTGTGGAACCAATTACCGCGTAACGTGGTGGAGGTGGGGTCCTTCGATTGTTTCAAGCGTGGGTATATGTATATGAGTGGGATTGGGTGGTTATAGATAGGAGCTGCTTCGTATGGGCCAATAGGCCTTCTGCTGTTACCTTTATTCTTATGTTCTTATATGCCAGAAGGTATTCATTCAAGTATACACTTGCGACTTGGTTATGAGACAGGGTTGAAATTGAAATTTTATTGAAATAAAATACACATAAAGGGATGAGGTAGCTCAAGCTGTCCTCACCCCGTTCAGTACAACGTGTTCATATATATGCAGACACACATCACAAACAAAAACATATATTACCGAACATTCTGAGTGATAAGCATATACATTTCTTCCTTTACACATGTAGTATGTTACCAGACGTACATACAAATACTTTTATGACTAGATATATAGATAATTTAAAATAGGCAGTCAGACAATTTAACAAAAGGATACAATCTTGTAACCTAGTGTTCATTCACCGTCGTATTCCGTTTACTCATGGTATTCACACTTCCACACGTGCAAACTGTTCTCCTGTGAGGGAAAGGCTTAGTAGATGAATATAATATATAATTACGGTCCATCTAGCGTCGCACAAAGACTCGATAATAGGTCGAACAGGTTAGTAAGTAACCAAATACGGCGCCAAACCTTCTTGAGGTTATCTTGAAATGATTTCGGGGCTTTTTAGTGTCCCCGCGGCCCGGTCCTCGACCAGGCCTCCACCCCCAGGAAGCAGCCCGTGACAGCTGACTAACACCCAGGTACCTATTTTACTGCTAGGTAACAGGGGCATAGGGTGAAAGAAACTCTGCCCAATGTTTCTCGCCGGCGCCTGGGATCGAACCCAGGACCACAGGATCACAAGTCCAGCGTGCTGTCCGCTCGGCCGACCGGCTCCGACCTCTAAGATTATTTACCATCCTCAGCGACACAGAAAATATCAATTGTCCTACGTATCCTTATCAGTCAGGATGCCAATACAATAATACAAGTTGAGCAATGTCAGTGAAGTCAGCTTTACCGAGGATTTCGTCTAGTCAATGACCCAGAGGGACATTAAGAAAGCAAGATGTCCCATTACTATGTTCAACGCTTGTGTTCTCCATCTTACTAGGACATTTAACTGGGATAATTTATTACAATTTAATGGGACATTATATTTTTACTTTTTCTTGACAGACTGTTTTCAAACTAGGGGAAAATAAAATCTTATGGTAGCATAAATATTTATTTTTTTGTTAATATATTGCATCTTATTATACAGGTCTGTACACCGGATCTGTACAAGGTGCAGCGACCAACCCTCTTGGGCTCTGTCACTGCCCTAGGCGCCATGATGGGCGCGCACCCAGACGCAACCACACTAAGATGTGCCCGCACCATGACACGTCCACGACATGACGCGCCCACGCCAAGGTACTCCTACCCCAACGCTTAGCCAGTCCAAACCGAAGATATTCATGGGCTAATACAGTCTTACGCTAAGATGCGTCCATGACCGAACATAGTATGAAGTCTATAGACTACAGAGAACAATCAACAGAAGGAAAGTAGTCGAGAACTGAGCGCAAAAACGAATGAGTCGTAAGGTGCCTTAAAGGGTGTCAACGATGGGCTCTTTTGCTGCTGTGGGTTCGGGAGCTGCTTCAGATTTAGCAGGCCCAAGGACATAGGTGTAGGGAAGGGCGCTATATGCAGCCACCTGTGGGAAGGTAGCCACCTGTGGGAAGGCAGCTACCTGTGGGATGGGAGCTACCTGTGAAATTGTGGCAACTCTGGGAAAGGTGTAGCCGTAGTGGGGTATCTGTTGCGTGATGTACCCAGTGGAGCTCTTGACGATGGGGGTTCCTTGCGTGTAGGTGACGCCGACGGGAACAATGTGCTGGCCGATGACGGGGGTCTGCACGGCGTATGCGTGGGCCTCGTTGGTGGAGTAGGCGAAGTTGCCGCCCAGGCGATGACTCTGGATGATGGCGGAGTCGTAGGACGGGGCTCGGTAAGCCACGGCACCGGGCACAACCACCTGGGCGGAGGCGCAGGCGGCCATAACACACAGGATCACCAGCTGGGGACAAACGCAAGCATATACGGTAACTATGGAGACCAGAGGCTGGCGTGAGTCACAAGTCATAACGGTATATGTCACAATAATCGTATCAAGACAACACTAAACCTGAACATTAATTAAGAGACGTGACGCCGAGACGTTTTAACGTCACCAACGTGTGCGTTTATGTCTACGTCAGGAGTAACTCACAGACTTCATGATGGTGGCGGCGAGGTACTGGCGAGGTACAGGCGGTGTACAGCTTGTGGTGGAGGACACTGGCCGCAGCCCCTTATGTAGCGGCGGTGTGCTGACGTCAGGCCAGGGCGGGGCCCAGACACGACCTTCATATACATCCTAAAGGGGGTGGTGTAGGGGTGGGAAGGGGTGGTGTAAGGGAGGGAAGGGGGTGGTGTAGGGGAGGGAAGGGGTGGTGTAGGGGAGGGAAGGGGAAGAGAAGAGGGTGGTGAAGGGGAGGGAAGGGGTGGTGTAGGGGTGGGAAGGTGGTGGTGTAGGGGAAGGAAGGGTGTGAAGGGGAGGGAAGAGGGTGGTGTAGGGGAGATAAGGTTGTGGTGTAGGGGAGATAAGGTGGTGGTGTAGGGGAGGGAAGGGGTGGTGAAGGGAAGGGAAGGGGTGGTGTAAGGGAGGGAAGGGGATGGTGTAGGGAAGGGAAGGGATGGTGTAAGGAAGGTAAGGGGTGATGTAGGGAAGGAAAGGGGGTGGTGTAGGGGAATGAAAGGGGTAGTGAAGGGGAGGGAAGAGGGTGGTGCAGGGGAGGGATGGGGGTGGTGTAGGGGAGGGAAGGGGTGGTGTAGGGAAGGGGATGGTGTAGGGAAGGGAAGGGGGTGGTGTAGGGGAGGGAAGGGGTGGTGTAGAGAAGGGTAGGCGGTGGTGTAGGGAAGGGAAGGCGGTGGTGTAGGGAAGGGAAGGCGGTGGTGTAGAGAAGGGATTGCGGTGGTGTAGGGAAGGGAAGGCGGTGGTGTAGAGAAGGGAAGGCGGTGGTGTAGGGAAGGGAAGGCGGTGGTGTAGAGAAGGGAAGGCGGTGGTGTAGGGAAGGGAAGGTGGTGGTGTAGGGAAGGGAAGGTGGTGGTGTAGGGAAGGGAAGGCGGTGGTGTAGGGAAGGGAAGGTGGTGGTGTAGGGAAGGGAAGGCGGTGGTGTTGGGAAGGGAAGGCGGTGGTGTAGGGAAGGGAAGGTGGTGGTGTAGGGAAGGGAAGGTGGTGGTGTAGGGAAGGGAAGGTGGTGGTGTAGGGAAGGGAAGGCGGTGGTGTAGGGAAGGGAAGGCGGTGGTGTAGAGAAGGGAAGGCGGTGGTGTAGAGAAGGGAAGGCGGTGGTGTAGGGAAGGGAAGGCGGTGGTGTAGGGAAGGGAAGGCGGTGGTGTAGGGAAGGGAAGGCGGTGGTGTAGGGAAGGGAAGGCGGTGGTGTAGGGAAGGGAAGGCGGTGGTGTAGGGAAGGGAAGGCGGTGGTGTAGGGAAGGGAAGGCGGTGGTGTAGGGAAGGGAAGGGATGGTGTAAGGAAGGTAAGGGGTGATGTAGGGAAGGAAAGGGGGTGGTGTAGGGGAGGGAAGGGGTGGTGAAGGGGAGGGAAGGGGTGGTGTAGAGAAGGGAAGGTGGTGGTGTAGGGAAGGGAGGGGGTTTATCTAGAATCACTTATTTTTTATTTAAAAAGACTATTGAAACATATATGTATTAGTGTACATAATTTTTTTGCAGGGACGGGCCTGGCTGGCCCACTAAGTGTTGCTTGTTTCTGTTTTATTTGGGCGGAGTATGAGTATTTATGACTAGTATGGTCGCTTCAGTGAGATTATGCCCAATGTGTTTATATATGTACATGTGTGTATACATATGTACATGCATGTATATATATGAAGATGTAAGTCCATTTATGTATATATATATATATACATATATATATATATATATATATATATATATATATATATATATATATATATATATATATATATATATATATATATATATATATATATATATGTATAGTTATATAGGCACTATAGCTGGCACCGTAGACCACCTCTTGGCAGATATCAGGAAAATAAGGGAGCAAGAAGTAAGCCTGGGTCTCGTCCTGAACCCTTCCAAGTGTGAAGTAGTCTCCTCCATCCCAGACATCGTAGCTAGAATAAGGTCTGCCTTGCCTGGAACCCATGTCATTAGGGCCGAGAACAGCACCCTCCTTGGAGCCCCCCTCGGGTCTAACGCTATTGAGGAGATCCTTGACAAGAAAATCAGACCTTAGGAGGATGGAAGACTGAATAGGTGACATCGATGCCCACGATGCTTTTTATCTCCTCACCAAATGCCTATCCCTTCCGAGGCTAACCTACTTTCTGAGGTGCGCCCCATCTTACGACAACCGAAAGCTTGAAGAGTATGACCTCTTACTGAAGACCATGTTAGAAAAAGTTGTTAACCTCTCTCTCAACGAATGCCAGTGGAAACAAGCCACTCTTCCTGTTAGGCTCGGTGGTTTGGGTGTCCGCACCGCCACCCGAATTGCTGTCGCAGCCTTCCTGTCTTCCTCCTCAGCATCAGATGACCTGGTTAAGGAATCTCTACCTGACACTCTGAGTGATGAAGCGGGGATACAGGACCCCCCACTACACGGAATGCGACACGAAATGGGGTGCCATGGTAGACCCAGCACTCAGACCAGCCATGCCGAAAGCCAAGAAACAATCCAGTTGGGACAGCCCCATTGTAGACAAAGAAGTCACAGCTTTGCTGGAGGCAGCAACAACCCCCAATGATCGTGCACGCCTCACAGCTGTGCAGGCTCCCCATGCAGGGGACTTCCTTTTGGCAGTCCCTATGTCTGCGACAGGCACACGTCTTGATCCGCAGGAGCTCCGTATTGCTGTTGCTCTCCGCCTTGCTGCCCCTATCCACACTGTTCATAGGTGTATTTGCGGTGAGGCAGATGCTGACGAATATGGATTGCATGGCCTGCACTGTGGAAAATCGGGTGGTTGGCACACTAGACACGACGAAATCAATGACATCATTAAAAGAAGCCTTGCCTCTGCTCAGTGTCCAGTGGAGAGAGAGCCCCGCAACCTACTGAACCGTGACTCTGTTAGGTTTGCCGGCCGACTAGATGGAATCACACTGCGTCCGTGGAAGGGTGGCAGACAGTTGGCATGGGACTATACTTGCGTATCCACCCTGGCAACCACATACATCAACCTCTCTTCCGGCACAGCAGGAGCCATGGTGACACACAGAGAAAGACAAAAGTCAGTCAAGTACAGGCAATTAGATCATCGGTACAACTTCGTTCCAATAGGGTCTGAGACCCTAGGCCCATGGGGTGAGAGTGCAAGAAGGTTTCTTAAGGATCTTGGTTCCAAGCTCATTGACACTACAAGAGACCCTAGAGCGGCAAGAAAACTTGCCGCTCTAGGGTCTTTCTTGCTTCTTGATGTGTAGTACCTCGCAGATGTCAAGCCGCCTGCTATCGCTGTATCTATCGATGATTTCTGTGTTGTTTGCTAAGATTTCTCTGGTGATGGTCTGGTTGTGGGAAGAGATTATATGTTCCTTAATGAAGCCCTGTTGCTTACGCATCGTTAATCGCCTGGAACGAGATGTTTTTGTCTTGCCTATATACTGAGTTTTTTGAGGCTTACAGTCCCCAAGTGGGCATTTGAAGGCATAGACGACGTTGGTCTCTTTTAAAGCGTTCTGCTTTGTGTCTGGAGAGTTTCTCATGAGCAGGCTGGCCGTTTTTTGTTGGTTTTATAGTAAATCGTCAGTTGTATCCTCTGATTTTTGTCTGTAGGGATAACGTTTCTATTAACAATATCTTTCAGGACCCTTTCCTCCGTTTTATGAGCTGTGGAAAAGAAGTTCCTGTAAAATAGTCTAATAGGGGGTATAGGTGTTGTGTTAGTTGTCTCTTCAGAGGTTGCATGGCATTTCACCTTCCTTCTTATGATGTCTTCAACGAAACCATTGGAGAAGCCGTTGTTGACTAGGACCTGCCTTACCCTACAGAGTTCTTCATCGACTTGCTTCCATCCTGAACTGTGGCTGAGAGCGCGGTCGACATAAGCGTTAACAACACACCTCTTGTACCTGTCTGGGCAGTCACTGTTGGCATTTAGGCACATTCCCATATTTGTTTCCTTAGTGTAGACTGCAGTGTGGAAACCTCCGCTTCTTTCCAAGACTGTTACATCTAGAAATGAAAAATGAAAGCTGTTTAAATCATAGCATAGTGAGAATATATATACCAAAATATACTAATATATATATATATATATATATATATATATATATATATATATATATATATATATATATATATATATATATATATATATATATATGTCGTACCTAGTAGCCAGAATGCACTTCTCGGCCTACTATGCAAGGCCCGATTTGCCTAATAAGCCAAGTTTTCCTGAATTAATATACTTTCTCTAATTTTTTCTTATAAAATTATAAAGCTACCCATTTCATTATGTATGAGGTCAATTTTTTGTTGTTGGAGTTTAAATTAACGTAGATATATGACCGAACCTAACCAACCCTACCTAACCTAACCTAACTAATCTTTATAGGTTAGGTTGGGTTAGGTAGCCGAAAAAGTTAGGTTAGGTTAGGTTAGGTAGGTTAGGTAGTCGAAAAACAATAAATTCATGAAAACTTGGCTTATTAGGCAAATTGGGCCTTGCATAGTAGGCTGAGAAGTGCGTTTTGGCTACTAGGTACGACATTTATATATATATATATATATATATATATATATATATATATATATATATATATATATATATATATATATATATATATTTATATATATATATATATATATATATATATATATATATATATATATATATATACATATATATATATATATACATATATATATATATATATATATATATATATATATATATATATATATATATATATATATATATATATATATATATATATATATATATATATATATATACACGTGTGTATGAAATATTAACTACTGTGAAACTATCTTCACAAGATTGTCACTTGCTTAGCTAAACAAACTTTAGTTCGTCAACCCTTTATGTCGCTCTTCAACCATTTCCACCACCGCCCACGGGATGGGTATGGTGTGCATAATAATGAAATTAAATAAAAAAAATTAAGGGGGCGGTAGAGAGGATATTGCTCAAGCCCCAAGTTGTCGTGTCAACCGCGTCGTGTTTAGGGAGCATTAAGAAACAAACTAGTTAAATATTTTGCAGGTCTCCTGTATGAGGCTACAGTAGACACCTCAGGCGTCTGGGCCCACCAACAGCCAAGGTAAGTAGCACATTCCTAAGGTTTTTTCTTACCCTCTGGGCAAGGACATTTTATTTGGGGTGAGGGAGGGAGGGAGAGCGGAGATAGGATGGGAGGGGGGGTTATCAACAGTTAGTAACAAGTTATGTTACTAAGGCTTCTGCCGTCACAGACTCCTGTCATTGCACACTATGTAAAAGATACCTCGAACACTGTTTATGTAGGACAGACGTAAGTCTGTATTTATGTATGTAGGTTAGATTAGCATCTTAAAAGCACAACTATCACCTTCTGTTTATGATTGTTCAATAAATCACTGAAAAATAACAGATCTCTAACCTTGTCGATGGAGGCTCCTGTATTCGGAAAGACTTGTGTCGGTGAAGCCTGTCCTCGGTCTCCTGTCAGTATAAGGTTCTTGACTTCACAAGGCTCCTGTCATCACAAGGCTCCTGTCATCACAAGGCTCCTGTCCTCACAAGGCTCCTGTCATCACAAGGCTCCTGTCCTCACAAGGCTCCTGTCCTCACAAGACTCCTGTCATCACAAGGCTCCTGTCCTCACAAGGCTCCTGTCATCACAAGGCTCCTGTCATCACAAGGCTCCTGTCATCACAAGGCTCCTGTCATCACAAGGCTCCTGTCCTCACAAGGCTCCTGTCATCACAAGGCTCCTGTCATCACAAGGCTCCTGTCATCACAAGGCTCCTGTCATCACAAGGCTCCTGTCATCACAAGGCTCCTGTTATCACAAGGCTCCTGTCCTCACAAGGCTCCTGTCATCACAAGGCTCCTGTCATCACAAGGCTCCTGTCATCACAAGGTTCCTGTCATCACAAGGCTCCTGTCATCACAAGGCTCCTGTCATCACAAGGCTCCTGTCATTATAACGTCACCATTTTAAAGTCATTGTTAGACGCCCAACAGCCTGGGTGACCAGTCCGGCAACCAGGTGGCCTGGTCGAGGGACGGGCCACAGGGACGCTAAACCCCGAGATCATCGCAAGGTAAGTCCCGGAAATTTGGGAAAAGAAGAAAAAACTCATAGAATGAGGGAGGTAGAGAGGTGGAAGGGAGGAGTGAGGAAGAGTAGTCAGGAGAAAGGGTAGGTTGTAGAATAAAACCAAATGGGTGAGGAAGGAAAGAGGTAAAGGAAAGAGGTCGAACAAGGAGGAAAGTGTTAGAAAGTAGGGAAGGAGATAAGAAAGTGCTTCCACCATCCATTCAATAGTTAATATTTGTTTTTGTTTTTATACAAAAGTTCTTACGTTCTTGTACTCTGTGATTAGAGCCTTGTCTAATTATTAGATAAGGAATGGAACTTGTCGGCACAACAATATTATCTGATGTTATTATGTATCAACTGTAAGCATGTAATCATATAGTCAAGAATATTACGTCATCATCCTCAGCAAGTATCTCCACTCTAACTATCACTATCCTAGATCTAGGGATCAGAATTAAAGGCAATTCAAAAAGTAAGCATGTTCACTCACCAAAGTCTCCGAGTATAAAATTGTAGAGGTGGTGGTGGTGGTGGGGGGGGGGGGGGGAGGGAGGTAATACGGCTACCTTGTAGGGGGTTCAGTTCCACGTGTATTTAAGGGGGGAACCGGGACCTAGACTCCTCCTACCAGGAGATAGCCTCTGGCTATCTTCCTACCCCACCTTGACAGCAGCTTGTGAAGGCTTGCCAGCTTGCCACCAGTCTGCAGTTATCAGCTTAGCAGAGAGCTGGGTGGCGTGATGCGAGCTAAGCTCTACTCAACGTGTGAACAATTAATACTTGAAAAGGTGTTACTTCTGAATTGCTAAAGCCAACTTCCTGGCGCCACCAAAATCCTTTGTGACTGACTCTCGTTGTATGTGAAATATTAAGTAAAACCATATATGGTGTTACACCTTCCTATCCCCCCTTAATAAACTTTTTACATAACTGCTTAAGCAAGTAAGCAGGGTGCGAAAACTTTATAGAAAAAATACATCCTAGCTAAACAATTATACATCATCCTACTCTTATATGTATACAAGAAATCTGGAATCTCTGGCTGGAAGGCGTCATTACTTGGTTTTGTATATAGTCTTGCGACGTGCTTTGTCAACACAACTGCATCAGTCGCTGCTCCTTCGGGGGACGTGCAACAACACCGCACGGCACGCCGTACCGAGGATGTCGGTCGACCCAGCTGATCTTTAATTGGCCCTATGTCCATCTTCCTGAGGGCTGTACACTGGGGTTCTTCACAGCTATAGGGACTATATGTTTCGAAACCTCCGTATGGTTGGCACCGTTGAACCCATTTTACTTCTGGCCTCCTAGTGCTCCAGCACGGCTCCGTCAGAGAACTACGTCCGCCCACCACATCAAGTCCACACGACCTAGGAGGAATCACTCAACAGAAAAATATGCTTTCCAGAGTGACGGCCAGTTAAGCCAAACGATCTTGTCTTGCAATACACTCCATGCAATGCTGGATGGGAGAGAGACACTAAGCATCGTGTCTTAGCATGGCCTCATCTTCCATCTTCTCTCTTCTGTGGTCCCATGGGGAAGTCTTAGGTCATTGACAAGCGATCTGGGACCCACTGGGGTCTGTCCGTCTTGGGATCCATCCAGGGCGGATCAATGTTGGTGGGACAAACTGGAGTCGTTGTTATTCGTTTGGTGTCGTCGGCAGGACGACCTGGGGTCCACAAGAGTCCTGATGGCAGTGGGACATCGTCCTTTGGGGTCCAGTATGGTTGTTCTGGAGAAGGCAACAGACAACCTGGGGTCCAATGTTGACCAACCGAGAGGGCTGGCTTCGGGTCCCCTGGAGTTCTTGAGGTTATCTTGAGATGATTTCGGGGCTTTAGTGTCCCCGTGGCCCGGTCCTCGACCAGGCCTCCACCCCCAGGAAGCAGCCCGTGACAGCTGACTAACACCCAGGTACCTATTTTACTGCTAGGTAACAGGGGCATAGGGTGAAAAAACTCTGCCCATTGTTTCTCGCCGGCGTCCGGGATCAAACCCGGGACCACAGAATCACAAGTCCAGCGTGCTGTCCGTTCGGCCGACCGACTCCCCGGTATATGGAGTGATGGTGGTGAGGAACGCCCATGAGTGTGGTACCGGGCAGCCATCTCTATCCTCTGTATGTGTGCACCTCTGTGTGGTGTGGTGTCCAGGTCGGAGTCTCTTGACTCCGACCTGGGAATGAATGAAAGGCGTCAATATCTGTTCTAAAATTTTTGTGTGACACCACATGTGTGATAGCTCAGCCCTACAGCTCTCCTCCTGGCAACGGCTCAAAACTTCAGTTATAATTAAATATATCCAAAGAATGAAGGGCACTGACTTGGTGGAACATAAAAACAGTACCAAATTAAGGTTGGGAAGAGAGAATAAGGGAGTCTTTACTTTCAACATGTCACTCATAAAAATAAACAAATCTTTACAAAAATGATGATATCACTCGGGACTTATAAAACACTACACTGATTTAATTGTACGGTTCCTAATTAGGGAGAATTTAATTTAGTAGTTACTCCTACGCTTTAAAAACTACAGCCACCTCAGCGGCTCAGAATAGTCTCCTTTGCTCCTTTGCGGGTCTACAACACAAAATTGTCACTGCACCGTGACCAGACACTAGGGGCACCTAGGCGTCCCCAGAGGTTTAATCTACTGACACACTAGTCCCATCTAGCGTGCTGTACAAGATCAACACAACTCAGGTTAATGCATCTTAATGGAGTAAAACAGTTAAACGCGATGACATGATCAGTCCCCTAATACTACCAGCCTTCTCTCGACACTAAAAGGACCCTCACAGGACCCTGCTGTCACAAGGCTCCTGTCGTCACAAGGCTCCTGTCGTCACAAGGCTCCTGTCGTCACAAGGCTCCTGTCGTCACAAGGCTCCTGTCGTCACAAGGCTCCTGTCGTCACAAGGCTCCAGTCGTCACAAGGCTCCAGTCGTCACAAGGCTCCTGTCGTCACAAGGCTCCTGTCGTCACAAGGCTCCAGTCGTCACAAGGCTCCTGTCGTCACAAGGCTCCAGTCGTCACAAGGCTCCTGTCGTCACAAGGCTCCAGTCGTCACAAGGCTCCTGTCGTCACAAGGCTCCAGTCGTCACAAGGCTCCTGTCGTCACAAGGCTCCAGTCGTCACAAGGCTCCTGTCGTCACAAGGCTCCTGTCGTCACAAGGCTCCTGTCGTCACAAGGCTCCTGTCGTTACAAAGCTCCTGTCGTCTCCTGGTCTCCTCACACACCCACACTCCTGGTCTCCTCACACACCCACACTCCTGGTCTCCTCACACACCCACACTCCTGGTCTCCTCACACCACCACACTCCTGGTCTCCTCACACACCCACACTCCTGATCTCCTCACACACCCACACTCCTGGTCTCCTCACACACCCACACTCCTGGTCTCCTCACACACCCACACTCCTGGTCTCCTCACACACCCACACTCCTGGTCTCCTCACACCACCACACTCCTGGGCTCCTCACACACCCACACTCCTGGTCTCCTCACACCACCACACTCCTGATCTCCTCACACCACCACACTCCTGGTCTCCTCACACACCCACACTCCTGGTCTCCCCACACCACCACACTCCTGGTCTCCTCACACACCCACACTCCTGGTCTCCTCACACCACCACACTCCTGATCTCCTCACACCACCACACTCCTGATCTCCTCACACCACCACACTCCTGGTCTCCTCACACCACCACACTCCTGATCTCCTCACACCACCACACTCCTGATCTCCTCACACACCCACACTGCTGGTCTCCTCACACACCCACACTCCTGATCTCCTCACACACCCACACTCCTGGTCTCCTCACACACCCACACTCCTGGTCTCCTCACATACCCACACTCCTGTTCCCCTCACACACCCACACTCCTGGTCTCCTCACACCACCACACTCCTGGTCTCCTCACATACCCACACTCCTGGTCTCCTCACACACCCACACTCCTGGTCTCCTCACACCACCACACTCCTGGTCTCCTCACACACCCACACTCCTGGTCTCCTCACACCACCACACTCCTGGTCTCCTCACATACCCACACTCCTGGTCTCCTCACACACCCACACTCCTGATCTCCTCACACACCCACACTCCTGGTCTCCTCACACACCCACACTCCTGGTCTCCTCACATACCCACACTCCTGGTCTCCTCACACCACCACACTCCTGATCTCCTCACACACCCACACTCCTGATCTCCTCACACACCCACACTCCTGGTCTCCTCACACACCCACACTCCTGGTCTCCTCACACACCCACACTCCTGGTCTCCTCACACACCCACACTCCTGGTCTCCTCACACCACCACACTCCTGATCTCCTCACACCACCACACTCCTGATCTCCTCACACCACCACACTCCTGGTCTCCTCACACACCCACACTCCTGATCTCCTCACACACCCACACTCCTGGTCTCCTCACACACCCACACTCCTGGTCTCCTCACACACCCACACTCCTGGTCTCCTCACACACCCACACTCCTGGTCTCCTCACACCACCACACTCCTGATCTCCTCACACACCCACACTCCTGGTCTCCTCACACACCCACACTCCTGGTCTCCTCACACACCCACACTCCTGATCTCCTCACACACCCACACTCCTGATCTCCTCACACACCCACACTCCTGATCTCCTCACACCACCACACTCCTGATCTCCTCACACCACCACACTCCTGATCTCCTCACACACCCACACTCCTGGTCTCCTCACACACAACCTCACTCCTGATCTCCTCACACACCCACACTCCTGGTCTCCTCACACACCCACACTCCTGGTCTCCTCACACACCCACAGTCCTGATCTCCTCACACACCCACACTCCTGATGTCCTCACACACCCACACTCCTGATCTCCTCACACCACCACACTCCTGTTCTCCTCACACACCCACACTCCTGGTCGCCTCACACCACCACACTCCTGGTCTCCTCACACACCCACACTCCTGATCTCCTCACACACCCACACTCCTGGTCTCCTCACACACCCACACTCCTGATCTCCTCACACACCCACACTCCTGGTCTCCTCACACACCCACACTCCTGGTCTCCTCACACACCCACACTCCTGGTCTCCTCACACACCCACACTCCTGATCTCCTCACACCACCACACTGCTGGTCTCCTCACACCACCACACTCCTGGTCTCCTCACACACCCACACTCCTGGTCTCCTCACACCACCACACTCCTGGTCTCCTCACATACCCACACTGCTGGTCTCCTCACACCACCACTCTCCTGGTCTCCTCACACCACCACACTCCTGATCTCCTCACACCACCACACTCCTGGTCTCCTCACACACCCACACTCCTGGTCTCCTCACACACCCACACTCCTGGTCTCCTCACACCACCACACTGCTGGTCTCCTCACACCACCACACTCCTGGTCTCCTCACACCACCACACTCCTGGTCTCCTCACACACCCACACTCCTGGTCTCCTCACACACCCACACTCCTGGTCTCCTCACACACCCACACTCCGGGTCTCCTCACACCACCACACACTGCTGGGCTCCTCACACCACCACACTCCTGATCTCCTCACACCACCACACTCCTGGTCTCCTCACACACCCACACTCCTGTTCTCCTCACACACCCACACTCCTGGTCTCCTCACACACCCACACTCCTGGTCTCCTCACACACCCACACTCCTGGTCTCCTCACACACCCACACTCCTGGTCTCCTCACACCACCACACTCCTGATCTCCTCACACACCCACACTCCTGGTCTCCTCACACACCCACACTCCTGGTCTCCTCACACACCCACACTCCTGGTCTCCTCACATACCCACACTCCTGGTCTCCTCACACACCCACACTCCTGGTCTCCTCACACCACCACACTCCTGGTCTCCTCACACACCCACACTCCTGGTCTCCTCACACCACCACACTCCTGGTCTCCTCACATACCCACACTCCTGGTCTCCTCACACACCCACACTCCTGATCTCCTCACACACCCACACTCCTGGTCTCCTCACACACCCACACTCCTGGTCTCCTCACATACCCACTCTCCTGGTCTCCTCACACCACCACACTCCTGATCTCCTCACACACCCACACTCCTGATCTCCTCACACACCCACACTCCTGGTCTCCTCACACACCCACACTCCTGGTCTCCTCTCACACCCACACTCCTGGTCTCCTCACACCACCACACTCCTGGTCTCCTCACACCACCACACTCCTGGTCTCCTCACACCACCACACTCCTGGGCTCCTCACACCACCACACTCCTGATCTCCTCACACACCCACACTCCTGGTCTCCTCACACACCCACACTCCTGGTCTCCTCACACACCCACACTCCTGGTCTCCTCACACCACCACACTCCTGATCTCCTCACACCACCACACTCCTGATCTCCTCACACCACCACACTCCTGGTCTCCTCACACACCCACACTCCTGATCTCCTCACACACACACACACTCCTGGTCTCCTCACACACCCACACTCCTGGTCTCCTCACACACCCACACTCCTGGTCTCCTCACACACCCACACTCCTGGTCTCCTCACACACCCACACTCCTGGTCTCCTCACACCACCACACTCCTGATCTCCTCACACACCCACACTCCTGGTCTCCTCACACACCCACACTCCTGGTCTCCTCACACACCCACACTCCTGGTCTCCTCACACACCCACACTCCTGATCTCCTCACACACCCACACTCCTGATCTCCTCACACACCCACACTCCTGGTCTCCTCACACCACCACACTCCTGGTCTCCTCACCTACCCACACTCCTGGTCTCCTCACACACCCACACTCCTGGTCTCCTCACACCACCACACTCCTGGTCTCCTCACACACCCACACTCCTGGTCTCCTCCCACCACCACACTCCTGGTCTCCTCACATACCCACACTCCTGGTCTCCTCACACACCCACACTCCTGGTCTCCTCACACACCCACACTCCTGGTCTCCTCACATACCCACACTCCTGGTCTCCTCACACCACCACACTCCTGATCTCCTCACACACCCACACTCCTGATCTCCTCACACACCCACACTCCTGGTCTCCTCACACACCCACACTCCTGGTCTCCTCAAACACCCACACTCCTGGTCTCCTCACACCACCACACTTCTGGTCTCCTCACACCACCACACTCCTGGTCTCCTCACACCACCACACTCCTGGGCTCCTCACACCACCACACTCCTGATCTCCTCACACACCCACACTCCTGGTCTCCTCACACACCCACACTCCTGGTCTCCTCACACACCCACACTCCTGGTCTCCTCACACCACCACACTCCTGATCTCCTCACACCACCACACTCCTGATCTTCTCACACCACCACACTCCTGGTCTCCTCACACACCCACACTCCTGATCTCCTCACACACCCACACTCCTGGTCTCCTCACACACCCACACTCCTGGTCTCCTCACACACCCACACTCCTGGTCTCCTCACACACCCACACTCCTGGTCTCCTCACACCACCACACTGCTGGTCTCCTCACACCACCACACTCCTGGTCTCCTCACACCACCACACTCCTGGTCTCCTCACACACCCACACTCCTGGTCTCCTCACACACCCACACTCCTGGTCTCCTCACACACCCACACTCCGGGTCTCCTCACACCACCACACACTGCTGGGCTCCTCACACCACCACACTCCTGATCTCCTCACACCACCACACTCCTGGTCTCCTCACACACCCACACTCCTGATCTCCTCACACACCCGCACTCCTGGTCTCCTCACACACCCACACTCCTGGTCTCCTCACACACCCACACTCCTGGTCTCCTCACACACACCCACACTCCTGGTCTCCTCACACCACCACACTCCTGATCTCCTCACACACCCACACTCCTGGTCTCCTCACACACCCACACTCCTGGTCTCCTCACACACCCACACTCCTGGTCTCCTCACATACCCACACTCCTGGTCTCCTCACACACCCACACTCCTGGTCTCCTCACACCACCACACTCCTGGTCTCCTCACACACCCACACTCCTGGTCTCCTCACACCACCACACTCCTGGTCTCCTCACATACCCACACTCCTGGTCTCCTCACACACCCACACTCCTGATCTCCTCACACACCCACACTCCTGGTCTCCTCACACACCCACATTCCTGGTCTCCTCACATACCCACACTCCTGGTCTCCTCACACCACCACACTCCTGATCTCCTCACACACCCACACTCCTGATCTCCTCACACACCCACACTCCTGGTCTCCTCACACACCCACACTCCTGGTCTCCTCACACACCCACACTCCTGGTCTCCTCACACCACCACACGCCTGGTCTCCTCACACCACCACACTCCTGGTCTCCTCACACCACCACACTCCTGGGATCCTCACACCACCACACTCCTGATCTCCTCACACACCCACACTCCTGGTCTCCTCACACACCCACACTCCTGGTCTCCTCACACACCCACACTCCTGGTCTCCTCACACACCCACACTCCTGATCTCCTCACACCACCACACTCCTGATCTCCTCACACCACCACACTCCTGGTCTCCTCACACACCCACACTCCTGATCTCCTCACACACCCACACTCCTGGTCTCCTCACACACCCACACTCCTGGTCTCCTCACACACCCACACTCCTGGTCTCCTCACACACCCACACTCCTGGTCTCCTCACACACCCACACTCCTGGTCTCCTCACACCACTACACTCCTGATCTCCTCACACACCTACACTCCTGGTCTCCTCACACACCCACACTCTTGGTCTCCTCACACACCCACACTCCTGGTCTCCTCACACACCCACACTCCTGATCTCCTCACACACCCTTACTCCTGATCTCCTCACACACCCACACTCCTGGTCTCCTCACACCACCACACTCCTGGTCTCCTCACATACCCACACTCCTGGTCTCCTCACACACCCACACTCCTGGTCTCCTCACCCCACCACACTCCTAGTCTCCTCACACACCCACACTCCTGGTCTCCTCACACCACCACACTCCTGGTCTCCTCACATACCCACACTCCTGGTCTCCTCACACACCCACACTCCTGATCTCCTCACACACCCACACTCCTGGTCTCCTCACACACCCACACTCCTGGTCTCCTCACATACCCACACTCCTGGTCTCCTCACACACCCACACTCCTGGTCTCCTCACACCACCACACTCCTGATGTCCTCACACACCCACACTCCTGGTCTCCTCACACACCCACACTCCTGGTCTCCTCACACACCCACACTCCTGATCTCCTCACACACCCACACTCCTGATCTCCTCACACACCCACACTCCTGATCTCCTCACACCACCACACTCCTGATCTCCTCACACCACCACACTCCTGATCTCCTCACACACCCACACTCCTGGTCTCCTCACACACAACCTCACTCCTGATCTCCTCACACACCCACACTCCTGGTCTCCTCACACACCCACACTCCTGGTCTCCTCACACACCCACACTCCTGATCTCCTCACACACCCACACTCCTGATCTCCTCACACACCCACACTCCTGATCTCCTCACACCACCACACTCCTGATCTCCTCACACCACCACACTCCTGGTCTCCTCACACACCCACACTCCTGATCTCCTCACACACCCACACTCCTGATCTCCTCACACACCCACACTCCTGATCTCCTCACACACCCACACTCCTGATCTCCTCACACCACCACACTCCTGGTCTCCTCACACCACCACACTCCTGGTCTCCTCACACACCCACACTCCTGGTCTCCTCACACCACCACACTCCTGGTCTCCTAACACACCCACACTCCTGATCTCCTCACACACCCACACTCCTGGTCTCCTCACACACCCACACTCCTGATCTCCTCACACACCCACACTCCTGGTCTCCTCACACACCCACACTCCTGGTCTCCTCACACACCCACACTCCTGGTCTCCTCACACACCCACACTCCTGGTCTCCTCACACCACCACACTGCTGGTCTCCTCACACCACCACACTCCTGGTCACCTCACACACCCACACTCCTGGTCTCCTCACACCAAAACACTCCTGGTCTCCTCACACACCCACACTGCTGGTCTCCTCACACCACCACTCTCCTGGTCTCCTCACACCACCACACTGCTGGTCTCCTCACAGCACCACACTCCTGGTCTCCTCACACCACCACACTCCTGGTCTCCTCACACCACCACACTCCGGGTCTCCTCACACCACCACACACTGCTGGTCTCCTCACACCACCACACTCCTGATCTCCTCACACCACCACACTCCTGGTCTCCTCACACACCCACACTCCTGATCTCCTCACACTCCCACACTTCTGGTCTCCTCACACACCCACACTCCTGGTCTCCTCACACACCCACACTCCTGGTCTCCTCACACACCCACACTCCTGGTCTCCTCACACCACCACACTCCTGATCTCCTCACACACCCACACTCCTGATCTCCTCACACACCCACACTCCTGATCTCCTCACACCACCACACTCCTGATCTCCTCACACACCCACACTCCTGGTCTCCTCACACACAACCTCACTCCTGATCTCCTCACACACCCACACTCCTGGTCTCCTCACACACCCACACTCCTGATCTCCTCACACACCCACACTCCTGGTCTCCTCACACACCCACACTCCTGATCTCCTCACACACCCACACTCCTGGTCTCCTCACACACCCACACTCCTGATCTCCTCACACACCCACACTCCTGGTCTCCTCACACACCCACACTCCTGGTCTCCTCACACACCCACACTCCTGGTCTCCTCACACACCCACACTCCTGGTCTCCTCACACCACCACACTGCTAGTCTCCTCACACCACCACACTCCTGGTCTCCTCACACACCCACACTCCTGGTCTCCTCACACCACCACACTCCTGGTCTCCTCACACACCCACACTCCTGGTCTCCTCACACCACCACACTCCTGGTCTCCTCACACACCCACACTGCTGGTCTCCTCACACCACCACACTCCTGATCTCCTCACACCACCACAGTCCTGGTCTCCTCACACACCCACACTCCTGATCTCCTCACACACCCACACTCCTGATCTCCTCACACACCCACACTCCTGATCTCCTCACACCACCACACTCCTGATCTCCTCACACCACCACACTCCTGATCTCCTCACACACCCACACTCCTGGTCTCCTCACACACAACCTCACTCCTGATCTCCTCACACACCCACACTCCTGGTCTCCTCACACACCCACACTCCTGATCTCCTCACACACCCACACTCCTGGTCTCCTCACACACCCACACTCCTGATCTCACACACCCACACTCCTGGTCTCCTCACACACCCACACTCCTGATCTCCTCACACACCCACACTCCTGGTCTCCTCACACACCCACACTCCTGGTCTCCTCACACACCCACACTCCTGGTCTCCTCACACACCCACACTCCTGGTCTCCTCACACCACCACACTGCTAGTCTCCTCACACCACCACACTCCTGGTCTCCTCACACACCCACACTCCTGGTCTCCTCACACCACCACACTCCTGGTCTCCTCACACACCCACACTCCTGGTCTCCTCACACCACCACACTCCTGGTCTCCTCACACCACCACACTGCTAGTCTCCTCACACCCCCACACTCCTGGTCTCCTCACACACCCACACTCCTGGTCTCCTCACACCACCACACTCCTGGTCTCCTCACACACCCACACTGCTGGTCTCCTCACACCACCACTCTCCTGGTCTCCTCACACCACCACACTGCTGGTCTCCTCACACCACCACACTCCGGGTCTCCTCACACCACCACACTGCTGGTCTCCTCACACCACCACACTCCGGGTCTCCTCACACCACCACACTCCGGGTCTCCTCACACCACCACACTCCTGGTCTCCTCACACCACCACACTCCGGGTCTCCTCACACCACCACACACTGCTGGTCTCCTCACACCACCACACTCCGGGTCTCCTCACACCACCACACACTGCTGGTCTCCTCATACCACCACACTCCTGGTCTCCTCACACCCCAGTTACTCCAAGCGGCAAAGGACTTGCGTAATAACACTAACATAATAGTGAGGAAGGCAGATAAGTCTGCCACATACATCTTACTTGACTGCTGTGTCTATTTTGAGAAAGTTAGAACTATTCTACAAGACACATCATAGTTTAAAGATATTACAAGAAACCCAACTGAGAACTTTAACAAACGTTCGAATGCTCTCATAGATGCAGGGAACTCTGAGATTGGAGCAGGACCATCTTAACAGCATTATGGGCCCCTGGGCAAGCCAGTGTGCTGGGGCCCCTTCGACAACCACTCTCAGGAATAACAAGTAAATTGCCGATAATATTAAACATATATTTATTTTATTGCCACTTCAACAAAACTGGCGTTAAAACATTAAAAACATGCTGTAGAGCAGCATCCAATCAACATGATAATCATTTGAGCAATACATAAGGCTTGAAATATACAATAATACTCACTAAGCTACACTGATTAGATGGCACAGTATGAAATTGCTACGAACTTCTTATTATAACAAGCATTTTCGGTAGGTCTTTTCAGAGAATTACTTTATTATTGGCTCGAAGTCAATGGTCTTCAGGGTGTCATTTTCCATACACATGAGTGAAAGCCACTTCAAACGATGCTGGTCCATTGGCTACGAAGCAGATTTTTTTTATAATTTTATTCTTGAAAAAGAACGTTCTCCTGTACAGTCGGTCACCATCATGCACATGAACTCTCTGAGTGCATTTTCAACATTCAAGAATACAGATCTCAAACTGTCCAAAATTAATTTTCTGTACAGTGCAGGGAGAGTATCACAATTTCCATCAAGAACCATGTTGTGCTTGAGATGCTCATATTCATTTAAAAGGTCATCATAATTCAGGTCTTTGTGATACATATTAGCCAGATGGTCCCACTTCTTCTTTTGTGCATCAGAAGCAGTGGTTTTCAAATCACTGAAGAAAGAAAACAGATTTCCAATCTGTGAATAAGCCTTTACAGGTTTTGTCAGTTCAAAGATTAGAGTGTCCAGAATAGGGAGGAAAGTTTCCAATTTGAATTTTTCGGGTTCAGTGTTAGGTACTTCTTCTGCTGATCCATCATATCTACTAAGACGAACACTTCGTTTTCGTTCTCGTTTTTTTCCATCACTGTAATCTGTATCTGGACACATACTCCTGGCTTTGAATTCACATACACTAAATTTGTCTCTAGTTTCCTGAAGGTAGCTTTTCATAGACTCAGGAAGATTCGTGGCAACAAGGATGTTCACGTCCTTTGATTGCAGGACCTTATTTGTTTTGTTCATTCTTTTTAGCATGTCATTCTAAAGAATTGTGAAATAGATTGTTTCCAGGTTTTCATTTGTTTGCTCAACCCTTCTGCCTTTCGCCTTGTATTCACTTGCTGTTTATTATCAGCTTATAGAGAATCCAGTGTATATTTCATTTTCTATTTTTACCCCCATACTGAGGATGAACAGCATCAAATACAACGCATGAACAGCATCAAAATGTGCTGACAATGTGTGTCAGACAAACGCTTGACTACGAAATCTTTTCCTAAAAATGATGTTAATACATTCCAGCGATAAGTACAATCAGCATAAAATGAATACAGATGTTGTATAAAGTAAAAAAAATTGACAGTCCGTAGACACCACTCTGCTGCTTTTACTCCCACCATGTTCAGGCTGTGTCCAGCACAGGGCTCACAGCAATGCCAAACTCAATGAGTTGATGAATCCGTGCTTGCAATCCAGTATATCGTCCAGACATATTTGAATCATTATCGTAATACTGAACACGGCAGTTTGATAATGGAATTTTGTTCTCTTCAAGATAACTCACGACAGTGCTTGTTAAATTCTTTTCTCCGTGAGAAAAGATGGGGATGAACCTCAAGAAACGTTCCACAGGCTCATAGCCTTTAATGTATTGGCCAGTAAATGTCAGTTGATATATGTGTGAGATGTCTAGAGTGGAATCTACATATATTGAATAATCCCTTGACTCATTTTACTTCTTCAAGAATAGCAAAAAGAACCTGCTGTCACATTAATTCAATAAATTCGTCACAATTATTTGCAAATAAATATAACGGATTCACCTTTCAAGTATTTCCATACATTTTGACATATTCCAAGAAAGGGTCAAATTCACTCGGCAGCTCTAGTATACTTTTTTGTTGACCCAATAATCTGATTTTCTCCACGAAATGGCAAACCTCTAGAAGCAAGTAAGCGAATTTCAGAAACCACACGGTCAACTCATTATGCAAATATTCTTGCTCTGAGCGATGTTGCTCAAGTAATAAAGAATCTACACTTCCAGTTTCTTTATGCCTTATCAAATATGCTGTCAGATACTTTCGATGTTCTTCTCAACTTTCATGTTCTACAATAACATTGCTGTGCTTCCAGTCATTAAACCCCAATGTATCAAAGGAAGATTCTTTTTTGGACAATAGACGACATACAAAGCAGTACAAACGACCTTGGGATGGTGAATAGGATACCATTCATGATTGGGATGGCATTCATGTTTTAAGAACATAAGAACATAAGAACAAAGGTAACTGCAGAAGGCCTATTGGCCCATACAAGGCAGCTCCTATCTATAACCACCCAATCCCACTCATATACTTGTCCAACCCGCGCTTGAAACAATCGAGGGACCCCACCTCTACCACGTTACGTGGCAATTGGTTCCACAAATCAACAACCCTGTTACTGAACCAGTATTTACCCAAATCCTTCCTAAATCTAAACTTATCCAATTTATACCCATTGTTTCGTGTTCTGTCTTGTGTTGATATTTTTAATACCCTATTAATATCCCCCCTGTTATGTCCATTCATCCACTTGTAAACCTCTATCATGTCACCCCTAACTCTTGCCTTTCCAGTGAATGCAACTTAAGCTTTGTTATCTTTCTTCATATGAAAGATCTCTAATTTGGGGAATTAACTTAGTCATCCTACGTTGGACACGTTCAAGTGAATTTATATCCATTCTATAATATGGCGACCAAAACTGAACTGCATAATCTAAATGGGGCCTAACCAGAGCAAGATATAGCTTAAGAACCACACCGGGAGTCTTGTTACTAACGCTTCGATTAATAAATCCCAGTGTCCTATTCGCCTTATTACGAACATTCATGCATTGACCTTTTTGTTTTAAATTCTTACTAATCATAACTCCCAGATCCCTTTCGCAATCCGACTTCGCAATCTCAACACCATCTAGCTCGTATCTTGTAACTCTATCATCATTACCTAGCCTCAGAACTTTACATTTATCAGCATTAAACTGCATTTGCCAATCCTTTGACCATTTCAAAACCCTATCTAGATCAACTTGAAGTGATAGTGAGTCCTCCTCCGAATTAATTTCCCTACCGATTTTCGTATCATCGGCAAATTTGCAAATGTTGCTACTCAAACCTGAATCTAAATCATTTATATATATTATAAACAACAGAGGTCCCGGGACAGAGCCCTGAGGTACTCCACTAACAACATTATCCCACTCTGACTTAACCCCATTTATACTAACTCTCTGTTTCCTTTGGAATAGCCATGCCCTAATCCAAGTTAATATAGCACCCCCAATACCATGAGCTTCTATTTTTTTAATTAGTCTTTCATGTAGCACTGTATCAAAAGCTTTGCTAAAGTCAAGGTACACAACATCACAATCCTTACCACTATCAACTGCCTCAACTATGGTGGAATAAAAAGTTAGCAAATTTGTTAAACATGAACGGCCATTTGTAAAACCATGTTGCGACTCATTTATTAATTTATGTTTTTCAAGATGGAGACGAATTGTATTTGCAATTATTGATTCAAGTAACTTTCCCACAATAGACGTTAGGCTAATTGGCCGATAGTTTGACCCAAGTGATCTATCTCCTTTCTTAAAAATTGGTACCACATTAGATACCTTCCAAAACTCTGGCACTCTGCCTGACTCTATTGATTTATTAAATATGGTAGACAGTGGCTCGGAAAGCTCCTCTTTGCATTCTTTAAGCACCCTGGCAAACACTTCATCCGGCCCTGGGGATTTGTTTGGTTTTAGTTTTTCTAATTGTTTAATTACATCCTCCCTGGTAACTGCTAAACTAGTCAACCTGTCCTCATCCCCACCCACATAGACTTGTTCAGCTGAAGGCATATTGCTAAGTTCTTCTTTAGTAAATACAGATATGAAATATTTGTTAAAAATACTACTCATCTCCTTGTCATTATCCGTTATTTGACCAGTCTCAGATTTTAATGGACCTATCCCTTCCCTAGTCTTAGTTCGATATAACTGAAAAAAACCTTTAGGATTTGACTTTGCTTGCTCTGCTATGCGAACTTCATAGTTTCTTTTTGCTTTCCTAATCTCTTTTTTAACATTTCTAACCAGTTGTATGAATTCCTGTTCTAAACTGACTTCCCCATTCTTAATCCTTTTGTACCAAGCTCTCTTTTTACCTATTAGGTTCTTTAAATTATTTGTTATCCACTTTGGGTCATTAGAATTCGATCTATTCAATTTGTATGGTATACTACGTTCCTGTGATTTGTTTAGAATATTCGTAAATAAGTTATATATTAAATCCACATCGAAATCCCCTTTTACGTCACCTATCGCTGGGTTCATGTCTCGCTCCAAGACCGGCCCACACCACAGAGTTTTACATACTCTCCATTCTGCAGTTCACGTTTGAACAAATTGATTGATGAATACCCTGCCTTCATATTTTCTACTCCAGCTGTTCTACACATTCTGCGCGAGTTTAAAAGGTTGCTATCATGATTCTGACATGATGAGGGGCCCACTACGAATCCAGTAATCTACTGTGTTAGTATCATTAATATTCCATAGCCCCGGATCTGTCTCTTGGATTGCAAACTCATTTACTGTTACAGATTTGGGTAATTCCTCTTGTAAAATGTCACCACCACTGGCAGCAACAGGCAATGATGGTATGTCTGCTGAAACGGATTGATTGGTAGCGGGAATGGATATAGATGTGGATGCTATATCTGAAGGAACACTACTAGTAGTTGACATAGCAGGAGTGGATGCTGATGTGGATACTATATCTGAAGGAATGGTATGAGTGGTGGTCGACGCACCTGTGTTGAGCCACAATGTTAATTTGGAAAGTTAATTAATTTTGAAACTCTTCCTCTTCTGTGCTCCACTCAAAACATTACGTTTCATTTCTGCTAAAAGGGTTATTCACCTGGAAATATATATCTAAATATTTAGTGTTTAGTCCCACATTAGGTTGTAGGGTTATATTATATAAGCGTACTTGCAACAGGACCTAAATATTTAAACATTTTGTTTTCATAATAAACATGTCCTATGCTTGTGGGGCCCCTATGCTCGTCGGGCCCCCGGACAAGTGCCCATCGGGCGCATATGGTAAGACGGATCTGGATTAGAGGCCTAAAATTTGAAAGAGTAACAGGTGATTTGGGACCAGGATCCATCTATGGTAATGTGAAGACGCATAAGCCTGGCAACTCACTTAGGCCTATAATTTCGCAAATTTCCACGCCAACTTAAAGACTTGCAAAGAGATCGAACGCAATAATATCGCCGTACGTCCCGACCACATTCTCGCTTAAATCTAGCGACGAATTTATAGACGTTCTGAAAACGAGAGAACCCCGTGGAATCATGTCTTTCCTTGACGTTGAAAGTCTATTCACCTGCGATCCAGTGGACAGGACCATAAACGTAATATTGGACTATGTATATCAACAAGAGCACCTCCCTCCACTCAAGGTACCTCGAACTATCTTACGGGATATGCTGAAGGCCTGCACCACTGAAGCTCCTTTCCTGTGCTCATAGGGTAAACTCTACCTGCAGGTTGATGGTGTGGCAGTGAGATCCCCATTGGGGGATCTTGTTCGCCTAGGTATACATGTCTCATGTTGAGTCGTCCGTCATACAGAGGGAAGGGCTGAACCTTAGTATCTACTACAGATATGTCAACGACATATTCGTATGTGTTGACAATGATAATGCAATGAAGAGGCTTTGTAGCAAGCTACAAGACTTCTCGGGCTTAAAGTTCACCGTTGATAAAAGCAAAGGAAAGAAGATTCCATTCCTCGATGTTCTCGTTGACGGCAACTCAAGTAGGTTCATCACAGATATGTATCGCAAACCAACTGACGCAGGAAAATGTATAAACAGTAAGAGTGAATGCACAGACAGGTATAAGAGTAGCGTCATCAATGCATATGTAGGTCGTGTAATATTTACATGCTCCTCTTGGCAGCTCTTGAACCACTAACCTGATCGAATCCGCCAAATTTTTGTGAACAATGATTACAGCAATACAGAATTCGATGAAATCGTTAGTAAGAAGCTAGGGCCACCATCTGACTGAGGATAATCAGGCCCCAGGGGTGGAAAATCGGCTCCCAAGGGAAGACATTATAGTATATTATAAAAATACATTTACACAGGCATGCAAGAAGGATGAGAAGGTGGTACGAGATATAATTTACAAGAATTGTAGACCTTGCAGTGAAAAGGCAAGGGTTCCTCCTGTCATTAATTATAACAACCCTCGTACACCTTCCCTCATTATGAGAATTAACATCGCTGCCTCCTCTGACAAGCTGAGGTGTACTATGGTGCACTTACGAAAAAATTCTGGAAAAATCGTAATATTTTGAAAAATTTATAAAAATACTACGTAGTTCTGGCAACACTGTGGTGCAATGTGAATACTACTATGATATAAGTTGATGTATTTATGGTGCATTTCCATGCGTAATTGGTCAGAATCCGGTGCCCCGCGGCTGTGGCGCGCAGAAGGTATTGTGTCGTATGTTCTAAATATCAAATTTTTCGTAATAATGTCGGAAATAACTCTGTATGTATGAATATAAAATATACACTCATTGTCAACTGTCTCCTCCTAGTGGGGGGGGGGGGTGAGGTACAACGCCAGCAGTCACATGTGTCCTGTTGAGTGAGGATCCTCTGTCGACTCGCTCTCTATTCTCGCTCCTGAATATTGCATTTCTTGCTTCTACTGCACAATGACATGTAAGAGGAAGAGTCACAAGATTAGAGCAGCAAATCTGGCACTCGCTCGCCGTCTTTATCAGGAAAAGAAAGCCGCTTTAGTGCAAAGACGAGTAATATGGTGTGAAGATTGTGGTTGCCTCCTGGCATCAGCTGTGAGGCGTGACGCACCCCTCTACTCACTCACCTTTCTCGACCCTCCTCACCCACCTTCCTTGACTAATGAGAATGATATAACTGATTGATACTTCAGTAAAAAGGAAAAGGTGATGCAGAAACCAACGACACTCACCACCAAGCCAAGACAGGCTCCTGAAGAAGGTGATCCCAGGAATGGGACAGGTGCCCATTGCAGTGCCACCTTGAGGACCCACAATTCGGACCAATTACAATAGGTTAGTATGTTTTAGTGTTATAATTGGATATTTGGTAATAAATAATTGTTATATATATGTGCAGGCATATATATATATATATATATATATATATATATATATATATATATATATAACTGAAAACTCACACCCCAGAAGTGACTCGAACCCATACTCCCACAACTGGTATGTACAGGGACGCCTTAATCCGCTTGACCATCACGACCGGACATAAGGAAGTGATAGCCGAGGCTATATGAACCACTTCCCCGCCGGCACTCGGATGGTAATCTTGGGCATAGCATTTTATCAAATCACCTCATTCTTTGGGGCACACGTGAGGAACACAAATGCAAACAAGCCTGAATGGTCCCCAGGACTATATACAACTGAAAACTCACACCCCAGAAGTGACTCGAACCCATACTCCCACAACTGGTATGTACAGGGACGCCTTAATCCGCTTGACCATCACGACCGGACATAAGGAAGTGATAGCCGAGGCTATATGAACCACTTCCCCGCCGGCACTCGGATGGTAATCTTGGGCATAGCATTTTATCAAATCACCTCATTCTTTGGGGCACACGTGAGGAACACAAATGCAAACAAGCCTGAATGGTCCCCAGGACTATATACAACTGAAAACTCACACCCCAGAAGTGACTCGAACCCATACTCCCACAACTGGTATGTACAGGGACGCCTTAATCCGCTTGACCATCACGACCGGACATAAGGAAGTGATAGCCGAGGCTATATGAACCACTTCCCCGCCGGCACTCGGATGGTAATCTTGGGCATAGCATTTTATCATTTGTGCCCCAAAGAATGAGGTGATTTGATAAAATGCTATGCCCAAGATTACCATCCGAGTGCCGGCGGGGAAGTGGTTCATATAGCCTCGGCTATCACTTCCTTATGTCCGGTCGTGATGGTCAAGCGGATTAAGGCGTCCCTGTACATACCAGTTGTGGGAGTATGGGTTCGAGTCACTTCTGGGGTGTGAGTTTTCAGTTGTATATAGTCCTGGGGACCATTCAGGCTTGTTTGCATTTGTGTTCCTCACGTGTGCCCCAAAGAATGAGGTGATTTGATAAAATGCTATGCCCAAGATTACCATCCGAGTGCCGGCGGGGAAGTGGTTCATATAGCCTCGGCTATCACTTCCTTATGTCCGGTCGTGATGGTCAAGCGGATTAAGGCGTCCCTGTACATACCAGTTGTGGGAGTATGGGTTCGAGTCACTTCTGGGGTGTGAGTTTTCAGTTGTATATAGTCCTGGGGACCATTCAGGCTTGTTTGCATATATATATATATATATATATAATATATATATATATATATATATATATATATATATATATATAATATATATATATATAATATATATATAATATATATATATAATATATATATATATATAATATATATATATAATATATATATATATATATATATGCCTGTTGCGTCTTGGGCACTAGTCCAACTTCAGAGGAATTCGAAGAAGTGTTTGACTTGCAACAATGATCGAACCCGTCTGTGACATTCATCAATGTTTCCCATTGTTGTGTTCTTCAAGAGATCCATAACCTTTAAGCATCTTTTTGCATTATTATTTTTGTATCAACCCATGTATATCTTGTAACCATCAAATGCATAATAAAGCACAAAAAATATTCAAGGAAGGGGGTGGTAGGAGAAAAGCACACAGAAACTGTATTGGAGGGGATCTAAACATTCCCTCTAATGCGTTATGCGTGGTTTCCTCCGAGGCTATGGGTCCCCCTTCTTCCAGCTAGAGGTGGTACTCCCTTCCTATTTATATATATATATAATATATATATATATATATATGTAATATATATATATATATATATAATATATATAATATATATAATATATATATATATATATATATATATATATATATATATATATATATATATATATATATATATATATATGCGGAAAATCCACAGAGAAATATGAAATGAGGTGAACGTTTATTATGTAGTATTAGAACTGCCCAAACGTCTAATGCATTGTATCTACATACGAGTTTATGCGATCACAATATTAACTGGAATGGGGCAAAAAGCATTACCAATTGTGGGGATTTCGTGGAACGGAATTTGATTGAGTCTGCTCTAATCAGTCAGTGTCCAAATCTTCTTAATGTTAGTACTGGAATGTACAAACTTGATCCATTTTTAAGTTATAATATTGCACAACAGTTTAAGAAACAACTCTGATAGAGAGGCTTACAATGTCTCATTATAATTGTATATTCATATATTGTGTGTTCATGAGGCTTTTCTTTAATCTTTCATCCTTATTCTCTGACCGCTTAATCCTCTTTGACCATTCTAAGCTAAGCTATACCTGTTTTTGGTTAATTACACCTGACCAACCCTTGGGATGGGGTGGTCAGGTGTCGGCCTATATATCTTCCCCCCTTCTCCCTTCTCCTTAGTCAGTCTGGTGTTGACAAAGGCTTTAACAAAGCCGAAACGTTCACCTCATTTCATATTTCTCTGTGGATTTTCCGCATAAAATGATCAGTGTTTTGTGATCGTCAATTGCATATATATATATATATATATATATATATATATATATATATATATATATATATATATATATATATATATATATATATATATATGCGAACAAGCCTGAATGGTCCCCAGGACAGTATGCAACTGAAAACTCAGTTGCGTTGCTTCTGGGAGTATGGGTTCGAGTCACTTCTGGGGTGTGAGTTTTCAGTTGCATATTGTCCTGGGGACCATTCAGGCTTATTCGCATATATATATATATATATATATATATATATATATATATATATATATATATATATATATATATATATATATATATATATATATATATATATATAACTGAAAACTCACACCCCAGAAGTGACTCGAACCCATACTCCCAGAAGCAACGCAACTGGTATGTACAAGACGCCTTAATCCACTTGACCATCACGACCGGACATAATGAGGTGATAGCCGAGGCTATATGAACCACCCCACCGCCGGCACTCGGATAGTTATCTTGGGCATAGCATTTTACCAAATCACCTCATTCTTTGGGGCACACGTGAGGAACACAAATGCGAACAAGCTTGAATGGTCCCCAGGACATATGCAACTGAAAACTCACACCCCAGAAGTGACTCGAACCCATACTCCCAGAAGCAACGCAACTGGTATGTACAAGACGCCTTAATCCACTTGACCATCACGACCGGACATAATGAGGTGATAGCCGAGGCTATATGAACCACCCCACCGCCGGCACTCGGATAGTTATCTTGGGCATAGCATTTTACCAAATCACCTCATTCTTTGGGGCACACGTGAGGAACACAAATGCGAACAAGCCTGAATGGTCCCCAGGACATATGCAACTGAAAACTCACACCCCAGAAGTGACTCGAACCCATACTCCCAGAAGCAACGCAACTGGTATGTACAAGACGCCTTAATCCACTTGACCATCACGACCGGACATAATGAGGTGATAGCCGAGGCTATATGAACCACCCCACCGCCGGCACTCGGATAGTTATCTTGGGCATAGCATTTTACCAAATCACCTCATTCTTTGGGGCACACGTGAGGAACACAAATGCGAACAAGCCTGAATGGTCCCCAGGACATATGCAACTGAAAACTCACACCCCAGAAGTGACTCGAACCCATACTCCCAGAAGCAACGCAACTGGTATGTACAAGACGCCTTAATCCACTTGACCATCACGACCGGACATAATGAGGTGATAGCCGAGGCTATATGAACCACCCCACCGCCGGCACTCGGATAGTTATCTTGGGCATAGCATTTTACCAAATCACCTCATTCTTTGGGGCACACGTGAGGAACACAAATGCGAACAAGCCTGAATGGTCCCCAGGACATATGCAACTGAAAACTCACACCCCAGAAGTGACTCGAACCCATACTCCCAGAAGCAACGCAACTGGTATGTACAAGACGCCTTAATCCACTTGACCATCACGACCGGACATAATGAGGTGATAGCCGAGGCTATATGAACCACCCCACCGCCGGCACTCGGATAGTTATCTTGGGCATAGCATTTTACCAAATCACCTCATTCTTTGGGGCACACGTGAGGAACACAAATGCGAACAAGCCTGAATGGTCCCCAGGACATATGCAACTGAAAACTCACACCCCAGAAGTGACTCGAACCCATACTCCCAGAAGCAACGCAACTGGTATGTACAAGACGCCTTAATCCACTTGACCATCACGACCGGACATAATGAGGTGATAGCCGAGGCTATATGAACCACCCCACCGCCGGCACTCGGATAGTTATCTTGGGCATAGCATTTTACCAAATCACCTCATTCTTTGGGGCACACGTGAGGAACACAAATGCGAACAAGCCTGAATGGTCCCCAGGACATATGCAACTGAAAACTCACACCCCAGAAGTGACTCGAACCCATACTCCCAGAAGCAACGCAACTGGTATGTACAAGACGCCTTAATCCACTTGACCATCACGACCGGACATAATGAGGTGATAGCCGAGGCTATATGAACCACCCCACCGCCGGCACTCGGATAGTTATCTTGGGCATAGCATTTTACCAAATCACCTCATTCTTTGGGGCACACGTGAGGAACACAAATGCGAACAAGCCTGAATGGTCCCCAGGACATATGCAACTGAAAACTCACACCCCAGAAGTGACTCGAACCCATACTCCCAGAAGCAACGCAACTGGTATGTACAAGACGCCTTAATCCACTTGACCATCACGACCGGACATAATGAGGTGATAGCCGAGGCTATATGAACCACCCCACCGCCGGCACTCGGATAGTTATCTTGGGCATAGCATTTTACCAAATCACCTCATTCTTTGGGGCACACGTGAGGAACACAAATGCGAACAAGCCTGAATGGTCCCCAGGACATATGCAACTGAAAACTCACACCCCAGAAGTGACTCGAACCCATACTCCCAGAAGCAACGCAACTGGTATGTACAAGACGCCTTAATCCACTTGACCATCACGACCGGACATAATGAGGTGATAGCCGAGGCTATATGAACCACCCCACCGCCGGCACTCGGATAGTTATCTTGGGCATAGCATTTTACCAAATCACCTCATTCTTTGGGGCACACGTGAGGAACACAAATGCGAACAAGCCTGAATGGTCCCCAGGACATATGCAACTGAAAACTCACACCCCAGAAGTGACTCGAACCCATACTCCCAGAAGCAACGCAACTGGTATGTACAAGACGCCTTAATCCACTTGACCATCACGACCGGACATAATGAGGTGATAGCCGAGGCTATATGAACCACCCCACCGCCGGCACTCGGATAGTTATCTTGGGCATAGCATTTTACCAAATCACCTCATTCTTTGGGGCACACGTGAGGAACACAAATGCGAACAAGCCTGAATGGTCCCCAGGACATATGCAACTGAAAACTCACACCCCAGAAGTGACTCGAACCCATACTCCCAGAAGCAACGCAACTGGTATGTACAAGACGCCTTAATCCACTTGACCATCACGACCGGACATAATGAGGTGATAGCCGAGGCTATATGAACCACCCCACCGCCGGCACTCGGATAGTTATCTTGGGCATAGCATTTTACCAAATCACCTCATTCTTTGGGGCACACGTGAGGAACACAAATGCGAACAAGCCTGAATGGTCCCCAGGACATATGCAACTGAAAACTCACACCCCAGAAGTGACTCGAACCCATACTCCCAGAAGCAACGCAACTGGTATGTACAAGACGCCTTAATCCACTTGACCATCACGACCGGACATAATGAGGTGATAGCCGAGGCTATATGAACCACCCCACCGCCGGCACTCGGATAGTTATCTTGGGCATAGCATTTTACCAAATCACCTCATTCTTTGGGGCACACGTGAGGAACACAAATGCGAACAAGCCTGAATGGTCCCCAGGACATATGCAACTGAAAACTCACACCCCAGAAGTGACTCGAACCCATACTCCCAGAAGCAACGCAACTGGTATGTACAAGACGCCTTAATCCACTTGACCATCACGACCGGACATAATGAGGTGATAGCCGAGGCTATATGAACCACCCCACCGCCGGCACTCGGATAGTTATCTTGGGCATAGCATTTTACCAAATCACCTCATTCTTTGGGGCACACGTGAGGAACACAAATGCGAACAAGCCTGAATGGTCCCCAGGACATATGCAACTGAAAACTCACACCCCAGAAGTGACTCGAACCCATACTCCCAGAAGCAACGCAACTGGTATGTACAAGACGCCTTAATCCACTTGACCATCACGACCGGACATAATGAGGTGATAGCCGAGGCTATATGAACCACCCCACCGCCGGCACTCGGATAGTTATCTTGGGCATAGCATTTTACCAAATCACCTCATTCTTTGGGGCACACGTGAGGAACACAAATGCGAACAAGCCTGAATGGTCCCCAGGACATATGCAACTGAGTGATAAGATAATGCAAGATAACTATCCGAGTGCCGGCGGTGGGGTGGTTCATATTATTATATATATATATATATATATATATATATATATATATATATATATATATATATATATATATATATATATATATATATATATATATATGTCGTACCTAGTAGCCAGAACTCACTTTTTGGCCTGCTATTCAAGGCCCGATTTGCCTAATAAGCCAAGTTTTCCTGAATTAATATATTTTTTCTAATTTTTTTCTTATGAAATGATAAAGCTACCCATTTCATTATGTATGAGGTCATTTTTTTTTTATTGGAGTTAAAATTAACGTAGATATATGACCGATCCTAACCAACCCTACCTAACCTAACCTAACCTATCTTTATAGGTTTGGTTAGGTAGCCGAAAAAGTTAGGTTAGGTTAGGTTAGGTAGGTTAGGTAGTCGAAAAACAATTAATTCATGAAAACTTGGCTTATTAGGCAAATCGGGCCTTGCATAGTAGGCTGAGAAGTGCGTTCTGGCTATTAGGTACGACATATATATATATATATGTTTCATTGAATATGACCGCATATTCTGTATTTATTATTTTCTGGTTTAGGGCTTCTATCCCTCTAACTATTTTCTTAGCATCAGGGCTTAGCTTGAATAGGAGATCTCCAAAACTCATTTTCGTAATTTTAAGGTGAAGAAAAGGAGTGAATTACTATAGAATGTATTACACTTATTTATACAATTTGCACAACGTTTCGAACCTCCATGGTTCATTCTCAAGTGAAGAGATCTTACAATGCTGGTTGATTTTTTACCCGCACTAGGTCAGGTGATAAGACAATAAAGGTGAAAACATGGGGGGAATACATAAGGAATAAATGTGGGGTGAAACATAAGAACATAAGAATAGAGGTAACTGCAGAAGGCTTATTGGCCCATACGAGGAGTAGTAGGGATGGCAATGCACAGAGGAATTTTTGTTTTGGGAGAAATTCCTGTTTAAGAGCCAGGGTTTTCAGGTAAATTTAGAAATTCCTGTTTAAGAGCCAGCATTTCCAGGTAAAATCTACGGATATATTTTGCCTGTTTTCAACATCGGAGAAATTCCTGTTTAAGAGCCAGGGTTTTCAGGTAAATTTATAAATTCCTGTTTAAGAGCCAGGGTTTTTCAGGCGAATTTGGGCAGTCACAGATTTGGAATTAGGGAATTCTTATGAGAAAAATAATTTCCGACACTTTAGAAGTTTGTTAAAAGTTCTTATGCTGAAAATAAGTTCATACAAATTTGTTAAACTTCTTATGGGAGAAATTCAAATTCCTGTTTAAGAGCCAGGGTTTTCAGAGTAAACTCTACAGGCTTATTGTACCAGTTTTCAAACCTCGTATTTTTCAAGGACCATTTTCAGAGAATATTGTCTTAGACGTTTTATTAAGGAAAACAGGCATCTTAGTCATTACTTTAAGTTTAATAACCATTTACGGCTGTTTCACCTGTAAAAAACAAAATTCGTCAGAGTCTAGTTGTTGACCTAAATTATTTAGAGTCCACTTTGTGAGTAAATTTCGTTAGTTAAGATAGGTAAAGTTAGGTTAAGCAGGTTAAGTTAGGTAATGTAGGTAAGTTAGGTTAAGCAGGATAAGTTAGGTTAGGTTAGGTATGTTAGGTAAGATAGGTAAGGTAAGTTATGTTAGGATAGGTAAAGTTAGGTTTAGGAACGTTACGTTAACTAAGTAACATTGGGTGGAGAGGATAGGTTACGTAGGTTTGAGCAGTGTAGTTCAGAGATCAGTTTTAGGGTAAAGTGACTAAAAAAATATATTTTAACAGATGTGCAGGTTTGGTATGAAAAACTGAACTAGTTACATTTTGGAGAGAAATTTTATGACTGAAGATGTCTTAAAGAATAACATGATGGAAGAAGGAGAGTTTCTTTGATGAACGAAGGTGTCTTAGAGAACAACTTTTTGGAGAACGAAGGTGAATTAGAGATCACTTTGATGACTCTGAGAATAACTTTGATCAACGAAGATGGATTGGAAAGTTTCTCTAATGAACGAAGGTGACTTAGAGATTAACTTTTATGATGTAGAGAACATCTTTGATGTCTTAGAGAACAAGATTGATGTCTTAGAGAACAACTTTGATGAACAAAGATGTCTTAGAAAGCTTCTCTGATGAACGAAAAGATACTTAGAGAATGACTTTGATGACTGTATTTAACTTTTTGATGGCTCTGAGGACAGTTTTTATTGAACGAGGATGTCTCAGAAGGCTTCTTTGAATAACAAAGGTGACTCTGAGAATAACTTTTGATGACTCTGAGAATGACTTTGTTGTCTTAAAGAATAACTTTTATGCCTCTGAGATTAACTTTAATGAACGAAGATGTCTTAGAAAGTTTCTCTGACGAACGAAAGGTTACTTAGAGAATAACATTTGATGACTGAGATTAACTTTTTGATGACTCTGAGAATAACTTTGTTGTCTTAGAGAATAACTTTGATGACTTAGAGAATTACTATGTTAAACGAAAGTGAGTTAGAGATTACCTTCGATGACTCTGAGAATATCTTTGATGACTTCAAGAATAACATTTGATGTCTCTTGGAATAACTTTGATGACTTTGAGAATGACTTCTGAGAACCTGAGTAATATTTTGAATGCGTCTTTGATGTATTGAAGAGTAACTTTGATGTCTTGAAGATATCTTACAGATCAACTTTGATGACCGAGATTAACTTTGAGTACGTGAAAATACTTTTGATGACATCGAGAATAATTTTGATAGCTCTGAGAATAACTTTTATGCCTCTGAGATTAACTTTTTGATGACTCTGAGAAAAACTTTGAGGATGCGATTAAATTTTGAAGTGTTTGAGAGTGTCCTTGATGGCTCGATAAGTGTCTTTGATGTCTCGAAGAGTGATTTTGACTATTTTTCTTACTCTTTGATGTATACTGTTAGTTACAAAAGTGCTGGATGAAGATACATTTGACTATTTTTCTTACTTAGCGACATATAATTTTAGTTACGAAAGTGTTGAAAAAGTTACATTTGACTATTTTAGTTGAAGAAAGACAAGAAAAAAAAATTGATGACAGTGACTATTTTAGTGCTCCACAAAGTATAAATGTCAGTTAAGAACGGCAATGATAGATATCTTTGACTATATTTCTTACTTTACGACACATAATTTTAGTTAGGAACAATGATGAATATGACTATTTTTAAGCAAAGTGAAAGGTTACTTTAGTTGAGAACAGTGTTGGAAAGAGGCTACACTTGACTTTTTTCAGTTGAGAGAAGTGATATTTCAGTTAAGAAATGACAGGGAAACATGATGAAAGTGACTATTTTTAGTTGACTGATGATTACTTTTAGTTAAAACATGATGAACATGACTTTTTCTATTGATTGGCGGATAATTTTAGATAAGAAATGACAATGAAACATGAAGAACGCGGTTATTTTCTGATGACTAGGGAATAAGTTTAGTTAAGAAATGATGAAAGTTATTATTTTTTAGTTGATTGATGATGGATAAAGTTAGTTATGAACAGTGTTGGAAAGATTCCTTTGACTATTTTTAGCTAAGAGAAAGGTTGTTTTAGTTAAATACAGTGTTGAACGAGATTAATCCTGACTATTTTCTGTTGATTGACAAGTAATTTTTAGTTAAGAAGTTACAAAAAGGTTTGTCTTTGTAAATTTGGAACTGAAAAAAGTGTAGATTTGTTTAAGAACAGGCTTGGTAGAACTATTAAGTTGACTACGAGAATTACTTTGACAGTTTTGCAAATAAAACTGGTTGACTAAATTTGTTGGGGGGAACTGTATTGCCAATGATAATATTTGATGAAGAACTAGTTAGTGAATGGAAGAAACAAATTGGTTTAAAGAAACAAAGAACATAAAAATTGAGACTAAGTAAGGGAATGAACACACAGTGAACATACGGTGAACACAGAAAACATGTAAGAAAAGTTGATGAACACAGTGAACATGCAGGGAATATGAACTTACAGGGAATATGAAGACATGACAAGGAACATAGGGAACACAAAGAATGAACACTGAACCTGTGAAGAACAAGCTAAGAACATTGAGAACATGAATATTGAGTATAAAAGTTGTACAGAGAACATATGATGTACATGAAAACATGACAAAGAACATAGTGAACATACGGGGAAAATGGTAGAAAATCAGAAAAATTGAGAAAAACAGGTGAAAAAAATTTGAACTGAGCATGCTGCGAATACTTGCTGAACATGAAGTGAACACAGAAAACATGGATGAGAATATGAAGAACACAGTGATTACAGAGAAAATATGAAAATACAGTAAGATTATTGAAGATTGGATAAGTTGGGGATGAGAAGGTAAGGAAGGGAAAGTGTACGGTGAGATTTTGACTGTGTGATTATTGCATACTTGGGTAAACAAAAGGTATTGAAGGTAAGGTGTTGTATGACCATGTGAATATTAGAGAGCTGAGTACAAAAAGGGTATTAAAGGAAATGATGTTTACTTTGATAGACTGGAGAGAGGCTTGATCTGAAATAATTTGATGAACATTGAACTAAGTGAAGAACATGAGTTGGAACTCGATAATTTGCTTTTGATTTATTTGCAGGGGGGTCTGAAAATGTAGTTGAGTGTTCAAATCTTAGGGGGATTTGGACTGATAGTAATGAATTTACAGGAGTGAGCTTGGACAGAGGACAAGAGCTAGAGTTTTATAATTGTTTACATCATATTTACTATGTCTGAAATACAGGGGTAAAAATTTCAGGGAAATTGATGGGTTATTTATTTACAAAGATACGAGAGAGAGAACTAAGGTGGGGGACGAGAGCTGGAGCTTGTTAACTGTTTTGATCTTATTTACGGTGTCTGAAATACAGAGGGTAAAAATTTCAGGGGAATTGATAGGATAATAACAAAGGCCTGAGAGGGAAGTAGGGTGGTGGACGAGAGCTGGAGCTCAGTAACTGACTTGATCTTATTTACTACGTCTGAAATATGACTGTTTAAAATTTTAGGACTGCTAGTAGCAAAAATGTGGTCTCTGTCAAATTTGAGTCTTTAATTGGACTCTGATTAATTTCGATGGTGAACTGGACTCTGAATATTTTTGGCACAAAGTGGACTCTGGCGAATTTTTGGTATAAACTGGACTCTGACGAATTTCTGTTGATAATTGGACTCTGATCATTTTTCGGTAAAAACTGGACTCTGACGAATTTTGCACACAAAGTGGACTCTGATAATTTCAGGGAAAAACTTAACTCTGATTATTTCTGTCTATAACTGGACTCTGATTATTTCAGGCATAAACTAGACTCTGACGAATTTCTGTTGTTAATTGGACTCTGTTAATTTTCCGGGTAAACTTGACTGATTATTTCAGGCATAAATTGGACTCTGAATATTTTGGGCACAAAGTGAACTCTGATGAATTTTCGGTATAAAACTTGACTCTAATGAAAATTGATCTGAAAATGGACTCTGACGAAATTTACTCACAAAGTGGACTCAAAATAATTTAGGTCAACAACTAGACTCTGACGAATTTTGGTCTTTACAGGTGAAACAGCTGTAAATGGTTATTAAACTTAAAGTAATGACTAAGGTGCCTGTTTTCCTTAACAAAACGTCTAAGACAATATTCTCTGAAAATGGTCTTTGAAAAATACGAGGTTCGAAAACTGGTACAATAAGCCCGTAGAGTTTACCCTGAAAACCCTGGCTCTTAAACAGGAATTTGAATATCTCCCATAAGAACTTTAACAAACTTGTATGAACTTATTTTCAGCATAAGAACTTTTAACAAACTTCTAAAGTCTCGGAAATTATTTTTCTCGTAAGAATTCCCTAATTCCAAATCAGTGACTGCCCAAATTCGCCTGAAAAACCCTGGCTCTTAAACAGGAATTTCTAAATTTACCTGAAAACCCTGACTCTTAAACAGGAATTTCTCCGATGTTGAAAACAGGCAAAATATGTCCGTAGATTTTACCTGTAAATGCTGGCTCTTAAACAGTAATTTCTAAATTTACCTGAAAACCCTGGCTCTTAAACAGGAATTTCTCCCAAAACAAAAATTCCTCTGTGCGTTGCCATCCCTAAAGTGTATTTGGCCTGTTATGTTGGACATTGTCTTCTTTGTTGGCATCGTTATGTTCTGGTCTTGTCCTTACTCTCATGGTGGGTAGAGTAAATAGTTCCGTGATTTGGGTGTTCATGGTAGGTTGTTCTATTCTTATGTGAATTGCTTCAAGAATTTGTAATCTTCTTGCATCTTGGGTTTTGTCTATTATGCAGGTATTTTTGTTCAACATTTCTCTTGTTAGGGTGATGTCATGGGCTTGTCTTATGTGATTCCTAGGGGCACCGGATTGAAGATGGCATGTCAAACGCCTCGTCAGCTTGGTTGACGTCATACCTATGTACTTAGATTGAAGGTTACATCCTTCGTGGGGGCAAGTGTACATGTATACAACGCTTGACTGCTGTAGAGGGTTCTCTGTCGGCTTCGGGCTGTTTTTTGATAAGGAGTTCGGAAGTCTTCTTGGTTTTGTATAATATTATCAGGTTTATGTTCTGGTTAGGAGGAGGGCGTTTTACTCCTTTATGGATTATTTCTTACATTATTCTTTCCTCTTTTATATGTTCACTGTGCATGGTTGATTTGTAATATAATTTTATTGGAGGTATTATGGTTTCTGTTCTAGGTTCTGGATTATACCAACGATCCAAGTGTCTTCTTATAGCAGCGTTTATTTCCGCGTTGCTATATCCGTTGTTCACCAATACCTGCATTACTCTTTCAAACTCTCTACTCACGTTGCTCCATTCAGAGCAGTGGGTAAGCGCTCGACGAATATAAGCTTTGAGAACACTGGCTTTGTATCTTTGGGGGCACTCACTTCTACCGTTCAGGCATAATCCTATGTTGGTGGGCTTGGTATATACGTTGGTGCTTAAAGAGGTTCCTGTTTTTGTTATTTTCCTGACAGTTATTTTCACTATTTGCATGTGTAAATTAATTGGAGAACTCCTATTCCAGTTAAGCCCTGATGCTAAGAAAATAGTTAGAGGGATAGAAGCCCTAAACCAGAAAATAATAAATACAGAATATGCGGTCATATTCAATGAAACATGTTTGAAAGAAGACCTGCTGCCAGTATACACCAATATATATATATATATACATATATATATATTAGAACTTGCGTTTCCCTGATTTTATATCTACATTTGAGTGAGGTGGGAAGGGTGATGTGGCATTACATTTGAGTAAGGTGGGAAGGATGATGTGGCATTAGAGGATATTAATAGGGTATTAAAAGTATCAAATTAAAAGTATTGATACTTTTAATACCCTATTAATATCCTCTAATGCCACATCATCCTTCCCACCTTACTCAAATGTAATGCCACATCACCCTTCCCACCTCACTCAAATGTAGATATATATATATATATATATATATATATATATATATATATATATATATATATATATATATATATATATATATATATATATATATATATATATATATATAAAATTTTTGTTTTTAATTTTTTTTCCGTTTGTTTTCAGAGAATTTGCATGGAACTTGCACACCTTGCTGAACAGATGCCTATCTACAAACGTGCCAATTATGAACGAAATCGGTCGACGTCAAGCTCAGCTACAGGTGGCCAAACTTCGATCATATTTTACTCAGGTGAGTAATTTACAACTTCAAGGTGTTATAGCTTTCATTTATTCATCAATTTACATGCAAATTACAGATTATATGTAGGGTTTGTGCTTCTACAAACTTATCTAGAAATTTTAGTCCAAAGTCAATTTGTTGATTTTATAAATATTTATAAACGTCATATATTGCATATTTTTGGAAGGGGAACTTTGAATAATGGTATTATTGCACTAAACACTTTTTTTGATAAAACTGCTTGTAGAAATCCTTTATTATATGCTATTGTGATATCTGTGTGTTATAGAAATGATTTTAGTTAACAAATGTGTTCCCTGAGAGTTTTGGCAAATGTTGAAAATTCGTTGGAAATGCTTTGTTATGCATTTTTTTCTCCCTTTCTATTTAGGGTGTGATGCTGAAACTTGGCCCAGTTGCAGCCCTTTCCTTCACCATTCCGCAAAAAAAATTTTAAGAAAATTTAATAACTTTTACTTTCCCCCCATATCCCTCCATGTAGTACCCAGTTGAGTTTAGCCCTTTGGTCCAGCCTCTCAACCGTCAATCATCAGGTGTACAGGTTCCTGAGCCTATTGGGCTCTATCATATCTACAGGTGAAACTGTGTATGGAGTCAGCCTCCACCACATCACTCCCTAATGCATTCCATTTGTCAACCACTCTGACACTAAAAAAGTTCTTTCTAATAGCTAAATGAGCTGTGGCTCATTTGGGCACTCAGTTTCCACCTGTGTCCCCTAGTGCGTGTGCCCCTTGTGTTAAATAGACTGTCTTTATCTACCCTATCAATTCCCTTGAGAATCTGGAATGTGGTGATCATGTCCCCCCTAACTCTTCTGTCTTCCAGCGAAGAGAGGTTTAATTCCCGTAGTCTCTCCTCATAGCTCATACCTCTCAGCTCGGGTACTAGTCTGGTGGCAAACCTTTGAACCTTTTCCAGTTTGGTCTTATCCTTGACTAGATATGGACTCCATGCTGGGGCTGCATACTCCAGGATTGGCCTATGTGGTATACAAAGTTCTGAATGATTCCTTGCACAAATTTCTGAATGCCGTTCTTATGTTGGCCAGCCTGGCACATGCCGCTGATGTTATCTTCTTGATATGGGCTGCAGGAGACAGGTCTGGCGTGATATCAACCCCAAAGTCTTTTTCTTTCTCTGACTCTTTAAGTATTTCATCTCCCAGATGGTACCTTGTATCTGGCCTCCTGCTCCCTACACCTATCTTCATTACATTACATTTGGTTGGGTTAAACTCTAACAACCATTTGTTTGACCATTCCTTCAGCTTGTCTAGGTCTTCTTGAAGCCTCAAGCAGTCCTCTTCTGTTTTAATCCTTCTCATAATTTTGGCATCGTCCGCAAACATTGAGAGAAATGAATCTATACTCTCCGGGAGATCATTTACATATATCAGAAACAAGATAAGACCGAGTACAGGGACCTGTGGGACTCCACTGGTGACTTCACGCCAATCTGAGGTCTCACCCCTCACCGTAACTCTGCTTCCTATTGCTCAGGTACTCCCTTATCCACTGGAGCACCTTCCCAGCTACACCTGCCTGTCTCTCCAGCTTATGTACCAGCCTCTTATGCGGTACGTGTCAAAGGCTTTCCGACAATCCAAGAAAATGCAGTCCGCCCAGCCTTCTCTTTCTTGCTTAATCTTTGTCATCTGGTCGTAGAATTCTATTAAGCCAGTCAGGCAAGATTTACCCTCCCTGAATCCATGTTGGCGATTTGTCACGAAGTCGCTTCTCTCCAGATGTGTTACCAGGTTTTTTCTCACGATCTTCTCCGTCGCCTTGCATGGTATACAAGTCAAGGACACTGGCCTGTAGTGCAGTGCCTCTTGCCTGTCGCCCTTTTTGTATATTGGGACTACATTCGCCGTCTTCCATATTTCTGGTAGATATCCCGTCTCCAGTGACTTACTATACACTATGGAGAGTGGCAAGCAAAGTGCCTCTGCACACTCTTTCAGTACCCATGGCGAGATCCCCTCTGGACCAACAGCCTTTCTAACATCCAGATCCAGCAGGTGTCTCTTGACCTCCTCTCTTGTAATTTCGAACTCTTCCAAGGCCGCCTGGTTTACCTCACTTTCTCCTAGCACACTGACCTCACCTTGTTCTACTGTGAAGACCTCCTGAAACCTCTTGTTGAGTTCTTCACACACCTCTTTGTCACTCTGTATACCTGTCCTCGCCTGTTCTAAGTTTCAATACCTGTTCTTTCACTGTTGTTTTCCTTCTGATGTGACTGTGGAGTAGCTTTGGTTCGGTCTTGGCTTTGTTTACTATATCATTTTCATAACTTTTCTCTGCTTCTCTTCTCACCCTGACATACTCATTCCTGGTTCTCTGGTATCTCTCTCTGCTTTCTGGTGTTCTGTTATTCCAGAAGTTTCTCCATGCCCTTTTGTTCACTTTCTTCGCTTCCATACATGCCCTATTATACCATGGATTCTTTTGTTGCTTCTCGGATTTTTCCCTTTGGGCCGGGATGAACCTGTTTACTACCTCCTAACACTTTTGGGTGACATAGTCCATCATATCTTTTACAGACTTATCTCTGAGGTCTGTGTCCCAAGGTATTTCCCTTAGGAAACTTCTCATCTCTTCGTAATTCCCCTTTCCGAATGCCAGCCTTTTGTTTCCTAGTTCTTTTTTGGGGGGAGATAATTCCTAGCTCTACCAGGTACTCAAAGTTCAATACACTGTGATCACTCATTCCCAAGGGTGCTTCCATCTTAACTTCTCTTATATCCCACTCATTTAGGGTAAATATCAAATCAAGCATTGCTGGTTCATCTTCTCCTCTCATTCTTGTTGGTTCCTTGATGTGCTGGCTTAGAAAGTTTCTTGTTGCCACGTCCAGCAGCTTAGCTCTCCATGTTTCTGGTCCTCCATGTGAGTCTCTGTTCTCCCAATCTATCTTCCCATGGTAGAAGTCTCCCATAATTAGTAGTCCAGATCCATTCCAGCTAGCGACAGAAGCTGCTCTCTCTATTATGTTAATGGTGGCCATGTTGTTTCTGTCCTATTCCTGTCTGGGTCTTCTGTCATTTGGTGGATGATTATAAATGACTACGAATATCATTTTTTGCCCTCCAGTTGTTATGGTACCTGCTATGTAGTCACTGAAACCTTCACAGCCCTGAATAACCATCTCCTCAAAATCCCAACCATTTCTTACCAGCAGAGCTACACCACCACCACCTCTTCCTTCCCTCTCTTTCCTCATAACACAATAGTTCTGTGGGAACACTGCATTTGTTATCGTTTTCGTTAGCTTTGTTTCTGTGAGGGCTATTATGTATGGGTTTTCCTCTAGTACCCATTCTCCAAGCTCATTTCCTTTATTTGTAATTCCATCTATGTTAGTGTACATTGTCTTGAGGCTCACTTTCTTCTGTCCCTTCTCAAATCGCCTCCTTGGTGAGTGTTCTGCTGGTGGGGGAATCTGTTCCATGGGTGTGAGGATCTGTGAGGTGGATAACAAGGTCTCAGAGGATACTGGTATGAGGGCTGGGGGATCCAGTGAAGGGGGAGGGACAGGGAGGGTATGGGGTGAAAGGGGAGGGAGGACGGGAAGGAAAGGGGGGGGAGGGGGGACTTGGTGGGGAGGAGGAGAGGGGTAGAAGGATTGGGTGTGGGGGGGAAGGAGATTTGGCTAAACATTTGAGTGGGGGCAGGGAGGATATGGGGTAGGGGGGTTTTCTATGCAGAGGAGGGTGGCGGGATTTTCCTCCCCGCTGGTGTTACTTGGTAGCTGGTTGTGGGATCCCCCTTCTCCTCTGGGGATGTTGTGTTGGGAGCTGTGACTTCCTGGTTTTCCCCTCTTGCCCTGCGCCTCTTCCTTGCTTCTGCCGCCATGGCTCTCTCCTCCCTCGTCATATCTCTCTGGAGGAATACATTTTTAAATTCTTCCACATTTTGCAGGTAGCTCATCCTTGATAGAATCTCCTCCTTTGTGTTCTTCTTTGCAAACACTATCTTCATCACACGATCTCAGTCTTTGTTTTACAAGCCTAGCCTGAAAACCTTCTCAATGCTATGCTCAGCCCCTTCCATGTCTAGTGCCTTCAGTATTTCATTCACTGCCGCTTTGTCCTTATCATTCCACTCTGTCCTATTGGAGCCTTCCTGCTCTTTAATACCCACAACAACCACTGATCTTTTCCTTTCCAGCAGCTGGCTAGTGGAGAGTGCCGCTTACTGTGAGGTGGCTGCTTTCATGGCCACCTCCATCACTGCAGACAATACTTCAGAGTTATTTTTTTTTTTTTAGCATTTCTGCAAATGTTGCTTTTATTGTGGCATTCTCTTCCAAAATACTGTTACCACCTTCTCCCTGGATGATTTTCTGAGTCTCAGCATCGATACCATTCTCTTTGAGGGCTCTAATCTCCTCCTTTGCTGCTGTCAGCTCTCTTTTCAGGTTGCGTATTTCGTTCTTCATTTCCTGCATCATTTTTTGCATCTCACTCTTGATGTCCTCGAGAAACTGGGCGAACATTTCCTTCATTTCGTCACCTTGACTTTTCCCTGTTCCCCTGGTACCTCTGGCTGTCATGCTTGCCCCTGTTCCTATAGTTGTGCCGTGATAGGATTTGTCAGGAGGGCAGAGCAGGATGGGAAAGAGAGAGAGAGAGAGAGAGAGAGAGAGAGAGAGAGAGAGAGAGAGAGAGAGAGAGAGAGAGAGAGAGAGAGAGAGAGAGAGAGAGAGAGAGAGAGAGAATGTGTGTGTGTACTCACCTAGTTGTACTCGCCTAGTTGTGCTTGCAGGGGTTGAGCTCTGGCTCTTTGGTCCCACCTCTCAACCGTAAATCAACAGGTGTAGAGGTTCCTGAGCCTATTGGGCTCAGGAAGTTTCATATCAGGATCATATCTACACTTGAAACTGTGTATGGAGTCAGGCTCCACCACATTGCTTCCTAATGCATTCCATTTGTCAACTACTCTGACACTAAAAAAGTTCTTTCTAATATCTCTGTGGCTCATTTGGGCACTGTTTCCACCTGTGTCCCCTAGTGCGTGTGCCCCTTGTGTTAAATAGCCTGTCTTTATCAACCCTGTCGATTCCCTTGAGAATTTTGAATGTGGTGATCATGTCCCCCCTAACTCTTCTGTCTTCCAACGAAGTGAGATTCAATTCCCGTTGTCTCTCCTCATAGCTCATACCTCTCTGCTCGGGTACTAGTCTGGTTGCAAACCTTTGAACCTTTTCCAGTTTAGTCTTATGCTTGACTAGATATGGACTCCATGCTGGAGCCGCATACTCCAGGATTGGTCTGACATATGTGGTATATAATGTTCTGAAAGATTCCTTACACAAGTTTCTAAAGGCCGTTCTTATGTTAGCCAACCTGGCATATGCTGCTGATGTTATCCTCTTGATATGAGCTTCAGGGGACAGGTCTGGCATGATATCAACCCCCAGGTCTTTCTCTCTCTCTGACTCTTGAAGTACTTCATCTCCCAAGTGATACCTTGTATCTGGTCTCCTGCTTCCTACCCCTATCTTCATTACATTACATTTGCTTGGGTTAAACTCTAACAGCCATTTGTTTGACCATTCCTGCAGCTTGTCCAGGTCTTCTTGAAGCCTCAAACTGTCCTCCTCTGTCTTAATCCTTCTCATAATTTTGGCGTCGTCAGCAAACATTGAGAGGAATGAGTCTACACCCTCTGGCAGATCATTTACGTATATCAGAAACAGGATAGGTCCAAGCACAGAGCCCTGTTGGACTCCACTGGTGACTTCACGCCATTCTGAGGTCTCACCCCCTCACTGTAACTCTCTGCTTCCTATTGCTTAGGTACTCCCTTATCCACTGGAGCGCCCTACCAGTGACTCCTGCCTGTTTCTCCATCTTATGCATCAACCTTTTATGGGGTACTGTGTCAAAGGCTTTCCGACAGTCCAAAAAAATGCAGTCCGCCCATCCTTCTCTTTCTTGCTTAATCTTTGTCACCTGATCATAGAATTCTATCAAGCCTGTAAGGCAAGATTTACCCTCCCTGAACCCATGTTGATGGGTTGTCACGAAGTCTCTTCTCTCCAGATGTGTTATGTGTTTTTTCTCATAATCTTCTCCATCACCTTGAATGGTATACAAGTTAAGGACACTGGCCTGTAGTTCAGTGCCTCTTGTCTGTCACCCTTTTTAAATATTGGTACTACATTAGCAGTCTTCCATACTTCCAGTAGGTCTCCCGTTTCCAGTGACGTACTATACACTATGGAGAGTGGTAAGCAAAGTGCTCCTGTACACTCTTTCAATACCCATGGTGAGATTCCATCCGACCCAACAGCTTTTCTCACATCCAGCTCCAATAGGTGCTTCTTGACCTCATATCTTGTATTTTCGAACCTTTCCATGGTCACCTGGTTTGGTGCCACCTCTTCTAGTGCCATGAGTTCTCCCTGTTCTATTGTAAAGACCTCCTGGAACCTTTTGTTGAGTTCTTCACACACCTCTTTGTCATTCTCTGTGTACCTGTCCTTGCCCACCCTAAGTTTCATCACCTGTTCCTTCACTGTTGTCTTCCTCCTGATGTGACTGTGTAGTAGCTTTGGTTCGGTCTTGGCTTTATTAGCTATATCATTTTCATACCTTTTCTCAGCTGCTCTTCTCACACTAACATACTTGTTCCTGGTTCTCTGGTATCTCTCTCTACTTTCTGGTGTTCTGTTATTACGGAAGTTCCTCCATGCCCATTTGTTCAACTCCTTTGCTTTCATACATTCCCTATTAAACCACGGATTCTTCCTTTGCTTCTCTGTTTTTTCCTGTTGGGCTGGGACAAACCTGCTTACAGCCGCCTGACATTTTTGGGTGACATAGTCCATCATGTCTTGTATGGACTTGGTTCCGAGTTCTGTGTCCCAATGTATATCCCATAAAAATTTATTCATCTCCTCATAGTTTCCCTTTCGGAACGCCAGCCCTTTGTTTCCCAGTTCTTTTTTGGGGGTGATAATTCCTAGCTCAACCAGGTACTCAAAGCTCAATACACTATGATCACTCATTCCCAAGGGGGCTACCAACTTAACTTCCCTTATATCCGACTCATTTAGGGTAAATATCAGATCAAGCAAGGCTGGTTCATCCCCTCCTCTCGTTCTTGTCGGTCCCTTGACGTGTTGACTTAAAAAGTTTCTTGTTGCCACATCCAGCAGCTTAGCTCTCCATGTGTCTGGGCCTCTATGTGGGTCTCTGTTCCCCCAATCTATCTTTCCATTGTTGAAGTCTCCCATGATTAGTAGCCCGGATCCGTTCCTGCTAGCCACAGAAGCTGCTCTCTCTATTATATTGATGGTGGCCAAGTTGTTTCTATCATATTCCTGTCTGGGTCTTCTGACATTCGGTGGGGGTTATATATGACTACTACTATAATTTTCTGTCCTCCAGTTGCTATGTTGCCTGATATGTAGTCACTGAAACCTTCACAGTTCTGAATTACCATCTCTTCGAAACTCCAACCTTCTCTTAGTAGCAAAGCTACACCACCACCTCCTCTCCCTTCTCTCTCTTTCCTCACTACATAGTAGTCCTGTGGAAACACTGCATTTGTTATGGTGTTTGTTAGCTTTGTTTCTGTGAGTGCTATTATGTCTGGGTTTTTATTTAGTGCCCATTCTCAGAGTTCACTTGTTTTATTTGTAATTCCATCTATGTTAGTGTACATTGCCTTGAAGCTCACTTTCTTCAGTTCATTTTCTTGTCCCTTTCTTGGCGAACTTTCTGCTGGTGTGGGAAGCTTTTCAGTGGGTGAGATGATCTGTGAGGTGGTTTGCAGGGTCTCAGGGGAGTTTGGGGTGAGGGGTGGGGGTTTCATGGAAGGGGGGGACAGGTAGGGTGTGGGTTAAAGAGATAGGGGGGACATGGAGGATATGGGGTGAGGGGGGAGGAGGGATAGGGAGGGTATGGGATGAAGGGGGAGGGGGGACAGGGGGGGAAAGGTGGGAGGGGGAACATGATGGGAATGGGGAAGGGATGACAGGGTAAGAATGGGGTGGGGGGGGGTGAGGGTTGGGTGGGGGCAGGTAGGGTTGGGTGGGGGCAGGTAGGGTTGGGTGGGGGCAGGTAGGGTGAGGGGTAGGGAGGGTTCCTATGCAGAGTGGGGTGGTGGGGTTGCCCTCCCCTCTGGTGTTGCTGGGATGCTGGTTTTGGGTTCGCCTCTTGTCTCTGGAACTGTTGTGTTGGGGGCTGTGATTTTCTGGTTTGCTTCTCCCTCCCTGCGCTTCCTCCTTGCCTCTGCTGCCCTGGCTCTCTCCTCCTTCATCCTGTCCCTCTGCAGGAATACATTCTTGTATCCCTCCACATGCTGCAGTCGACTCTTCCTTTCGAGAATATCCTCCTTCGTGGTTTCGTTTGTAAACACCACCTTTACAAGTCGGTTTCTGTCCTTGTTGTACCAGCCCAACCTGAAAACCTTCTCAATGTTTCGTTCAGCCCCTTCCATCTGTAACCCCTTCAGTAGCCCCTGTACTGCCTCTCTATCCTTGCTATTACATTCTTGCCTGTTGGATCCTTCCTGTTCTTTGATGCCTACAACTACCACTGATCTTTTTCTCTCCAGCAGCTGAGTGGTGCACCTTGCTGCTTCCTGTGAGGTAGCTGCCTGCATCGCTACCTCCCTCACTGTGTCCATAGCTTCTGAGCTCTTTTTCAGTATATCTGCAAATGTTTCAGGTACAGAGGCATTTCCTTCCAATGTAACATTCCCACCTTCCCTTTGGATGATAATCTGATGCTCGGTCTCTTTATTTTTTTCTGTGAGGGATTTGATCTCCTCCCTTGCTGATGTCAGCTCACTTTGCAGGTTGTTAATTGTAATCCTCATTTCCTGCATCTCCTTCCTGAATTCCTCCAGAACTTTGGTTAGCATGTCCCTCGTTTGATCAATTTGGCTGTTCCCTGTGTCCCTGTTGCGTCCACCTGCCATTTTGCCCTTGTCAAGAGAGAGAGAGAGCAAGAATAGTCCTAGTGTGAGTGGGTGTAGTGGGGGGGGGGGTGTTTTGGGAGAGTGGGAGTGGTGGTGGGGGGGGGGAGTGTGTAGGGAGGGTGAGAGGGGGGGTTAAGAGATGGGTGAGGTGTAGTCTTCAGATTACGGCGGGTGGGGGAGGATTAGCGGCTTATCTGGGTTCCCAGTGAGCTCACAGTTGCTGTCCCTGTTACCTGTCTACCACGATTGTATTATTACGATTGTATTATTGAATGGAATGCAATAGTGTCTATGATATATTATAAAAACCTTGTACACTGTTGGAGACTTATGAGAGACACTTACCAGCCAGCCCCCCACAAGCACTCTAGGTGAATACACGGCGTGTCGTCGGTAATCCTGTGAGGTCTTCAGGTCTCCACGTGGGTCCCGCTGGTGCGACTGATGCTGCCTCAAGAAGTCGATCTTCACTAGATATCTTCTCTAAATTCACTAAGATAATTCACCACGAGATGTGATCAATGTGTTGCATTACAATGCCACTGTTCAATTTACACTGTCCCGATTCTCACTGCACAGTACACCCGCTCCCTTGAACCCTATTGTTCCCTCGGTTAACGCGGACCGCTGACCCTACACGTCTACTCACGATCAAAGCTGACCCAAGAATTGTGTGTGTGTGTGTGTGTGTGTGTGTGTGTGTGTGTGTGTGTGTGTGTGGGCGATCCGACCCTCTCACTGAAGTGAAGGGGGAGGGGGTAGGAGAGAGATAGAGAGAGGAGGGAGGGAGAAAGAGAAGGAGGAGAGAGGGATAGGCATTTGTATAGTGTATCTATACAAATGCAGCTGCACTCTGGAAACTGCACTCCGAAATATATGCTACATTGGACATACGATAAATATATTGAGTAGACGTCTAACACTTCATTTGCAAGACGGAGATATTAAGCAACAGCATTCCAAACACCATCCTGAATCGCCAAGACATAGTGAAAGATCGTAGAAGGCCTCGTATGCTTGAGGCTGTGTTCATTCAGAAGGTGACACCAGTAATCAACATCCAGTTGAATTTGAATTCGAGCATACAGCTGTTCGATGGTCCTCCATTGATCAGAGGGAAGATGTAAGATCCGACGGACAGCTCGAAGCCGGAGTCAGGCAACACAGTTACCTCACCCTATCCGTCGGCGCTTCTTACGATTACAGGGGTTATGTGAATCGTAGAGTGAGGTGTACCCAAACTTATAATGGATAGAGTTCTCCTTGTAAAGGACCTTTGCCAAAGGAAGGCTGCTTAACCGAGAAGCTACAGTCAAATTCCAAGGAAAAACATCATCCTCATAGAGGCTGGAAAATGGAACTCCTCAGGGAGACATGCTAAACCCTTTTCTCTTCAACTGTCTCATGGAACAATTCATGAAACTCAAGTTACCAAAAGCCAAACTGCTTAACTATGCAGACGACTTTGGTCATCATCAATGGCAAAGGCGCCAGAAACCATGCTCAAAAATGCCTAGATATTATCAAAAGGGACGCGGAACCCATAGCAGTGAAAATAAACCGCACTAAAACCAAAGCAATGGCCGTTAAAATGAGAACTCAAGACATCAGACTCGCAATACAAAGACATGAAATTGAGTGGGTTACTTCTTTTCAATACCTAGGAGTCATAATAGACATCCAGTTGAAATTCACTCAAGAAAATGAAAATTTTCGGCAACGTTGTACAGCCAGAAACTCAGCTTTGCGCTCCCTGACAAGTCTTAGAGATGGTGCACCTCTACTGATACTCAAAATGTACTACGTTCAAGCAGTTAGGTCACTCATTGAATATGCTGCTCCTGCTCTTACATCCCTCAGTGATAACTAATAGTAGAAACTGGAAGTGTCTCAAAATGATGCCCTCAGAACAATTCTGGGAGCACCTATATGAACGCGCCGAGAGAATCTAAGAATGGAAACCAACTTACCAGCCTTAGAAAACAGGATCAAACAAAGGATCCCCACCATGACAGCAAAACTTGTTGGAACCACCGCCAGACTGTCAATCAAAGATAGCTTACACAGATTGCTTCAGAGAAACCTTCAATATAGAACAAATTCATGGACGAATAATCTAGTGAAGATTCTAGAGAAAGTGGACTTGAAATGGACCATTAAAAACAAAGGAGAAGATAGACCATATCAACACTTTCGGCAGCCTCCTTCATGGGAAGAATTGAGTCTAAAGAAAAAGGATTACCAGTTAAAAAATTAAAGGATTACCAGTTAAAAAATCAGCATGTGACACAGAGGTTCAAAGCAGTCATAGAACGACAAATGAAAACCATCTCAAGACCTACAACGACTCATATCCTCATAGATGGATCAGCTGATCAAGAAAGAGGTTCTGCTGGGGCAGCAGTTTACACTAACAATCATGAAGTTTACTGAAGCATGAATAGTCGGTGCTCAACATTACAAACAGAATTTAATACCCTGTAGGAAGCCATAAACTATACAATTGAGAATAATTTACATGTCATCATTCATACCGACTCTAAATCTTCGCTTCAGGCATTGTTATCCACACAACACAGAGATAATATACAACTCCTCAAAGAAATCCAACATATAGGAAAAGAAGCCCATAATTTAGGGCTGTCAATCACCCTAAATTGGATACCAAGTCACATTGGCAGATGGTAATGAAAAGGCAGACTCACCAGCAAAAACTGCCACTGCTCTAACTGTTGTACAGGTTCAAATACCTCCAAGTTTTTCACAGATTAAGGGATATCCAGAGACATTGCAGTATTCATACACAGACTCAGACTTGGTTACAAGTGCTGCTGGGAGGTAATAAACCCAATAGTTAAAGTGTGTTATATCTATGGAACAGAAGCAGAGGCGCCACTATTGCACTACTTACTGGAATGTGAAGCTACTGAAGCCCTGCGCATCAAAGTCAACATTTATCCAACGACAGCAGCTGCATTAGATGTACATTCCACAGCGACTACAATGATTAGAAAAGTTGTTGAAGAATGGGATTCACTAGTGAACATTCTACACCTACATCCGCCACTAAAATAATGTTATTAAAACAAGACTAAAATCAGTTCACTAAAACCGAAGCGAAAAAGAAACAGGAAAAAATGAAGAAACCCCACCTCCATTTAAAACTTTGACCCAAATATCAGAGTAAAAAGGTTATCGTAAATAACCGAATTCAATTACGAGCTCCCCATAGCCTCTGCTACATGGACATTTCGTTCTGAGTAACTAAATCTAAAACAACAACACAACAACAACCTTGTAAAGAGAAGGATCTACTGTTACCCATTGAGGGTATGGACACAATGCGACCCAAACGTCTGAAGGTTGGAGCTACTCCCCTTGACAGTCTTGCTTTCGGGGGAAGCAATATTCTCAAGGTCCCGAAGGACGTTACCGGCATCACACTCACTGACATTAGTCAGGAAGGTGATGATATCGTGCTCTGTTTTTCATATGAGGAAGAGCCAGAAAAACTCTTGACCAACGATGCCATACTTTGCAAGGAGCACCACCTACATCCTCATTTCCCACATCAGTACCAGGCCGAAAGAACTGATGTTACCAGCAGGACCAGCCAGTGGAACTCTGACCGACTGCAACATAATATCATGGACAATATCGAAGACGAAAATCCGAACTTGGGTGTAATCAACCTAGAGTTCTGCAACACCGACAAATCATCAATGAAGATTACTTTCACCACCATAGCTGCAGCCACCCTGGCTGCCACACAAGGTTTCTACTGCTTCGGCTTACAAATACAACCCCACACAGTAAAAAAAGAAACGATACCATGAGATCCAGTAGTGTTTCAAGTGCTACGTGCTCTCCCACCCCACCAATAAGCGTCAACACCGTAGTCATGTAGTGTCCACAAGTGAAGCCTGTGCGCACTGGACCATCACTACTCCATATGTACGGCAACAGCCCATCGCTACTTGCTCTGTGATGGCAATCACCCCGCAATTTCGTACCACTGCCTCTGCAGACAGGAACACATCAAGGCCCAGGTTGAAGCCCAGAGAAAAAACCCTTCTTCATCCGCGACCAGAGCCCCAAGCACTCAACCCTCCACCTCGGCTCCAATCAATCGATCAGAAAACTTTCCAGTCTTACCCCCCCTCCCCGCTCAGCTCGTTGTCGCCGTGTGGGGGCTTCGTGGGCGGCTGCTGGAGTGTGATGCTCCTTCGGACAGTCCTCTGTCCTTTTCTAGCCTTGTGCTCCTGCTGCCGTCCTCTCCAATTCTGCTGGGCACCTTTTCCTTTTCCTTCTGTTTCGTTTTTCTCCCCCCCTCTTCTCCTATCTGCTTGCCGTTTCCTGCCGACCTTTTGCTCGTTCTGGTTCTTCCATGGACTTCTTCTATTTTGACGCCCGGGTGCTTGAGGAGGCATACTCATGCACCCGTAGAACTGCAGTACCCGACGTCGAGAGCGAGGGGAACCTTTTATTGTCAATCCCCACTTCGTCACTGAACCCGATCTCGACGGACTGTCGGTTTCTTAAGGTGGCGTTTGTGGGGCGTATACTCACGACGCACCCCTAGGAGGCCCCGACAAGATCGGCGATAGCTTCTTGTTGGGTGTCCTGCCTCTAATTGTGGCTCCATGGTGGGTGTGGGGGCACATTCGTGAGTGAATTTTTCTTTTCGTCACGATGAAAACCCCTGTTTCGGCTGCTTCTAGCTTCCCTTCTCAGGCTCGTGGGGTGGGCGACCAAGCCCCCGAGTCGGTCCGTATTGGAAGACCGGGCTCTGTAGCCTCCGCTGCATTGGGCCCCGACCTTGCTCCTCCTTTGGCCTCTCTGACTCCTTCCCCTGGCTCCCTTCCCTCCTCTGTGGTTGGGTCGAGCCCCAAGCCCCCAGTGGTGACTACCTCGTCCCCTGGCACGGCTCCTTCTCTAGTTGTAACTACTGCGCCTTTTAACCCCTCTCTCTCTGGGGGTTCTCACCGCCGTCCTCGTCACGGCCGCTCTCGCTCGATTCCTTCCAGTTCTGCTACCTATCAAGCCTTGTTTGGTCCCGCTTCGTGGGCCAAATATTTTGATCTCCTCCCTCTTGATTCTGCGCCTCCTGACGATTTCTCCCTTCATCGACATCTCATTGATTCCGTGGATGCCTCCATTACTTTCAACCCCACTCGTCTCGGTACACGTGTCGTTGCTGCTCCTTCTCAGGATGCTGCTTCCCGCTTGGCTGCCTTGTCCTGCCTTGGCGAGACCCCCGTTCGGGTCTCGAAAAACGCTCAGTTGAATGCCAGTGTTGGCACTATTTTGCTCCCGCCCCATGTTGCAACCGGTGTTCGGGACCTGCGCGACTGCCACGACGATATTCGACATATCCTCGCTGCCCAGGGCCATTCTATTCTCCAGGTGGACACGTTTACTCGTCCCCCTCGTGGTAGTCGCCGTCAACCCCTCCGGGTTGTGAAGATTACCTTTGATGGTAGGACCCTTCCACCCTCTGTCATTCTTGCTGGTGCCAGGTGCTCTGTCCAGGAGTACATTCCTTCTCCTCGGCTCTGCAACAAGTGCTGGAGGTTTGGGCATGGTGCCCTCCGCTGCTCCGGGACTGTCTCTCTCTGTCCTTTGTGTGGTGGCGAAGGTCACTCTAAGTCGGAGTGCACTTCTCCCCAGGCTCGTTGCCTCAACTGCGGTGAGGCCCATCCTACCTTCTCCCGTGCGTGTGTCCATTACAAGCTTGAGGCAGCCGTCCTCAACCTGAAGCACCGGGAGCGTTTATCTTTTCCTGAGGCGAGGCGCCAGGTTCGCCGGCTCCCGCCTTATGCTAATATCTCTTATGCTCGCGTGTTGCGCTCTTCCTCTCCTCGTCCTTCCCGCCTTCCTCAGACTCACAACCGTTTCCGGGCCTTGGACCCTGATGCGCCCACTGCCCCCTCCTCTGTTCCTTCGGGTTCTCTCCCGAAGGATCCTCCTCCTGGTCCTCTGTCTGGGGTTCCCCTTCCTTCTACCCGGTCTGTCGTGTCTTCTGTGTCTTCTTCCTCGTCCCCCTCCGGTCCTCCTTCCCATCCTCTTCCTCCATCTATCAGCTCTCCCCACCGCCTGTCGGTGCGGGCAGATGTCCATCGCTCTCCTACCGGCCGTCGTGTGTGCTCTCGTTCGGCTTCTCCGGTTGAGACACTGGAATCCGTTGCCCGGTACGTAGTTGCTGGGACACCGGTCTCTTTAAGTCAGAAGCGTAAGCCTGGCTCCTCTCCTTCCTCTTCCCCGGCGGGTAAGAAGGCTTCGCTTTCTTCCTCAGCTCCTCCTTCTGGCTCTGTTGCTCCTTCCCCTCCCGTTTCAGTGCTTGCGCCCCCGTTCCTGCTATGGAGGTTTCTTTGGACCCTGCTTCCCTTTCGGTTGCTGCTCTTGCTGGGGTGCGCACCCCTCTTTCTACTCCCCCTCCTCCTGCTGCTGTCCTTGACGGATCCTCTCCGTTGTCTCCTCCTCTTCCTCCTCCTCCTCCTCCTCCTCCTCCTCCTCCGGACCCTGCCCGCCCGCCTCTGATCTGTTCTCCCGTTTCCTTCCCTCCGTCTTTGCTCAGTTTACCCATGCCCCCTAACCCTGACTTTGCTGACCCTGATCCCGACCCTGATATTCTTTAACGTGCTCTGTTGCTCTTTCGCCTTTGTTTCTTCCTTGTTCTCTGTTTTTGTCCTTTCTCTTCTCGTCGTTGTCCATTCTTCAATGGAACGTTCGAGGTTATTACGCCAATTTCCTCGAACTCCAACTTCTGGTTTCGCGGTTTTCGCCCCTTTGTGTCTGTCTCCAGGAGCCAATGCTTGGTGCTCGTCCTGGTCGTTTTCGTGGTTATTCCTTTCTCTCCCCCCCCCCAGCCATTGCTGGGGCTTCTAATTCTTCTGCTCTCTTGATTCGGGCTGATGTTCCCTTTGTTCCTTTACTTTTTCCTTCGCCTCTCCATTGTTCTGCTGCTCGTATCTTTGTGGGGAAATGGTACACAGTTTGTTCCGTTTATCTCCCCCCGAGTGTCCCGCTTTCTCTTCCTGATTTGAAACACCTCCTAGACTCCTTGCCGGAGCCTGTGCTCCTGCTGGGTGACTTCAATTGTCGTCATTCTCTTTGGGGTGACGTTCTGACGAATACCCGGGGTCGCCTCCTTGAGCCGTTTCTCCTCTCTTCTTCCCTGTCTCTTCTGAATTCTGGTGAGCCCACTCATTTGGACTCTCGAACTCGCACCCTTTCTTGTCTTGATCTTTCTCTCTGCTCTTCTTCTCTTTACTTAGATTTCACGTGGCAGGTTCTTGATGACCTCCATGGAAGTGATCATTTCCCCATCCTTGTTTCCTTTTTCTCTTTTCGCCCTTCCCTCTCTTTCCCTAGGTGGCAGTTTGCTAAGGCGGACTGGACCCTATTTTCCCTCAGTGCTACTCTCTCTGACCTCTCCCTTCTGCCCCTTTCTCGCGCTCTCCTCCTTTTTCATGACACTGTCTTCGACGCTGCCCTCCGCTCTATTCCTCGCTCTTCCTCTCGGGGTCCACGGAAGTGCGTTCCCTGGTGGAATGCGGACTGTGCTCGGGCTGTCCGCTGTAAGCGTGCAGCCTGGAAGAAGCACCGCCGTAGGCAGACGACCGATTCTTTTCTTTTCTTTCGGAAAGCAAGTGCGGTGGCCCGTAGGGCCATCCGTACGGCTAAACGTGAATGTTGGGCATCTTATGTCTCGACAATTACGTCCGAAATCCCTCTGGCCCAGATCTGGAAGCGTATCCGCAAGATAGCGGGTAAGTTCGTTCCCGATGTTTCACCGGTCCTTCACCTCCATGATACTCTTGTGGCGGACCCGTTGCAGGTCGCTTCCGAACTGGGTTCCCACTTTTCTTCTGTTAGCTCTGGTCTTCATCTTCCCCAATCTTTCCTTCTTCGTAAACCTGTCCTTGAGTCTCGTCCTTTAGATTTCTGCACTCATCTTCTGCTTCCCTATAATGATCCCTTCTCTCTCTCTGAACTTCGTTCTGCCCTGGCCCTCTGCGGTTCTACGGCGGCGGGCTCCGATGGTATTCATTATGAGATGCTTCGCCATCTCCCTCCGAGCACGTCTCAGTATTTACTGAGTCTGTATAATCGGATCTGGGAGTCGTCGTCAGTCCCTGTGGACTGGCTCGATGCCGTTGTCCTCCCTGTTCGCAAACCGGGGTCTCTGGGTACTTCCCCTAAGGACTTTCGCCCTATTGCTCTCACAAGTTGTGTCTGCAAACTCTTTGAACGTATGGTTAACGTTCGTCTGATGTGGTTCCTGGAACACCATCACCTCCTCTCCCCTTCTCAATTTGGTTTCCGCAAGTGCCGCAGCACGACAGATGTCCTGGTGAACTTGGAGGTCTATATTCGTACTGCTTTTGCTGCGAAGACCTCCGTTGTTGCCGTCCTTTTTGACCTAGAAAAGGCTTACGACACCACTTGGCGTTATCATATCCTATCTCCACTTCATTCTTTTGGCCTTCGTGGTCATCTCCCTCTCTTTCTCCGCAGCTTCCTCTCTCGTCGTTCCTTTCGGGTGCGCCTTGGTACCGCTCTGTCTCCCTCTTTTCAGCAATACGAAGGTGTGCCCCAGGGTAGTGTTCTGAGCACTACTCTTTTTCTGGTTGCCCTCAATGGTCTTCTTTCCTCTCTTCCTTCTGGTGTCTTCTCCGCTCTCTATGTCGATGATCTTACCCTTTGTTGTCAGGGTGATGATTCGCCTCTCCTTCAACGCCGGCTTCAACTTGCAATTGATGCCGTGTCGTCTTGGGCCACAGGTCATGGCTTCAAGTTCTCTACTTCTAAGACTTGTGCCATGACTTTTACGCGGAAACGGGTTGTTCTTCGTCCCTCTTTGTCACTTTATGGTCATCCCCTTGAATACAAAGATTCCGCGAAGCTTTTGGGGTTATTCCTTGACACTCGTTTGTCTTGGTCTCCCCATATCTCTTACCTCCGTGTTGAGTGCTCTAAGGCCCTTACCCTCCTTCGGGTCTTGTCCCATACTTCTTGGGGGGCAGATAGGCGCACTCTCCTTGCTTTACATTCCTCTCTCGTCCTGTCTAAGCTCGATTATGGTTGCCCTGCTTACTCGTCTGCTTCTCCTTCTACTCTTCGCCGTCTTGATGCTTTACACCATACTGGGTTGCGCCTCAGTTCTGGTGCCTTTCGTTCGACTCCCGTCCTTAGCTTGTATGTTGACACTGGCTTTCTGTCTCTCCAGGACCGCCGTGATCGCTACTGTCTTCGCTATCTTGCGCGGTCCTTGCAACATCCTTCCTCTCGCCTCTGTCGTGCTTTAACTTTTACCCCTCCTGCGGTTCCTGTTCCTCTTCACCACCTCCCTCTTTCTGTCCGGTTATCTCGCCTACAGGATTCTCTTTCCGTTCGTATTTCTGGTGTTTCTCCTCGTGTTGTTCCTTCTTTGCCCCCGTGGAGGGTCCCTCTTCCGCGGTTTTGTACATCCTTGACTCGTATCACTAAAGCTTTTACCCCTCCTACGGTTCTAAAACGCCTTTTCCTTGAGCACTTTTCTTCTCACTCCCGCTCCGTTTCTGTCTTCACCGATGGGTCTAAGTCAGCGGACGGTGTTGGCTACTCTGTTGTTTTTCCTGATCGCACTTATATGTGTCGCTTGCCTCCGGAGACTAGCATCTTTACAGCGGAACTTTATGCTATTCTCTATGCTCTTCGTCTCCTGCTTTCTCGTTGTCAGTCTTCCTTTGTGGTTGTTGTTGACTCTCGTAGTGCCCTCATGGCTCTCGGGTCCTTTAATCCAGTTCATCCAGTAGTTGTCGGGATCCAGCATTGGCTGTTTCTCGTTCACAGTAAATTTAAGTCGGTTGAGTTTTGTTGGGTTCCCGGCCATATTGGCGTGTCTTTAAATGAGCGTGCGGATGCTGCCGCTAAGGAAGCTGTCCGCTCTTGTCCCATCTCTCGTAAAGGCATTCCGTATTCCGACTTTTACCCGGTTATCCATTCCTCAGTCCTTACCCGTTGGCAGGCTTCTTGGTTGTCTGTTACTGGTAACAAGCTACGTACTCTTAAATGTTGTGTTTCCTCGTGGCCGTCCTCCTTCCACCGTAACCGGCGGTGGGAAACAGCTCTGGCGAGGTTGCGTATTGGCCATACTCGCTTAACCCATGGTCACTTGATGGAGCGCCGCCCTGCTCCTTATTGTCCTAGTTGCGTTGTCCCTCTTACGGTCGTGCATGTCCTTCTTGAATGTCCTGACTTCCAGGACGAGCGTGTGTCTTGCTTTCCGACCGCCCCTCGCGGTCACCTGTCCCTCGATAGAATTCTTGGTGACTCGGATACTTTTGATATCGTTCGCCTTATGCGTTTTTGTTCTCGTATTGGCATCCTCGGTAATATTTAGCGCCCTCTGATTATTTTGCGTATTTGATGGTGCTACATAGCCTTCCCGGTTTGGTGCCTTCTTTTGATAATTACTTACTTACTTACTTTCCAGTCTTACCAAAGAGTGGCTCCTTCCACCAGGCAACCCAGCCTTCACAATGGGGACCCAAGGCCCCACAGGCTCCTTCAGAGCCCCCTGCGTCATATGCCGGCATTATCCCTGATCTTATTAGACTAGCAGAGAGGCTTTCAGGACCAGACAACTACCGTTCTATCAGTGAACTGAACACATTATACATAACCAATTGCCTGGCCCCCCATCATAGCCTCTGGCACAAGTCTCACTGCCTCCACTGCCTCCGGAGACTACCACCAGGACGACCATGAGGTCGATTTCAACACAGGCTCCAGAACCACCCCTAGACCCGGGCGGCACACAGAGGGCACGCCCTAACACTCCTACCATCACCATCTCAGCAGCCGCACTAGCACACGTGCTGTCTACAAATGCTAACAGCACCACCAACACTCCTGAAATAGCTTCTACCCCCCAATCAACAACACCTGAGCATACCTCAGGCTGCGAGGCGAAAAACGAAAACACCAACTATTGAGGTTACAGACTTCTCAGATGAGGAAATCTTAGTAGGAGTTCCACCGCAGCACCACAAATACGACACCTTGTTACGGCCACTTTGGGCCAGTAACCAGGTTCTTGCTGTTAATGTATCTTTAAACTTTTTTGTCTTTATCCAGCCCCAAGTTGGTGGTAAGTTTTCAAGAACTGGCTGGGATAGGTAGTAGTGCAAAGAATAAAAGGGGGGAATAAACAATACACACCTTCACCACTATAATATATATATATATATATATATATATATATATATATATATATATATATATATATATATATATATATATATATATATATATATATATATTATATTTCTAGTACTACTACACATATTTACAATAGTGTCTCTTTCACTCAGGATACAGTACATCGGCAGTGTTCATCAAATTCCGGTGAATCCACTTTCCATGTACTCGTCATCCACACCTAATGGAAAACACTAGAGAGTTCACCTTCTTCAACATGGGCCAGTCCACACACACACCGTATCGCCATTATGTGTCAATAACCCACCTCCGCTCTTCAGATCCACACTGGCAGAGGGTTTCAGCCACACGCTGACAGGGGTCTCAAATAATCACATACAGGGGTAGCTAGCACCCTGGCAGAAGTCTCTAGTCGCTCACTAGCAGCACTTCTCAACAGACATACCACTTTCATCTCGTAACTCTTCCTGGCCAATCCCGGGTACGTCGGTCCATACATCACTGCATAAATCAGCAGCTAACACACTGCTATATCCGACGGCAGCAACATTGTCCTCTCACAGGACCAAGTCAAGAGTTTTTGACTGCCCAAAGTGAACTGCCCTCCTCAGCTCAGTCGCCGCCTGATGTCACCTATGTGAACATAAAACATCATTAGCTAGACAGACAGTATACTGGGTGACCTTAGGACAATGCCTTTCCACTAGGGATTTTTATTTTTTTATTTTTAGGGAAATTCCTGCACGGGCCCTAAGCCTCTGGCTGGCAAACTAAGTTTACTGACATTGCAGATTGAAGTAGCAACCTAGATGGCGTTGATCTCAATATGCCATCCACCAGAGGTCATCGACCTCACCTTCTGACTGAGGCAAGAGACCGGGGTCTTACACTGATGCCACGCCACCACCAACAGATGGCGTTGCTTGTGTTGCCCCCAATACCGGGAAGCTGGAGTGCAGATCCATAGATAGTGCAGAAATCGCCACTCCACACTCCAGTGACGGTGTCGATACCGTAACACACCTACTCGGTACAAGACCTCTTAATGGAGGCCACCTCACCAAACTCCAACGACAACACGGCTCAGCCAAAGTCTCAGGCAAAGATAAAACGGAAGACCTAGAGGTCTACACTAACCCCACCAGCTCCATAACTGGTACAACCAGCCCTCCTGAGTTGAAATCCACCATGAAGACCCCCAATCCATCCCCTGGTCTCTAGAATCGGCTATTGATACAAATAATGGCTCCAAAGAGCCTCCACTTACCGACTCACCATAACCTGTGCTGCTTCGAACTTTTTATTCTGAGTAGTGAATGTAAAAAACGCCAACAACCTTGTAAAGCACATTCACACTGCTAACCGTTGACAGTGCAGACAAAATGCGACCCAAACGACTTATGGTTAGAGCTTCCCCCTTGATGGTCTTGCTTTTGGGAAAAGCGATATTTGAAGGTCCTGAAGACGTTACCGGCATCACGTCCACTGACATTAGTCAGGTGGGTGATGATATCGTGCTCTTCTTTTCATGTGAGGAAGAACTAGAACAACTCTTGACCAACGATGATATACTTCGCAAGGAGCACCATCTACATCCTCACTTAGTAGGATGTAGCCCTAGTAGCCCTAGGGCTACTAGGGCTGCCAAGAACAGTTTCTACTGCTTCAGTATCCACGTTCCATCATATCAAATGAAGATGAAAAGATTCTACAACGTCAACCAGTGCCACCGGTGCTACGACTACACCCACTCCACCAGCAAATGTCAACAGCGAATTCAAAAGTGTAACCTCTGCTCAGCTGATAAACTTTTCTATCTGCAAGTCGGAAACACTACGCTGTTTGTTTTGTAATGGCGATCATCCTGCAATCTCCCACCGTTGTCCCCGAAGACTAAAAGTTATCAAGAACCTGGTGAGAACCTTATATTCTGCCGGAGCTGGCACTGGCCCAGGCACTTCAGCTCCAACCAAAGAATCAGCGACCACCTTAACCTCTACCTTCAACGGTCAGGCCGCCACTTATCTGGAGCTTCCGGGAGAAGGAAATACCACCACCACACACCAACAGCCTACTGCTGCTGCTGCTGCTACTACTACTAGCCAATGGGGGCCTAGCTCCCAACCTACCAGTCGGTCATCGAGCCAGCCGTCGCCACCTACATCCCACCCCAACCAATCACTGTATAGCATAGTACAAGTTTTGACATCGACGGGCAGAATGCTTGCTGGCACTAACCCCCATGAATATGTGAGAATTCTTAATATTCTTTACAAAGCGAATGGACTCCCAGCCTTCAACGTTTCTAATGAAGTCTGCACCACCAACACTTCAACCACAAGTTCTCAAGCTCCGGATTAGGACTCGGACATCACTGTGAGCACCATCGTGCTTACTGTCAACAGCTGCAACGCCCGCTCCTGCTGCAACTATATCACAAGCCACCTAGAAGCCGACGCCACCTCCTCATCCATTTTTTTTTTTCAGGGATATTCCGGCGCGGGCCCTAAGCCTCTGGCTGGCCCACTAAGTGTTGCTTGTTTCTGCTTTACTTGGGCGGAGTAAGAGCATTTATGACTCGTATGGTCGCTTCAGTAAGATTTTGCCATAAGTGTTTAACAACTTTTTGTGCTCTGTTGAATCTAAGTTGAAATCGTAATGGCTTTGTAACTGTGCACTGTTAGATAATGTTCCAGTGGTCTGTCGGGAATTTCTCCACAGTGTTGACATTTTCTCTCATCTTCCGAAACCCGAAAGCCTATTTCCCATGCACATGGGTATCCAAGCCTGATGCGATGTAAGTGTACTTCTGTTGTTCTACTGTTCCCTTTCATCAAACTAAGTGGTTCGTAGTTGGTTGAATTCTTGTACCAACCCTCAGATCGTGACGTTGCAACTGCTGTATTGTGGTCATTGTACATCTTTTGAATTGCTCTGTTTCTAATTACTTTCTTAATCTGTGATAGACTCTGTGGTATGTAAATGTCTTCATTTCTTCTCTTAGTTGCAAGTTTTGCAGCTTCGTCTGCAATGTCATTTCCTATTATTCCAACTATCTTCCATTGACAACTGCCACAGTTCCATCTCTCGTGTGTGCTCCCACAGAACTATCTACATCTGCTGCAGGACCTGTGGTGACAACTCAACCTGCACGTACTCAACCCTCAAGATTCACCGCCTCTGCCATTGAGTCAACCGCCTCATCGGATGAGGAATTCTCGGTTGGATCAACATTTCCTCCACGGAAGTGCCCCTATTCAACTGAAGATACCCTTCTCGATACAACCTCCAACGACAGCACCATCATGACAACGCGTAGTAGCCAGACCAACGGACCAGCAAAGAACCCCAGGAAAAAGAAGAAGACCGACGATCTGAGCCTGATAAAATCACCAAGACAAAAGAAGACCATCTACGAAATGTAGTTGCAAAGAACTCCACCAGATCTGCGACGAGAAGACCGCCCTCCTGCAAGTCACATCAGCGAGCAACCATGTAAATTCCACCACCACCAAACCACAGCGTCAGCTGCAAATCTTATCCACGGTGGTTGGGCCACCGATCTTTTTTCTACCCTCTTCGACTTATCTTTAGTTCCTAGCTCAAGATTTTTGCCTCCTCGCCCCTACCTTCCATACCCAGCTTACCTGCTCTAGGGTTCTTGGAACTTGGAACTTTGACAATGTTAACAAGAGTTAACGAATCGCAGCTCTTATCGACAGGCAGCAAGAGATGGTTCTTCTCCCATGAGTGTGGAGCGTGTATAAATAACTGGGCCTCCTCTCTTCAGACTCGCAATACAAGGATAAGAAATTTAGTGGGTCACCTCTTTTCAATACCTTGGAATCATAATTGACATCCATTTGAAATTCACTCAAGAAATTGAATATCTTTGGCAACGTTGTAATACCAGAAACTCAGCTTTGTGCTCCCTGACAAGTTTTAGAAATGGTGCATCTCTACCAGTACTCAAAATGTACTACGTTCAAGCAGTTAGGTCACTCATTGACTGTGCTGCTGCTGCTCTTACATCCCTCAGTGATAATCAATCGGTGAAACTGGAAGTGTCTCAAAATGATGCCCTCAGAACAATGCTGGGAGCACCTATATGGATGCGTCGAGAGAATCTAAGAATGGAAACCAACTTACCAGACTTAGAAAACAGGATCAACAAAAGATAGCCACAATAACAGCAAAACTTGTTGGAACCACCGCCAGACTGTCAATCAAAGATAGCATACACAGATTGCTTCAGAGAAACCTTCAATATAGAACAAATGCGTGACCGGATAATCTAGGGAAGATTCTAGAGAAAGTGGACTTGGAATGAACCATTATAAACAAAAGAAAAGATAGACCATATCAACACTTTCGGCAGCATCCTTCATGGGAAGATTCGAGTCTAAAGATAATCATTGAAGAATTACCAGTTAAAAAATCAGCATGTGACTCACAGAGGTTCAAAGCAGTTATAGAACGACTAATGAAAACCATCTCAAGACCTACAACGACTCACATCTTCACAGATGGACCAGTTGATCAAGAAAGAGGTTCTGCTGGGGCAGCAGTTTACACTATCAACCATGAAGCTTACTGGGGCATGAATAGTCGGTGCTCAACATTGCAAACAGAATTATATACCCTGAAGGAGAACATAAACTATGCAATTGAGAATAATTTACATGATGTCATAATTCATACTCTAAATCTTCACTCCAGGCATTGTTATCCACTCAGGACAGAGATAATATAAAACTCCTCACAGAAATCCAACATATAAGAAATGAAACCCATAATCTAGGGCTTTAAATCCCCGTAAATTGGATACCAAGTCACATTGGCATAGATGGTAATGAAAAGGCAGACTCACTAGCAAAAACTGCCACTGCTCTACCTGTTGTACAGGTTCAAATACCTCCAAGTTTTTCACAAATTAAGGAGCAAATCAAGAAGAAAATACCCCCAACTATCAAAAGTCGCCACAGAGCCAAAGTAGTGGAAAGAAGATCCACTGCGATATGGTACGAACAAGCCACTGGGTATTACTCCTTCAAGCCTCGCAAAAAGATATCCAGAGACATTGCAGTAGCCATACACAGACTTAGACTTGGTTACAAGTGCTGCTGGGAGGTTAAACCCAAGAGTGTTTCAGTTACAATAGTTACACAGATGACTTCAAAGAAACCTTCAATATGTAACTAGTACATGGACGGATAATCTAGTCAAGATTCAAGAGAAAGTGAACTTAACGTGGACCCTTTGAAACAAATGAGAAGATAGCCCATATCAACACTTTCGCCAGCCTCCCCCATGGAAAGAATCGAGCCTAAAGATAATAATTGAAGGTTTACCAGTTCAAATATCAGCTTGTAACTCGCAGTAGCTCAAAGCAGTCACAGAACAACAAATGGAAATAATCATTGAAGGTTTACCAGTTCAAATATCAGCATGTAACTCGCAGAGGCTCAAAGCAGTCCCAGAACAACAAATGGAAACCATCTAGAGACCTACACAATCATGATCATCTCAAGACCGACGAAATCCCTTACAACATGCTGGCCAAGCTAGTAGAAAAGGGTGAAGAAGCCTTCTTGAATCTCATTAACATCGGTCGGGTGACAAGAACTCGTCCACTCTCTTTAAGTAGTTATAGTTCCCATTAAAAAACTCAAAGACCCAGGAAATCCAAGACCCATCTCATTAACAAGCTGGTTTCCATTTGTCTGGGCAAAATTGCTTAAAGAATGGCTCTTAATCGAATTGAGTGGAAAGCCAATACACTGCACCTAAATAAGTTTGCTTACAGAAAAGGTGTTGGAACCACAGAATTCTATATAGTGATTGGTCGGGATGGAGGTAGCGACGGCTGGCTCGATAAATGGCTGGTAGATTGGGAGCTGGGCCCCAATTGGCTAGTAGTAGCAGCAGCAGTAGGTTGTTGGTGTGTGGTGGTGGTATTTCCTTCTCCCGGAAGCTCCAGGTAAGTTGCGGGTTGAACGTTGAAGGTAGAGGTTAAGGTGGTCGTTGATTCTTTGGTTGGAGCTTGTTACGAACCCGATTCCATCGTCGGAGCATGGAGCAGCGACGCCAATGCCATCTGTGAATCTGCTCCCGAAACCCCCACAAATTGGACGACGCCATCTAGTGGTGATAGGATTATACCAGTAAGAGGCGCTAGATTCCTGTCCTAGTCAGTGTTACGTACTCCTAGCAGAATACGTATATAAATTTAAAATAACTAGTTTTATTTTATTATATCATTGCTTGTATATGTACACACATTGTGTTTTGTAAATTGTCGTATGGTGTGGCAGTGTTAGTGGAGACAGGAGCGGGGTTGCGTTGCACACGTCTATTACCTGATTGATTCGGGAAGCTGGACCTGTTCAGTTGAGAGTTCCAGATGTCACTTTTATTTAGTTAGGAAATTGTTTATATTCTGTAATTAAACAGGTGGCATTGTACTTATATATTTTGTAAGTAACTATTATCTGTAATTTGCATTCTTGTGTGTTTTGAGAACAAGTGGTTGTTCAATTAGTTTAAAATATTAAAAAGTCCTTAGTTTCCATCCCTCATCCTGGGATGAGGCAGACGGGAGGTGAGAATGTGGGTAGCGACAGAGCGAGAGTCAGTAGCTGATACGGGACCAGGAGAGTAACATGTGGGAGATAAGTCTTTACATTCATTGTGTGCCATATTTTATTTGTTATATTTAGTGATATGACAATACTTTCATTTATTGTATAAGTTAACTTAACCATCTGTGTTTTTATATTATACTGTCTTGAATATATATTTATATAATATTTTGTATCTATTCTTCAGTCCTAAAGGAAGAGTTTTATTTATGTGCTCATTACTTATCAAGGGGTTATACTGGTGACGCGCTTTAGAGAGCAGCAGTGGTATCCCTAGACGTAATTAAAGCTTGGCTGCTTTAGGGTCACGAGCCGTAACGAACGATAGGTAACAGTCAGCTCGAGAGGTAGCTGGTGCTGACCTCTGGTGAGGTGGCGCCTAGAAAATCCACGCCATCTATTATAGGAGGAGTTGTAAGTCTGTCAGAACGACAGGACGGGAGAGACATCTCCCGCCATCACATCACAAGGCGCAGTGGTCACAAATGCGACCCAAACGTCTTAAGGTCAGAGCTACTCCACTTGACGGTCATGCTATCGGAAGTAGCAATAGTTTAAAGGTCCTGAAGGATGTAACTGGCCTCAAACCCGTTGACATTAGTCAGGAAGGTGAAGATATCGTGCTCTACTTTTCATGTGAAGAGGAGCTAGAAAAACTCCTCACTAACGATGCCTTTCTTCGCAAAGAGCACTACCTACATCCTCACTTCCCACGTCAGTTCCAGGCCAGAAGAACTGTTTTTACCAGCAGGACCAGTCGGTGGATCGCTGAGCGATCTCAACATCATATCATAAACAACATCGAGGACGAAAATCCAAACCTGTCGGTATTCAACCTAGAGTTCTGCAACACCGACAAAACATCAATGAAGATTACGTTCACCACCATAGCTGCGGCCACCCAGGCTGCCACACAAGGATTCTACTGCTTCGGCCTAAAAATACAACCCGTTCTCACACAAGACGGCACATATGTGACTTAATGCTTAAAGTCAATATGTTGAATGTGATTTAGTACATGTGTGATATATTTCCAGTTACCTTTTTTACCAAGGCCCAAACTCTTCCTAACGTACCAATTTACGTCTCACAGTACCCGTCCATCAACGTAGATAGCAGAATAGTTGTGATTGGTTCAATTATAATGAAAATTGTAGTTTTCAGGTCCCACATGGGTTGTGAAATTTACCTACTATTGTCCATGCTCTTAGAATATTACAGATCAGCTACATCCTATTGAAGGCTCGTAGTTTTGTTTTGAGAAATATTAGTTGTTCTTAGTAAATTATAATAAGCACTATAAATTATTACATAGAATAACAGTGCTTCACCAATCAATATTATATACCATAGTTTGCGCTTTAAAAATCTTTAAACAATGTTTTGTAGGAACGTTATCAGAAAACGATGTTCTTGGAATGTTTATGGGGTAAACTACTGCAAACTTGGGGATCACTTCCACCCACAGGAAGGGTATGGGGTCCAATACCATCCACGAAATGAGTATGGCATCCACTACCACCGACAAGATGGGTATGGGGCTCACAACCACCCACAGGATGGATATGGGGTCCAATACTACCCACAGGATGAGTATGGCGTCCACTATCACCCACAGGATGGGTATGGGGCTCCAACCACCCACAGAATAAGTATGGGGTGCAATAACACCCACTGGATGTGTGTGGCGTCCATTGCCGCCCACAGGATGAGTATAGGGTCCAGTATCGCCCACAGGATTAGTATATAGGGTCCACTGCCGCCCACAGCGTCGGTATGGGGTCCACTGCCACCCACAGGGTCGGTATGGAGTCCACTGCCACCCACAGGGTCGGTATGGGGTCCACTACCGCCCACAGGGTCGGTAGGGCGTCCAGTGGGTCGGTAGGGGTCCACTACCGCCCACAGGGTCGGTAGGGGGCTCCACTGCCGCCCACAGGGTCGGTAGGGGGGTCCACTGCCGCCCACAGGGTCGGTAGGGGGTCCACTGCCGCCCACAGGGTTGCTATGAAGTCAACTACCGCCCATAGTGTTTGTATAGTGTTCACTACCGCCCATGCATAGTGTTAGTCCATTACTACCCACAGGGTGTGTCTGGGGTCTATTTTTTTCTGTATAGCAGAGGTGGCAATACTGCTTTTCCAGTCTCATTTGTTGTTCAATGTAAAATATTTGTTGCTCGACTTGCAACAATTTATATATATATATATATATATATATATATATATATATATATATATATATATATATATATATATATATATATATATATATATATATATAGAAGGGAGTACCACCTCTAGCTGGAAGAAGGGGGACCCATCTACCACCCCCTTCCTTAAATATTTTTTGTGCTTTATTATGCATTTATTACAGCAATATATATATATATATATATATATATATATATATATATATATATATATATATATATATATATATATATATATATATATAATATTTATGATCGATGTTCCCTTCGGGAATCATAATTTTAAGATGAATAGGAAAACCCGGGATATACTGAACATCTTGTTTCAGATTCTTTACTTTAAAATGCATAACGTTTCGAATACTTCTCGTATTCATCATCAGATCTAAAAGAAAAAACAGAAATCACAGTCAAATAACTAGTAAACAAAGAACTCATACTGAATATAATTGCCTATCAAAGAAAGGAAAATGCTTAAAAAACAAAACACTTAAGCGCACTTAAAGTGATCAATGCAAATAAAACTTATTAACTGTCATATATATAAAAGCTAATTTAAAAATCCATTAGACTACAAGACGAAATTTATAACTACTAAAACAAACCATTCTATTAAAGTTACGTGAAGTGATCAGAAGTGAAACTTGATACCTAACACATAGATACTAAACACTATAACAAATATTCATATAATGACTACAAATCTACAAAAAATGTTTATAAAATACAAACAGAATAAACGACAATTATAAAGTACTAAACAAAATCTTTTAAAAACTCAAAAATTAAATATAATTAAATACCAAAAAATATATTTTATATCCTTAATAAAAGATTATAATAATGTACAATGTCAAGACTTGAAATAAGTAAGGGCAAAGGCATGATAAACTAAACAAAATTATAATAAAATTAAACTACCAGAATGAACTATAAATCAATTTACAGGGCCTACTGTGCACTATACAGTGTACAATTGAACAGCTGAAAGGTTGCTATTTAACAGAGGCCGCAGCTCCATTATATACAAGGATTCCATTACTCTCAAATCTGACTGGCCATTCATACAAGTGTCCAGAATTTTAAAGTCAGATTCCAGCAGAGAATGATTAAACTCATAACAATGGTTTCTAATCTCCGAAAATGCTGGTTTAGACAATGGTAATCCAGTCCTAAAAGATAATCCCCGGTGCTCAAGTATCCTAATCTTAAAGTTCCGAATGGAACTCCCGATATATCCAGCATTACAGCTGGAACAATTATACATATATACGACATTTGAGCACAAGGGGGTAGGCACTTTATCTTCAAATTTAAAATAAGAGCCTATGGTATTTGTGTTGACAAAAATAAATATAAAGTCTACTTGAGGATAACAATGCTGCAACAGTCTCCTCAAACGACTCCTTACAGAAAAACTAATAGTGCCATAAAATGGTATTTTAATATATTTAAGATCCCTTTCTACTGTAGTAATCCTACACGATGGGTGAAACTTCTTATTTAAGAAATTCCTTATAAAGGTATAAACCATATGCAAAGGATAACCATTATTTGAAAAAAATTTCACAAGAAAATTAATTTCTTTATCAAAGTTATTCCAATTTGAACATAAAACAAAGGCCCTATTCAGTAGAGTGTTAATTGCATTTTTCTTAAAATATCAGGAACAAAAGAATTAAAATTTAAACCTAAACCAGTAAAAGTTGGTTTCCTAAAAACATTAGTGTTGAACCCATTAAGGTTATTCACTTATACATGAAGTTGATAATTCATTGTCGTTTCTTGATGTAAAAGTGAATAACCTTAATGGGTTCAACACTAATGTTTTTAGGAAACCAACTTTTACTGGTTTAGGTTTAAATTTTAATTCTTTTGTTCCTGATATTTTTAAGAAAAATGCAATTAACACTCTACTGAATAGGGCCTTTGTTTTATGTTCAAATTGGAATAACTTTGATAAAGAAATTAATTTTCTTGTGAAATTTTTTTCAAGTAATGGTTATCCTTTGCATATGGTTTATACCTTTATAAGGAATTTCTTAAATAAGAAGTTTCACCCATCGTGTAGGATTACTACAGTAGAAAGGGATCTTAAATATATTAAAATACCATTTTATGGCACTATTAGTTTTTCTGTAAGGAGTCGTTTGAGGAGACTGTTGCAGCATTGTTATCCTCAAGTAGACTTTAGATTTATTTTTGTCAACACTAATACCATAGGCTCTTATTTTAAATTTAAAGATAAAGTGCCTACCCCCTTGTGCTCAAATGTCGTATATATGTATAATTGTTCCAGCTGTAATGCTGGATATATCGGGAGTTCCATTCGGAACTTTAAGATTAGGATACTTGAGCACCGGGGATTATCTTTTAGGACTGGATTACCATTGTCTAAACCAGCATTTTCGGAGATTAGAAACCATTGTTATGAGTTTAATCATTCTCTGCTGGAATCTGATTTTAAAATTCTGGACACTTGTATGAATGGCCAGTCAGATTTGAGAGTAATGGAATCCTTGTATATAAAGGAGCTGCGGCCTCTGTTAAATAGCAACCTTTCAGCTGTTCAATTGTACACTGTATAGTGCACAGTAGGCCCTGTAAATTGATTTATAGTTCATTCTGGTAGTTTAATTTTATTATAATTTTGTTTAGTTTATCATGCCTTTGCCCTTTCTTACTTATTTCAAGTCTTGACATTGTACATTATTATAATCTTTTATTAAGGATATATAATATATTTTTTGGTATTTAATTTTTGAGTTTTTATAAGATTTTGGTTAGTACTTTATAATTGTCGTTTATTCTGTTTGTATTTTATATACATTTTTTGTAGATTTGTAGTCATTATATGAATATTTGTTATAGTGTTTAGTATCTATGTGTTAGGTATCAAGTTTCACTTCTGATCACTTCACTTAAGTTTAATAGAATGGTTTGTTTTAGTAGTTATCAATTTCGTCTTGTAGTCTAATGGATTTTTAAATTAGTTTTTATATATGTGACAGTTAATAAGTTTTATTTGTATTGATCACTTTAAGTGCGCTTAAGTGTTTTGTTTTTTATGCATTTTCCTTTCTTTGATAGGCAATTATATTCAGTATGAGTTCTTTGTTTACTAGTTATTTGATTGTGATTTCTGTTTTTTCTTTTAGATCTGATGATGAATACGAGAAGTATTCGAAACGTTATGCATTTTAAAGTAAAGAATCTGAAACAAGATGTTCAGTATATCCCTGGTTTTCCTATTCATCTTAAAATATATAGTATATATATATATATATGTATCCAATTGACGATCACAAAACACTGATCATTTTATGCGGAAAATCCACAGAGAAATATGAAATGAGGTGAACGTTTCGGCTTGTTAAAGCCTTTGTCAACACCAGACTGACTAAAGGAGAAGGGAGAAGGGGGAGGATATATAGGCTGACACCTGACCATCCCATCCCTAGGGCAAGAATTAACCAGAAACAGGTATAGCTTAGCTTAGTATGGTCAAAGAGGATTAAGCGGTCAGAGAATAAGGATTAAAGATTACAGAAAAGTCTCATGAACACGCAATATATGAATATAAAATTATAATGAGACATTGTAAGCCTTTCTAGAGATTTTTCTTAAACTGTTGTGCAATATTTTAGCTTAAAAATGGATCAAGTTTGTACATTCCAATACTAACATTAAGAAGATTTGAACACAGACTGATTAGAGCAGACTCAATTAAATTCCGTTCCACGAAATCCCCACAATTGGTAATGCTTTTTGCCCCATTCCAGTTAATATTGTGATCGCATAAACTCGTATGTAGATAGAATGCATTAGACGTTTGGGCAGTTCTAATACTATAAGCATGTTGTGACAGCCGCAATTGTAAGGACTTTCCTGTTTGTCCAAGGTACACAAAATCATTGCAGGGAATCGAATACACACAACCTGCTGTATCAGGGAAGTTTTCACTAATTTTCACTTCACTAATAGCACGATCAAATCCAATTTAATAAAAAACTCCCCTGATACAGCAGGTTGTGTGTATTCGATTCCCTGAAATGATTGTGATTTTGTGTACCTTGGACAAACAGGAAAGTCCTTACAATTGCGGCTGTCACAACATGCGTATAGTATTAGAACTGCCCAAACGTCTAATGCATTGTATCTACATACGAGTTTATGCGATCACAATATTAACTGGAATGGGGCAAAAAGCATTACCAATTGTGGGGATTTCGCGGAACGGAATTTAATTGAGTCTGCTCTAATCAGTCTGTGTTCAAATCTTCTTAATGTTAGTACTGGAATGTACAAACTTGATCCATTTTTAAGTTATAATATTGCACAACAGTTTAAGAAAAAACTCTAGAGAGGCTTACAATGTCTCATTATAATTTTATATTCATATATTGCGTGTTCATGAGGTTTTTCTTTAATCATTAATCCTTATTCTCTGACCGCTTAATCCTCTTTGACCATAATAAGCTAAGCTATACCTGTTTCTGGTTAATTCTTTCCCAAGGGATGGGTTGGTCAGGTGTCGGCCTATATATCCTCCCCCTTCTCCTTTAGTCTGCCTGGTGTTGACAAAGGCTTTAACAAGCCGAAACGTTCACCTTATTTCATATTTAAATGTGGATTTTCCGCATATATATATATATATATATATATATATATATATATATATATATATATATATATATATATATATATATATTGTACATATATATATATATATATATATATATTGGTGTATACTGGCAGCAGGTTTTCTTTCAAACATGTTTCATTGAATATGACCGCATATTCTGTATTTATTATTTTCTGGTTTAGGGCTTCTATCCCTCTAACTATTTTCTTAGCATCAGGGCTTAATTGAAATAGGAGTTCTCCAAAACTCATTTTCGTACTTTTAAGGTGAAGAAAAGAAGTGATTTACTATAGAGTGTATTACACTTATTTGTATAATTTGCACGACGTTTCGAACCTCCATGGTTCATTCTCAAGTGAACAGATCTTACAATACTAGTTGATTTTATACCCGCATTAGGTCAGGTGATAATACAATGAAGGTGAAAACACGGGGGGATACTTAAGGGATAAACATAGGGGCTGCAGAAGGCTTATTGGCCCATACGAGGCATCTCCTATCTAAACACAAAGATTAATCCAGTGTAATTGGCCTGTTATGTTGGACATTGTCTTCTGTGTTGGCATCGATATGTTCTTGTCTTGTCCTTACTCTCATGGTGGGTAGAGTAAATAGTTCCGTGATTTGGGTGTTCATGGTAGGTCGCTCTATTCTTATGTGAATTGCCTCAAGAATTTGTAATCTTCTTGAATCTTGGGTTTTGTCTATTATGCAAGTATTCTTGTTCAACATTTCTCTTGTTAGAGTAATGTCATGGGCTTGTCTCATGTGATTCCTAGGGGCACCAGATTGAAGATGGCATGTCAAACGCCTCGTCAGCTTGGTCGACGTCATACCTATGTACTTACATTGAAGGTTACATCCTTCGTGGGGGCAAGTGTACATGTATACAACGCTTGACTGCTGTAGAGGGTTCTCCGTCGGCTTCGGGCTGTTTTTGATAAGGAGTTCGGAAGTCTTCTTGGTTTTGTAGAATATTATCAGGTTTATGTTTTGGCTAGGAGTAGTGCTTTTTACTCCTTTACGGATTATTTCTTTCATTATTCTTTCCTCTTTTATATGTTCACTGTGCATGGTTGATTTGTAATATAATTTTATTGGGGGTGTTGTGGTATCTGTTCTTGGTTCTGAATTATACCAACGGTCCAAGTGTCTTCTTATAGCAGAGTTAATTTCCGCGTTGCTATATCCGTTGTTCACCAATACCTGAGTTACTCGTTCAAACTCTCTACTCACGTTGCTCCATTCAGAGCAGTGGGTAAGCGCTCGACGAATATAAGCATTGAGAACACTGGCTTTGTATCTTTGGGGGCACT